>NW_024343732.1:964739-1198658 GCF_902729225.1 Pteropus medius
AAAGGTTATTGAAAATAAACCAAGAAATATCCAGAAACATGGTTCTAGTAAAGCTTGGTGGAAGAGGGATTCCAATCTAATAAAACGATCGAGATGTGTTCTCTTTTCTATGGGGAAAGTAGTTATCACAGCCCCTTACATAAACCCTCATGAAACACATTAAGTAGACAGCATTTCAATGCAGAAACCAACATGAAAATATCTCTGAAAAGAAAACAGTGACGTGGCCGGGAAACCGTGTGCATCTTGGCGAACACTTTTTTCCACCCACCGCAAGCTTGGGCTTTCTGGGAAGGTCACCGGTTTGCTGGTCAAATAATATTCTTGAAGTCATCAGAAATGGAGGAAGGGAGACTCAGCACCTGGGGAGGTATGTTCCTGGTTTGGTATCTGGGGCTCAGGAGCCAAACAACCTGGAAAAGTCAGAAGGTAGAAATGTCTGTGAAGATGGGAAGCTGTCACTCTGAAAACATTTTTAGAAAATATTTTCAGTTGTTTTTATTAAGATTATTTTATACTATTTTCTGGTTTTCTAAGTAACTTCTGTCACACAACACTGTGAATATACTTAACACTACCTAACTATACACTTAAAAAACTGTAACTCTTTAAAAATTATCTACTTCATATGAATCTGTAACATTTTATTTTCACCCATTCTCTATTACTACAAGTCAGTGGGTGACTTTCATATCAAAAAGATCTTTGAGTAAACTGAAAAAATTCTAGAATAGGAAAGGCCTGGAAACTGGATAAATGTCCATGAAGTTTGGGAATGGGTCTGTAAGTTATGAAACGGGCCTACTGGGGAAAACCACAGAGCTGTTAAAAAGATATATAGAGGAGTTCTTTGTATTGTCTCTGCAACATTTTATAAACCTAAATGCTTTCCAAGATAAAAAGGATTATTTAAAAAAATAACAGCTGGTACAGGAACAACTGGATCGCCACATGCAAAAGAATGAAGTTAGATTTCTACCTCACACCATATACAAAAACTAACTCAAAATGGATCATAGATCTATTAAAATTAAAATTTAGGCTTAATCTTTGGGACCTTGGGTTAAGTAATGATACCTTAGCTGTAACAGTAAAAAGCACAAGTGACAAAAAATAGATATATTGGACTTCATCAAAATTAAAACACTCTATGCTTTAAATGACACCATCAAGAAAGTGAAAAGACAACCCACGAAATGGGAAAACATACTTGCAAATTATGTATCTGACAAGGGATTGGTATCCAGAGTATAAAAAGAACTCTTATAACTCGGTAATAATCCAATTAAAAAATGGACGAATAGACATTTCTCCAAAGATATCCAAATGACCGATAAGGACATGAGGGAAATGGAAATCAATCATTAATCATGAGGGAAATGGAAATCAATCTTCACATTCACTAGGATGGCTATAATCAAAAAAGAATGACAATAACAAGAGTTGGCAAGGATGTGGGGAAATTGGAACCATAACACCCTGCTGGTGAGAACGTAAAGCTGCAGCTACTTTGAAAAATATTCTGGCGTTTCCTTAAAAGGATAAATATAGAGTTACCATATATGACCCAGCAATTTCACTCCTGGGTCTATAACAAAGAGAAATGAAAACTTAAGTCTGCATAAAAACTTGTACACGCATGTTCGTATCAGCACTATTCATAATAACCAAAAAATGGAAATATCTCAAATATCCATCAACTGATGAGTGGATAAACAAACTGTGGCATATCCATACGATGGATGATTATTCAGCTATAGAAAGAAATGAAGTCCTGATTCAAACTATAACATGGAAAAAACCAGAAGACATTTCATTCCAGAGTGAAAGGAGGGAGACACAAAAGGCCACATAGTGTATGATTCCATTTATATGAAATGTCCAGAATAGACAAATCCATAGAGGCAGAAAGTAGATCAGTGGTTGCCAGAGGCTGTGGGGAGGGAGTGACTGCTAAAAGAGTATGGGATTTCCCTTTGGGGTGGTTAAAATATTCTAGAATTAAATTGTGGTGATGGTTGCACAACCCTGTAAATATATTACAAAATAATGAAGACCAACTTCCACTTTTTACTTATTAATCCTTCTCTGTGGTTTGACACTCTTGTTTTCTATCTTCCTCCCAGTATTGTTTTGAAGATTTCAATATACAGGAGTTAAAAGAACACCCACATACATTATGCCATTAATACTGCTTTACTGGGTATCTATCTATTTAATTGTCTACCTTATTTTAGATACGTTTCAAAGTAAGGTGCAGATATCAGTACCCTTGGTCCCTAAACATTCAGGCATGTTTCTCCCATATTTCAAGTTTTTCATGACTTTTTAAAATTTCCATAGTAGTCCAGCTCAAACAATACAGAAGTGGGTGCAGGGAATAGGAACCCATCCCTCCAGCTCTGCTATAGTCCCCTCCATGGACAGTCTGGAGTAGATCCTTCCAACTCCTTCACCAGTGTTTTACAGACTTCGGGCACTCGCTCGGCATTTAGTCAATGTTTACCATGTGCAAGTCACAACTGAAGCTAGAAATGTGCATACAGGTGACATCGGCCTTCTTTACTCTCAAAACATTCCTCATTGTAGATATAAACTTCTGGCATATCATCAGTGATGGTGTTGTGACAGTTGGTCTTATAAGTGTCCTTTAAGTTATCTGACTCTTCCCCTGTTCTTCGACATTTAGGTGATTTCCAGTGTTTTAATATCTCGAGAAAGACCTTCACTGCCTCCGTGACACCTGTTTCTGGAATCTTCCCTCATTCATGGCTTCTGCAGTAAGAGCTGGCCTAGGTCAGGAGTCAGCACACTCTTTCTACAAAAGGCACACAGTAAGTAGTTCGGGCTCTGTGGGCCAGGTTGTCTCTGTCAGAATGCCCCAACCACTGTAGTGCAAAAGCAGTCACAGACGTGAGTACAGCTGTATGACAATAAAACTTTATTCATAAAAACAGAGAGCAGGGAGACATAGCCCATGAGCTGTGGTTTGCTGACCCCTGACCTCAGTGTTTAGGCTGGATCAGGAACCCCTAATCCAACTAGAACTGGGTAATACCTAGCTAAGTCAATAAGATTTTGCTCCCAGGAAACAAAATCGGGACACTGGGCTATTGACTAAGCTAGCCTTGGGCTAAGCTGGGAGGTCACGGAGCCTGAAGCTACCATTCTGCTCACAGGCCAGAAGATGAAGGAAGCTAGTCAGGCAAGAGAGGATGATAAAGCAGATTGACAGAAAAGAACAGAATGATGAAAAAATACCCCACCAAGTTCTTCCTTGCCTCAGGACCTTTGTACATGTTGCTTCTGGTGCTCTCTCCCCAACTCTGCAAACTGGGCTTCCTGTTGTTGATTTATTTAAATGGTACTTTCTCAGAGCCTCTCCCTGACTGTGTCCTAAACTGGGAGACTTCCGCCTCTTGCCACCTCACAACTGACTTTTTCTTCAAGATCCCACTTTGTACCTAAGCAGGCCTCACCCAAGCTTCCAAAAAGGGCCTCTGGGCATCCACCATGGTCCTCATTCCAGGCTCTAAAACAGTTTCGAAAACAGTTTCCCCTGTCCCCTGATCTCCTGAGCACTGGAAACATCTCAAACAGCCATAGGTCCGGCACAGGGACCATCAAGCAATCCCAAATTCAGCATCTCAGCTACTCAGGGCAGCCAACTTTTCTTTCTCGTCCTTTTTAGGGGAAGCATATGGGATGCGCCCAGTATGGCTGAGAATTCCAGAATCTCCCATTGTTTTAACCATGAATCTGTTTACTCTCTGAGTCTCGCAACTCATTAACAGCAGTATAGGAATTATAGCCCTGACACTGGAAGGAAAACCAACCTGACTGGATTTTATTAGCCTAATAAGAAAATGAAAAAGAGCATGAAAACAGAAATAAAGTCTGTTTTCTTCTGCTGGCTTCCAGCAGGGCAGAAACAGGACCCAGCAGCACAATGGCTGTTCAAGCGATATTTTTACCTTGATAGATGCCAACTATCCACTAAGCACAGAAGAGCTGAGGAGAGGTGACCAGGGAAGGCATCTCTTGGCAGCCCCTGGTGACACACCAGGCACAGCCAGGACTTGGAAAACGCCGGCCTGGAACGCTATGATGTAGCTTAACCCCTGTAGACCCCAGTTTCCTCTATAGCTTGGAGAGTTCTTATTTTGACAGCAGAAAGTGTGACACCAAAGTGCAGACTAAGAAAACACAGAGTGACCATCAGGTGGGTCATTCTCAAGAATGACACAGAGGATAAGGACAATGAAGGGGATGGGCGGGCCTGACTTACACGATCATGCAGAACATCATGAAGACGTTCCACAGGGCAATGAAGATTCGGAAGTACCTGAGGCTCAGCAAGAACTCCCGGATGTTGTCACCTGGAAAGTCAGAAAGCATGTTTACAAGCACTAACATTTCTGCTGTCAGAGCTGCAGGTGCTTCTGCAGCCTCTGCCCACCCGTACCCACTGCCCCTCCCCCCCATTCCAGTGGCAGTGCAGCATTTCCTTTGGGTCCCTTCTGTTCTCCTACTCTCAGCACTCAGGCTGTGGCAGCCACTGACCAATCCTGGGAGAGCACCAAACCCCCAGCCTCTGAAACCCCCAGCCTCTATCTGGCTCAGAGAGGGGCACATGAACCAAGTCTGCCCAATGAAGAGTCAGCCCTATAACTTTTGCCCCAACTACTGTTTTCTGTCAGGCTGGCTGGGCTGGGAAGATGCAAGCCAAGTCTTCTAGGGAAGGGGTTGACAAACTACGGCCTAGAGGCTAAAACCAGCTCCTGCCACCTGTCTCTGTATGGCCCAGGAGCTAAGAATGTTTTTCATATTTCTTAATGGTTTAAAAAAAAAAAATCAAGAGTATTTGGTAAGGTGCAAAAATTACATGAAATTCAAATTTCAATGTCTTACAACATAGTCATGTCCATTCATTTACATATTGCCCATGGCTGCTTTCAAACAACAGCAGAGTTGAATTTTACACCAGAGACAGCATGGCCCACAAAGTCAAAAATATTTACAACATGGCCCTTCACAGAAGAATGTTCTAAGCCTTGCTCTAGGGCTGTCTCTGACAGT
Organism: Pteropus medius; assembly: GCF_902729225.1. NCBI lineage: Eukaryota > Metazoa > Chordata > Mammalia > Chiroptera > Pteropodidae > Pteropus > Pteropus medius. Next base: position 969,819 of record NW_024343732.1, read on the forward strand.
AAAACTAACCCAGAAGGCAAAAATATAGCTGGATACAGTCACATGCTGGAGGGCTGCTTTGATCCTTGAATACAGGTGTGCTGTATTTGAGGCTCAACTGTGCTGTTGGATGTTTCGATTTGCTTTAACTACTTTGAGCTGGGTTTTGTTTTGGCAACTAAAAGCATACTAATTTGGACAAGTAAAACAGGAGTTCTGCTTTGGTGACAACTTACTCTAGTACTCTCTGCTACCAAGGAACAGAAACCACTTCGAGAGGAGGCAATTTGGTATGTTCAGACTCCAGAGACCTGGGTTCCAGAAACTTCCTCTGGAGTTTTGAGTAGAGCGCTTCCCTAGACCCTCTTTCCCCCACCAGGCCTCTGGAATGAAAGGAACTGGTCCAGGTTAGGTGATCTACAAGGGTGCTACCGAAAGTGTCATCTAGAGAGCACAACTGTCCAGTAAGTATGGAATACCAGGCAGGAGCTCAGAAATTTTCACAGCAACCCAACATGACAGCCACCTCGTACTGCTGTACCACCCTAGTATGAGATCAGCGTACAGTCTCAATGTGGTTTACATGAGTCCGGTATTGTCCACCCCTTGGGTTAGCTATGTGCAGCAAAGCCTGCGTAAGAACTGGCCCAGCACACAATGCCAATTTTGCTGCAAATGTCAGAGACAAGTATGTCTCCAGGATGTATGAAAGGCATTGCTTGGCCAGGCCCTTCTCTGAGCCCAGAATCACATAAACAGACTCTTCTGCCATCAACAGATACTGACTGAGGACCACTCATTCCAGGCAGGAGCCCAGCGCAGGGGGCATAGGGAGGAAAAAGACAGGGTTCCCTGCTTGAAGGAGCTGACAGGGAGCATAAATACTAAACAAGCAATCACACAGCAGGACTGAGCCAAAACAAGCTAGAGCCTCTTCTCCAGAGCTTAAGGTCAAGTGTTAAGGGTAGACATTAGCCAGGTGACAGCGTAGGTAAAGGAAAATTGTAACTGTAAGAAGTGACATGAGTGCTGACCTATGCGGGAGGTCTGGCAGGCGAAAGAAATGGGTGACGGATGTGGGCAGAAGGAACAGCACGTCCTCAGGCCCATCTCACTCTCACACACACAAACACAATTATAAAGAAAACTAGGGTAGAACTTGGTGAGAAAAGAACTGTTCTCTCTGAAATGGACCAATTCCAGAGTCCAGAAAGGCCTTACCTGTGCCAGGCTCCCTGGACTCTTCCCCAAAGCCCTGTGTATCCTTCTTTTTCCTACGAAGAGAAGCAGTCAGTGTCCACTTTCGATGGGACACAAGGGCCGCTCAGTCCCCTGACCTCAAAAGGCCAGACACTCAGCTTCAGCTCTAGCCTTACCGCTGACTTGCTGTGTGACCTCAGGCGGTTCAAGGAACCTCTCTAGGTCCCCACCTGCCCCACCATTCACAGCCACTGACCCGGTGGAGAGGGTGGTCCAGGTTAAGGGGAAGAGTTTCTTGGGGAATAAGCCTGAGGCTCTTCGAGGTACGACCAAGGAACGGAGAGTAAGGATTTTAAGTCGTGGTAGCGCGGAGACTCCCACCCGCAAGGATCAGACTGGAGGCGGGGCCAGAGGGCAGGCTAGAACTCGCGAGTGGAACCCACAGCGTGGGGCGGGCTCACGCTCGCGGGGGCGGGGCCAAGGGTCCCGGGTGGAGCTGCGGTGCGACGCGGCCTACTTACAGCTTAAAGTTGAGCACCGCCCCGGCGTTCATAAGCAGCGTCCTGTGGAGGAAGAATGCAGTTACCTGGGTCGTCCCCGCCCCGTCGGGCCATCTCGCCCAGTCTCTAGTCCCCCTAATTACCCGAACAGCAGGATGTCTCCGATCATCGTTACGGCCCTAGCGTCGGTCAGAATCGGAAGCGGAAGCCCCGGAGAGAAGGGGGAGGGGCATGAGTCGGCCAATCACGAAGCAACGCTAGTTAGAGTTGAGCCAATCGAAAGCTAAAGCAGTCGGGGTCCCGCCCTCTGCAGGCCCGCCCCCTTAGGGGAGGCCCAGGGTGTAGTGGAGAAGGGCGGGGCGAGCGTGTGACATCATCTAGAGGCGGTGTCATCTGGAGGCGAGACTAGGTCACTCATTGGAGGCATGTCGCGCATGCGCGAGAAAACCCGCGCGCTGGAGAATTAGCGCACTGTCTTTTCCTTCTTGGCAGGAGTCTCGGATGGGGCTTTTGAAGAGATGGGGCCCCCTGACCTCTGAGCTGAATAGGGTAATGTGTCCTGACGCAGTGGGCTCTCCAGGTCATGGACGCCCTGACTGATTGGGAAGAGTCCTCCTGGGGATCTCCATTGCGGGAGACCGGGGGTCCTTACCAAGCAGTGCCTTCAGAGGACGGGGTCCCCGCGGGGGATGGAAGTCATTACTTACGGAGCCACACGGAGGACTGGGGTCATGACAGCTGCATAAAGAACCGGGTCCTGACCGAAGGGAACCCTAGGATACGGGAGGATGGGATTCACCACTGATCAGGCCCCACAGTGGAGGGAGGTCCCGATCCGAGGGCTCCACAGAGAACGTGGGTCCTCATCGAGCCTCATCTGGATCGGGTCTTGACTGATCGGTTCTACCTGGGTGGACGCCGTGCTTGAGGAGCCCCTTCTCCCAAGTTCCCCCAAGGTCCCGGTCTGATTGATTCACAGAGGCCAGCACTCCGCCTCGCTGGGCTGAATAGGGGTCGTGATGGCCTAGAGGAGAAACAGTAAGGGGCACCAGACCGGCTGGGCTCCATGGGACCGGACGGCCCCAGGACAGCTGTCGCCCCTCCTCTCCGGCTGGGCCGGGTTGGGGGCGGCGCCTGGCGGGCGGGGGCGGGTCCAGCAGCCGGGCAGCAGTCGCGGGGCCGCGGACGGCGGGTCGCACCGGGCTGGGGGCTGGGGTGGGACCCGGCGTGCGTGATGGAGCTGCTGTCTGCGCTGAGCCTGGGTGAGCTGGCGCTCAGCTTCTCGCGGGTGCCGCTCTTCCCTGTCTTCGACCTCAGCTATTTCATCGTCTCCATCCTCTACCTCAAGTATGAGCCAGGTGAGACAGGGCGGAGGGCTGGAGGGGGCTGGCATCACGGGGCGCGGGGCGAGGATGGGGAATCCCTAGACCATGGTGGTGACAGCTCAGGGGCGAATTCAGAGATGCAGACAGATGCTGGGATCATGGGGTTTTCCCATACCGGGCAGGCAACGGGGAGAGACGTGAGGGAGGGCAAGTAGAGAAGCCCTCCCCGAGATAGTCGGGCTGGGAGAAGGGAACCAAATGAGGGCTGGAGGGAAGGAGAGGAACGTGATAGATAGTTCAGAGGAGGGGGAAAAGGTGCTGGGGAGGGGCAGGGAGAGAAGGTCAGGGGTCCTGGTAGGGGAGGGTCTCATGAACTCGGGCAAGGGGCGTAGGTCCTGGTGAGGGCACTGGCGGGGGTCGGCGCTGAAGGCCTGGCGGTCAGAAGTCCTGGCAGCCCGCAGCCATGACCTCCCTTCTTGCCCTTGGCGCACGGAGCGGGAGAGGGAGCGGCAGCTGAGTAGACGTCTATATAAGGGCCGGTCGTGCTGGGGTCAGATTCAGAGAAAGTGACACCGGTGCCTCGTCCCCACTGTGGCCATGAGGCTACCTCCTCCCTCTTCCCCTCCGCGAGGCTGTGCTGGATCTCTGCTCCCTGCCAGAATTCTAGCCCTGGCCGAGATCCTTTCCACTTACTGAGCAGAACCAGCCCTAGGGCAGGGTAATTTAGGGTCAGCCTTCTCCCACCAGCTGTAGAGGAGAATCACAAAGGGAAAGAACCAACGTTTAGGATTAAAACAAAACAAAACATTTTTTTAAATGAGGGTAAGTGGCCTCTGTAGAATGTGTTCTATTTTTATACAAGGTTCACAGAATATTTCTTGTTCATCTCCTAGTATTTTAATTATTCTAACACACCAGCAATCTAAACCGACAGTAGAATTTAGCTTTAGAAAAAAGATCAATCACCCCAAAAGTTTGTGACCCTTTCTCCCACTCAGATGTAAATCACCCCATATTCTCTTCTCAAAATGAAAATAGCTCTTTTCAGATGATAAAAATGGGTGCTCGTTCATATTTACAAATCAAGCCAAAAAGCACAAAGGAAAAAAGAATTACAGCTGATGTGGTGGCCACCCTTCCAGACCTCTCTTCTCTGCATTTATACCCCCATAGCTGTGGATGTAAATACACAATCTTATGCAAATAGAATCATACTCTGCTTGCCAAGCTCTTTTGTTCCGTTTTATTTTTCCAGTCCACAGGCCAGAGCCTATTTTTTAAAAAGCTTTTCTGGAGAGCAATTACTTTGCAAAGCAAAATAAGCTTTGTATTGCCATAGCATAGCCACAAGGTTGTATTTCCTGTCTGGGGATGAATTCTTGGTGGCTCAGGCCACTCCCCAGGCGAGTACGAAATCCAGCACACCTTGGGAAATCTCGAACTGTGAAGCAAGAGCCCCACATGGGTCTGGAAGAAAGGGGTCTCCTGCCTGCCTGGGCGTATGTAAGAAGGGTTGGGACATTCCTACTGGAGTCCCAGGGTAAGTCATCTGAACTAGAAGTACTGGAAACTGAAGATTCCTGGAGGTTGAGAGAGTTTAGCAGTTCTCAACCCTAGCTGGGAGCTCTTAAACCCCGACAATTGATTCAGAATATCTGATGTGAGGCTCTGGCTGCTCATGTTTGAAGTTCTCCCCCAGTGATTGCTGTCTGCTGTCAAGATTGAGAAACTGCTGCCTAGTTTAACCCCTTCCTTTGGTAACTGGGGAAACAGGAAACAGAGGGTAGGCTAACTTAGGTATACAATGAGCCTGTGGTGCTATGGCTGGTAGATGCTGGCCTTGGGATTCCAACCCTGGTCTGCTTAAACCCGAGAATCAATAAGTTTATTCTGGACTACTTGCTTCCCTTTAGAAAAGGGAGGCATTGGACTTAGCTGTTAGCCCCCCAGTTTGGTGTTCCTGCTGGACCTATGTAAAAGTTTCTTCTCAGAACCCATGTGCCGATTGCAGGAGCAGCTCCAGAATTTGCAGAGCCCCCTGTTCAGAAATTAAGAATTTCCAGGCAGTGATGACAAAACATCGAACTGAATGCAGGGCCCTTCTGAGCTCAGGGTCCTCGGCGACTGCACAGGTAACACACTTGAAGCTGAGAGCGAAGCTGAGAGCAAAGCTGTCTTTAAGGAAAAATCTCTGAATTGGGAGTGATTCTGCCACTGAGTAAACATCAGGCTGGTTACTGCACCTCCATGAGCTTCAGTTTGCTCATCTGTGAAATGGGCTCATTGGTAAAAAATAACCCTGGACTCCCTTTCCTGGCTGTTGTGAAGATCTATTGATAACTGTCAGTCTAAGGCACTTGGGAGAGGTACTGACACGTATTTGTAAGGTGGCGAGGGAATGTGTTTCCTGAGATGCAGGCATTTTCTGGGTCAGTCTTTGGTGAGAATCTTGAATGAGGACAAAGTTTGGAGTGTGGTCCTCAGGTGAACAGCATCTGTGTCTCCTGGGAGCTGGTTAAGAATGCCAGGCCCACCCTCCCCCAGACCTGCTGAATCATAATCTGCATTTGAATGAGATCCCCATAAGCACACTAACTTATGAGAAGCGATGGACTGGAAGAGGTTGGAGCTCCTTTTTAAACCTGGAGCTCCCTCATGGGGCAGGTGCTTTGGGTCTAGCTCACCTCCAGGACCCCTTGCTCCATGCAAGAAGAGAGGAGGAAACGGTGCTGCATGGCTGAAGGAATGAGAGTGAATGAATGACAATCCTGGTTTCCTTAAGCATGACCCATCCAGAGAAATTTTCAGACCAGTGGTCCTCAAATTAGACCCATCTGAGAAGCTTTTTAAAATCCTCATGTCCAGGCAGCACCTCTCCATCATTTAAATTGGAATCACTGGAGGTAGCACCAGCATCAGTATTTTTGAGGGGGAGGGGACTGGGAAAATTGAAATATTGTTCATTATACCATTGCCAATATGTTTTATTAAATGCTTTTATCACACCATTTAAACATTTTTTAAAATGTATTTTTTAATTATAGTTGACATACAATATTATATTAGTTTCAGGTGTTTTAAAGTTCCCCTGATGAGACCCAGGTCTCTGCACCAGCGTTCCCTAACCTGGGCACTAGTGACAGCTGGAGCCAGAGCATTCTCTGTGGTGGGGGCCTAGCCTGTACATTTCAGGATGTTTTGCAGCATCCCTGGCCTCCACCCACTGGATGCTGGTAGTGTACACTGTTGTGACAATCAAAACTGTCCCCAGACATTGCCAGTGTCCCAGACTTTTGCCCTGAGTTGGGAACCGTTGATCTAGCCTGAATCTCAAACTCCAGTGCTTCCAAGGGCCAGGCAGGTGATATAAGGGAAGCGATAAGCTAGCCAGGTGGGATCCAGCCACGCTCATCTCCACCTGATTGGGGCTGGAACCACCAGAACTGGTTTTTCAGGGGAAACTGGAAATGTGATTTGGCTGTTGGAACACTTTTTTCTTTTTCTTTTTTTAAATTAATAGACTTTACTTTTTAGAGCCATTTTAGATTCACAGGAAAATTAAGCTGAAAGTGCAGTTTCACTGACCGCCCCCACCACACGCACAGCCTTCCCCACCGTCAACATTTCCCACCAGAGTGGCACATTCATTACATTCATTGCAATGGATTCATTACAGTGTTTAATGAACCAACATCATTATCAACATATTATCATGTAATCATTATCATAGATTGTCAACATTATTATCAACCAATCTGTAGTTTACATTAGGAATTCTTGGCATTGTGCATTTATGGATTTGGACAAATCTATAATGATAGGTAGCCACCATTATGGTATCATACAGAATAGTTTCACTGCCCTAAAGATCCCCCATGCTCCACCTCTTCATCACACTCCCCTGCCCCCCACCCTGAACCTCCACCAAACTCTGATCTTTTTACTGTTTCCATAGTTCTGCCTTTTCCAGATGTCATTGAATTGGACTCATACAGTCTGTAGACTTTTTAGACTCGCTTTCGTTCAGCAATACACATTTAAGTTCTCTCTACATCTTTTTGTGGCTTGATAGCTCATTTTTTTCAGCGTTGAATAATATTCCATTGTATGGATGTACCACAGTTTAATTATTCACCTATTGAAGGACATCTTGGCTGCAGTTTGAATATTTTTTAAAATGCCATGGGAGCCAAGAGAATAGTTTCTTGATCTCTGCTTTGAACTGTAAGTTTTTTGAGGGTGGGGAACAGCTCATCCTCCAGCCTTGCAAGGCAGGGGCTACCAACTCCTTTTAAGGAGAAGGAAACCGAGGCAGAGATCTTCACTTGAAGGCTCAGGAAAAGAGACTGTCAATACACCTCCCATGTTTACACCTCAAAACTAAACAGCACAGAACAAGGGGCAGTGCTGAAAGTGCCCTGGGGAACCTTCTAGCACTTCCCTGCCATCCACTGACCCCTGGAGAGTGAATGTCATGGAGCCCATTGCAGGCTGGAACTCAGGATCAATCAGGATTTCCTCTTCCCTCCTAAGGCAGAGCTAATTTTTATAAATTCATCCCCTAGAGTTTCCACCCACAGGTACTTTCTATTTCAGTTCAGTTCCAGGAATAACTCTCGCATAATTGCTAAGCACTAAGCAGTTTCTTTTATCCTCACAAGTGCCCTTTGAAAGGAATGATAGCACCGGGGTGATCAACTCACCCAGATTTGCCCAAGACAAGAACCCAAAGTCCCACGTCGCAAGAACCCCTTGGTCCCAGGCCAACTGGGACAATCATTCACTCTGGACAGCACCTCATTATATACATGAGCAAATTGAAGCTCTGAGTGGGGAGAGCTTTGGTGGCAAACTCGGAATTGAAAACCACATTCTGCTGCTTCTGGATGTTGTCCCCAAATCAAGGAATGTGGCAAAGGGCAGGAACCATGGGGATAGTTTCTCAGCTACTACCTTGCTATAGGTTCTCAGAGCAGACTGTCCCCATCAACCTCAGTTTTCCCATCTGTGGCAATGGGAAGATTCCAGGATTGCCAGGAGGGTATGGATAATGATAAGAAGCATAACGATGATAATGCACACCATATTGAGTCAAGACAACTTGGTGAAGGGGATGCTCTCATTCTCTGTTGATGGCAGAAGAAACTGAGGTTGGAGGTTGGGAGGGGGTCAGTTTTCTCCCAAGGCCTGCGGAAGCGAGCAGCAGAGCCAACACCAGGCATGTGACTTTTCAACCAGGACTCACACAGGGTACAAACACAGAGCCTGACTTACTTCTGCAAAACCCAGGTTCCCACCCCTCCCCCTCCTGGGTCTTGGTCCCTGGGATAGCCCCAGAGGGCACAAGAAAGACCCTGGAAAGAATTCAACCCCTGGGGGTTATTTTTAGATGCAGAGGTATCCATTTCTCCAAAACATGGGCACCTCACCTGACCTGGCCCCTTGCAGGACCCACCAGCTGCTCTGAAGGATTAACTCTCAGCTGGTGGCGTTTTAAATAGACACCCTGCCCAGTAGAAGAGAGTACTCTGCTCTCTTAAATCCTGTAGGACCTTAGTATATGCTGAGACTTTAAGACAACCTGAGGGCAGGGAGAAGATGCACAGGACACCTGTAACTCCAAGGTGAGATTGAGGAGAGAAAATTCGTTGTTAGGATTTGGGGAAGGAAAGGCTTAAAAGTTTGCATCTGAAAATGGGAAAGGGCTGCAGAGAGAAAAAATAGTTTGTCTGAGATCACATGGTTAGTTGGCACCGGTGGCGAAGAGAAAGGGAAGTGTGTTGATGACTTAGTCTAAAACAACTCTTATTAGTCCTGCTTTTTTTGTCTTGCCACGTTCTACTTCTTTAAGGTGTTGATACAGATTGTTGTGAAGGAAGAGGAAAACAGATTATAAAAAGTTTTTTTTAAATGATAGTTGACATTCAATATTATATTAGTTTCAAGTATACGGCATAGTAGGCATTTATATAACATACGAAGCGATGTATATACAAGAGAATGGGTAAATAACTTATGACCTACTTCTATGATGGAATACTATACAACAGTGAAAACGACTATTCCTCTTGAAAATATGCTCAGCGAAAGAGACAGATGTGAAAGGCTGTGTTATATAATTCCACCTGTATGTGATATATAAGTTCTAGAACATTTTCATCACCCCAAAAGGAAACTCTATCCCTATTAGCAGTCACTCTCCATGTCCCCTCCCCCAGCCCTTGGCAATCACTAGTTTGTTTTCTGTCTCTATGAATTTGCCTGTTCTGGACATTTCATATAAATGAAATCATACATTATATGGCCTTTTGTGTCTGGCTTCTTTCACTTAGCGTGTTTTCAAGACTCATCCATGTTGTAGTATCTATCAAGACTTCATTCCGTTCTTTAGTTTATTTTCTGATTACAGTCGACATACAATATTATGTTAGTTTCAAGTGTACAATATAGCAATTAGTCATTTATATACCTTGCGAAGTGATCACCTCGATAAGGACTTCATTCCTTTTTAAGGCTAAATAATGTTCCACTGTATGGATGTATCACATTTTGTGTCTATTCATCATCTGATGGACACTTGGGGTGTTTCTACCTTTTGGTGATTGTAAATAGTGCTGCTGTGAACATGTACTTCCAAGAATCTTCCAGAATCTATTGGTGGGTTCTTTGGGATAGAACAGCCTGGAGCCCCCCACACTCCCTGCCCCGCTGCCCACCCAAGGCGATGAGACCTGTTCCTGGCCATCAGGGATGGGATAGGAGGTAAGGGACCCACAAGGGGGCTCGATACAGATTGTGGAGCCCAGTGCAATGAGGCAGAAGGGCACCCTTTGTCTTCCCTCCTTCCGGTGGGGTGGGGGGGCTTCTGTTTTTTCTAATCTTGATGATTAAATATTTCAAACACACATAATAAATATCACAGCCACCTCTGTCCCCTCAACTCAGACTTAACAGATATGAATATAGATTTGCTTTTTTTTAATAGAATGACAGACACAGTCAACCCTGCCCCTGCCCCTCCCTCCCTCTCCAGATATGACCACCAACCTAAAATCAGCCTGTACTTTGGCCATGCCTGCATTTCTACCTTCACCGCTGTGTGTGTATCTATGAACTACAGTGGTCCTCCCTCATATCTGCAGTTTCGCTTTCTGTAGTTTCAGTTATCCACGGTCAAACAGAAATTTATTCTCTCATGGTTCTGGAGGCCGAGAGTCCAAAATCAGGTACCAGCAGGTTGGTTTCTTCTGGAGACTCTAGGAGAGGATCCTTCCAGGCTTCTCTCTCCTGGCTTCTGGTGTTGCTAGCAATCCTTGGCATTCTTTGGCTTATAGACACATCACTCCCATCTCTACCTCTGTCTTCACATGGCCTTCTGTATGAATTTCTTGGGGTTCCTGTAACAAACTACCACATATAAGGTGGCTTAAACAACAGAAATTTATTGTCTCACAATTCTGGAGGCCAGAGGTCTAAAATCAAGGTGTCTGCAAGGCCGTGCTCTTTCCAGTGGTTCTGGGAAGGAATTTTTTCATGCTGCTTCTTAGTTGCTGGAGGTGGCTAGCGTCCTTGGTGTTCCATTGCTTATAGCTGCATCACTCCTATCTCTGCCTCCATGTTCGCGTCACCTTCTTCCCTGTGTTATCTCCTCTGTTTATAAGGACACAAGGCATTGGATTAGAGCCCTCCACCCCCCAATGACCTCATCTTAATGTAATTACATCTACAAAGACCTTATTTCCCAAAGAGGTCATATTCACAGGTACCAGGGGTTAAGACATCAATATATCTTTTTGAGGATCACAGTTCAACTTGTGATATCTTCTGCGTGTCTGTCTGGAATAGTATTCAGCCTAAAAAGGAAGGAAATTCTGATACCTGCTACAACATGGATGAACCTCGAGGACAGTATGCTAAATCAAATAAGCCAGTCACATAAAGACAGCTACTGTACGATTCCACCCTCTTTTCCCCAGGAGCAGTGGAGCTGTCCCGGCGCCACCCCATGGCATCCTGGCTGTGCGCCATGCTGCACTGCTTTGGGAGTTATATCCTGGCTGATCTGCTCCTTGGGGAGCCCCTGATCGACTACTTCAGCAACAACTCCAGCATCTTACTGGCCTCAGCCATCTGGTAAGCATCACCAGGCTGGCAGGGCATGGAAGAGCAGAACTGGGGGCGGGGGTGACCCAGCCACCAGGGAGGTGGGAGGTTGGAGGAACCTGGATCCATCATCGCAACCTCTGTGGTGGCCTTGAACACACCACTCTCCATTGCCTAGCTCTGTCCTGAGCCAGGCATGTGGGGAAGGGGGTCTGGACACAACCTCGCCTTCCGGGGCCCTCATAATCTGTCTCCCCCTGATGCTTGGCATTCTCTCCCCAAAGGTACCTGATTTTCTTCTGTCCCCTGGACCTCTTTTACAAGTGTGTCTGCTTCCTGCCTGTGAAACTCATCTTCGTGGCCATGAAGGAGGTGGTGAGAGTCCGCAAGATTGCCGTGGGTATCCACCACGCGCATCACCACTACCACCATGGGTGGTTTGTCATGATCGCCACCGGCTGGGTCAAAGGTAAACAGGACCGTGACAGTGACAATGGAAAATCACTCCAGTTGAGAACCCCTGCTCAGTGGTACATGTCAGGCACCTCGGCTGGCACTTCCATTACTCTAGGCTAAGGGGCATCACAACTGCTGCAGGAGTGTAGGCTCCTCATTAGCTGACACCTTTGAGGCAAATGAGAAGATTCTTCCAGAAATTTAACTGTCAAAGGTAAATAGGACAACAACGAAACAATGACAGCTGATATCTCCAGCAGGGTTTCTCAATTATGGCACTGCTGACATTTGGGGCTGGATCATTCTCTGGTGGAGGCCGTCTGGTGCATGGTCGGGTGTTTAGCGGCATCTCTGGCCTGCAACCACCAGCAGCATGCCCCCTCCCCAGATGTGACAACCAAAAATGTCTCCAGACATCGATAAATGCCACCTCGGGAGGCAAAATTACTCCTGGCGCAATGGTACATATCAGGGACCCCAGTTACCCAGCTGCTCCTGGAGTAGGCGTCAAAGCCTCTTTAGTAAATGCTTTTGGGGTAAATGGGAAGATTCTTCTTTGAAATTTAACCATAATGTCTCCACATAGGTCTCCTTATTCTTTCTCCAGGAAGCCTGTACTACAGAGCAAATTCCCCAGGGGTATAGCATGCCTCCTAAAGGGCAAGTTGTTTGAGAAAGATTGAGAACTCAGAGCCCCGAGGAGGGAGGCTAGGGTCGGGGGCCACTCTGGAAGCCTCGTGCACAGCTCAGGATCCTAGATTGGAGGCATCAAGGCAGACACCCAGATTTGTCCGTGCCTTCTAGGTAGGATATTAGCTCAATTTTTTCTGGCTGGTTTTGCTCCAATTGTGCTGTGTGACCCTCGGCAAGACTGCCCACTCTGGACCTATTTCCCCACCTGCAACTGATCGTCATACACCCAGGCTGATTGTCCCTCTGGAAAGGACTCCAGAAGTGGAGAATCTGCCTCCTTGAGAATTCAGCTAAGAAGTACGGGAAACTGCGGGCGACGGGCTCATTCAGAAGCACCCTATTCCATAGGCGCTGGTGTTGCCCTCATGTCCAAATTTGAGCAGCTGCTCCGAGGGGTCTGGAAGCCAGAGACCAATGAGATCTTGCACATGTCCTTGTGAGTACCCCGTCTTCCTCATCTGTCCCTCTTGTGCCCCCAAGCCTGATCCTGGGTTGGATACTTCTGGTAACTTAGAGCCCTCAGCCCCTGATTCTGTTTTCTAGAAGCTTCCAGAGGACATGTCTAGGGGAACCCATTGAAGGAACCACAACTCTGCCTAGGGGCCAAGGGCAGGCAGAGATGCAGGGAGATGAGACACTTGATTTGGGTTTTGAAGAATGAATTGGAGTTTTCTAGCAAAGGAAGAAGCTCTGGACAGAGGACAGCACCTCTGCCATCTGTCAAGTCAGAAAAGAACAACAATCTGCCTAGTTCTGTAGGGGAGGGTATGGAGTGTGGGTGGGGAGCCTGGGGCACTGAGTGTGGGTAGGGAATGTGGCTGGCGTTAAGTTGGGGAATGGTGGGTAGGGCCAAAGGGCAGCATTTAGGATCCAACCCAGGGCCCCATGCTGCATTTAGACTAATACATTTTAAAAAGATATCACAGCTTAGGGCTAGTTAAATTTTCTCCCAATCTACAATAAGTAGAACTAGAGCCATTAAAATATGAAAAAATTAAAAGCTTTTCCCATAGACCAGTGAAAATTACCTCTTGTTTTATACTTTGGAAAATGCAGCTTTATCTTGTTTCATCTCCACGAGAAGTCTGTTCCCACCCTCAGTTCACTTACAGGGACCTGGGGCCCAGATGGTTGCATTGCCTGCTGCTAAGCAGCCAAGTGCCTTCCCCTTCTCCTTCTCTTTCCACCTCATTATCTGAGGCTAGGATTTCAAGGAATCACAGACATAATGTCCCGGGCCCTGGGACTGGGTGAATGAGAAAATATCAGGTGCAATCATTAAGTATGTGCAGTGAGCGACAGACCTCAGGAACAGAAGTCTGGGGTCTGTCTGCTGCAACAAGTTAAAATCTTAGAAACCTATTCTGCAAGGAAGAAAAGGAAAGTTAAGAAAAACCATGTGTTATAATTCCACTTCCTGGGGAGTGTGCTGTCCGTGGATCCCTAAGACTACCCCCAAGTTTGATGATGTGCTAGGACTCAGAGAACTCAGCAAAGCCCTTTAATTCAGGGTTACGGTTTTTAGTACAGAGAAAGGATGCTGATTAAAATGAGCAAAGGGAAGATGCACATGGGGCAGCATCCAGGAGATACCAGGTTCGAGCTCCTGTTTATCCCTTCTCAGTGGAGCTGTGTAGATGTCCCCTGTTTCTCCCAGCATCCACATGTGACTATACGCATTGACTATGGCCAACCAGCAAACTCCCCCGAGCTCTGGTATCCAGAGTTTTTATTGGGGTTCAGTCACACGGACATAGCTGACCACCTACGTGGCTCACTTCGGCCTCTAACCCCTCTAGAGGTTGAATTGATACCGCATGACCCAAGACCCCCACCCTAAATCACACTGTTACTATCTGATGTGACCCAAAGTCCCCAAGTAAACAGAGACACTCTTATCAGGCAGAACATTTTCAGAGCTTAGACGGCACCTCCCAGGACCCAGAGACAAAGGCCAGATCTCTCTTTGGGCCAAGTTAACCCTTTACTGCATAGAGAGACACCACCTCCTTCATACCATGTGGGCATCTTCCCACTTCCCACTCAGAAGTCAGATGGGAGCTGGGACTGGCTGGAGGCAGTTGGAGAAGGGGGCCTGGGACAGAGATACAAAGGCCTGAGCCATGCTGTGCCCGCTGGTAACCACGACTGTCCCTTCCAGCCCCACCAAGGCCAGCCTGTATGGAGCCATACTCTTTACCCTCCAGCAGACCCGCTGGCTCCCGGTGTCCAAAGCCAGTCTCATCTTTATCTTCACCATGTTTATGGTGTCCTGTAAGGTAAGCCTTCCTGTCCTGACCCATGCCCAACTGTCCCTCCTGGGATAAGGGCTCAGACTCGCAGCTTTGGGTGTCCAGGAAAGGACAGCCCTATGTGGGGGTCGGGGGGGGAGCTTGCCAGTAGGTTCATACATGGAGGAGGGTCTGAGAAGAGCAGTGTCTAGCATGTGGGGACGGGAGTGAGGGAACAAGGTCTTCCCGGCAGGGGGCCCTACCTGGGCAAAGGCCGAGAAGTAGGCAGGAGTGTGCAGGGCCTGTTTGGAGCTTCATGGAGAGCAGAGGGACAAAATGCAGGGACGGCACCCTCAGGACACCAGGGATTTGGGCTGGACCAGAAATGGTGTTGGTCTGATCGTCAGGCCTCAAGTTGGGGTCACCCTACCCCCAGCAGGGATCTTGAGGGGTCACACTCTCCTCCCTCCCTGAGGAAACCCGGGACACAAGACTTGGTCACCCTCTTGGGGATGTGTGCAGTCAGAGGGGTGGATCTGAGCTACCTCTGACCTTGACATGGATGACCTTTTCTCTCTTCTCCCCCTCCCCTTCTTTGCTTTCTGCCTTGGTCTCCTTCTGGCTCTCTCACTGTCTCCCTGTCCTGCCACCCCACCTCAGGTGTTCCTGACGGCCACGCACTCCCACAGCTCCCCTTTTGATGTTCTGGAGGGCTACATCTGCCCTGTGCTATTTGGGACGACCATGGGGGGTGACCATCACCATGACAACCACGGTGGGGCCCATGGAGGGTCCCACGGTGGTGGTGGGCCCAGCTCTCTGCACTCAGCCATGGCTGCAAAGTCCAAGGAGGAGCTGAGTGAGGGCTCAAGGAAGAAGAAGACCAAGAAGGCAGATTAGGAGGCAGCCCAGGGGGCCTGCGGGCTGCTAGGGAGAGGACCTGGACCCAGAACCCTCAGAGCCAGGCATGGAGGAGGTGTGCTGGGCTCAACTCTCCCCTCTTCAGGCCTTGACTTCCCTGTCTACAAACTGAGGCCATCAGCCTACCCTCCAGGGCTGATGAGAGGGGTTAGATGAGATATGGGAGTAAAGGGCATTTGTAGGAATGGGGGTCCCTCTGCCAGGCCCCTGTAGAGTCACAGATTTTGGGGTGGGGAGCCACAGAATCCTGACAGTGGCACCAGCCAGAAACCCTGGGAGTTATATTCTTGGTTCTAGTATTTCCTCTCTAAAATTAAGTTTTGACTCCGAAAGAATTTCAAGCCAAGTTGAAACTCATTTACTTGAAGGATGATTCCCAAGTACGTGCTGCGAGGCAGCTGCTGTGATTTCCACGTCTTCCTGCCAACTCCTCCTAGGCATCCCTAGGCAGGGTGCCTCCTTCTCTGAGTCTTATATTCCCCATCTGTATAGTGGGGACCCCTGGCCTTCCTCTGTACACAAGGGCTGATGTGAGGCTGGACGTGAACCAGCCCTTTAAGCTCAGAAGCACCATGTGGTCAGGAGGAGAGGCTGTGACAGGTGTTCACTGTGCTTGAGAACAGCTTTGCATTTTAGATCATGTGTGTTCGTGGATCACAGAACCACGCAAGTTACCTGGCATGAAGGAGGCCAGGCTTGAAAGCTTGGAGGGTGGGAAAGGCTTGTCCTGATCCTTGGCTTCGGGCTGCCCCAAACCAAAGAAATGTAGCTGGCTGGGTGAGGGTGCCAAGATTCAGCTTTATCCAGGGGCTCCGAACACTCGCTCTTGGGTCCTGGAAGCACCTGGCCTTCCTTATGCTAACGTCCTTCATTGCTGCTCATGCAGTCGCTCAACAAACATGCTGTCATCTACTCTGTGTCAAGTCTTATGCTGCTGCTGGGCAGCCTGGGAACTTGCTTCAGGGTGAGCAAGGGGGATGGTATCTGAGGGTCCCTCCCAGCCACCTTCAGCTCATCCTAGGTCGCCAGGACTTCTGAGAGGGGTGTGTGGGGTTAGGGCCCACGCCGGGCCAGCTTGAGGCTGCCTTCTGTACATGGGTGCTCAGGGCATTAGTCTGCAGCTGTGTTGAGATCAGCGTGGGGTTGGTGGCGTCCCAAGTATTGGGAAAGTGCCTTGATTTGGTAACACCTGGGAGCTGGGTGGGTCCTGAGGCTGTAAGGCCTGGAATTCATCCTCTTGCATGTCCATCAAGGCTAAGCATGAAGGTTCAGCGAATAAATCTGTTGTGAGAGAACCCTGTTGGCTTGTCTGATTCATTTCTGCTTTTTCGGCCTCAGGACACAGTGGGGATCTGTGTCCTCAGAGATGCTCAAAGTTTCTAGGGGAATGAGGCTCGCGGCAGCCCAATTGCCAGTGGGAGATGGTGGCTGTGTGTGAGGTCTGCAGGATTTGGAATTAAGCAGACCTGAGTTTGAATCCTTACTCTGCCACTGACAGGTCAGGGAGCCTC
This sequence comes from Pteropus medius, assembly GCF_902729225.1. Lineage (NCBI taxonomy): Eukaryota > Metazoa > Chordata > Mammalia > Chiroptera > Pteropodidae > Pteropus > Pteropus medius. The sequence continues at coordinate 986,738 of NW_024343732.1, forward strand.
TTCTTTTCCAAGCCTGTTTGGAGGGGAAAGGAGGTGATGACTATTACTGCCCTTCAAAGATGGGGGGAAGATTAATGGTGTGGTTAGGATTTGCAGCTAAGAGTCTGTGCCAGATCCTTTTAACAGAATAAAAGTCAAGCCACAGACTGGGAGAAAATCTTTGAAAATTAATGAAAAATTATATCTGATAAAAAATTGTATCTGGAATACATAAAGAATTCTCAAAACTCAATAATAAAATATACAGCCCAATTTAAAAATGAGCAAAGGATTTGAATGGACACTCTGTTATAGAGTATATACCAATGGCGTAGAAATCACAAAGACGCTCAACATCCTTGGCCATCAGGAAAATGAGTGGGAAGTACCACTTCACATCCATAAGTATGGCTAAAATTAAAAAGACTGACCATACTAAGTGCCAACGAGGATGTGGAGCAACCAGAACTCTCATACACTGCGGGCAGGAATATAAAGTGGCACAGCCACTTTAGAAGACAATTGTCAGTTTATAAGTTAAATGTGCACTTGCCATATGACACAGCCATTCCACTCTTGGGTATTTGCCCAAGAGAAATAACCGTATATCTCCACACAAAGACATGCACAGGAATGTTCATAGCAGCTTTGCAATAGCCCCAAACTGGAAACAAACAAATGCCCATCAAAGATGAATGGATGAACAACTGCCCTATCAAAAGGAATACTACTCAGTAATGAAAAAGAACCAAATGCGACAGCATGAATGAGACTCAAATGCATCATGATGAGTGAAGAAAGCTACACAAAAGCAAATGCATACTGTCTGAGTCCCTTTATATAAATTCTAGAAAAGGCAAATTCATCTCTAGTAACAGAAAGCTGATCAGTGGGTGCTTAGGGAGAGGAGAATGGAGAGGGGCAGGTGGGAGGGATGGCAAAAAAGCACAAGGGAACCGGGTGATGGATATCTTCACTATCCTGATTGTGGCAATGGCTTCAAGAGTCTATATACATGTCACGCATATCAAGTTTTATACTTTAATATACAGTTTGTTATATGTCTATGGTACATCAATAAAGCTGTAAAAAAAAAAAACCAGTAAAGAAAAAAAATTAGGCAAAAGATTCGAACAGACAGTTCACCAAAGAAAATATATAGATGGCAAGTAACCACACAAAATACACATTAAAACCACAATGAAATACTACTGCATATCTGTCATAGGCTGAATTGTGTTACCCTCAAAATTTATATGTTGAAATCCCAACCCCTAGTACCCCAGAATGTAACCATATTTGGAAATAGTGGATTTAAAGAAGTGATTAGGTTAAAATGAGGTCTTTAGGGTGGATCTTAATTCAATATGATTAGGTGTCCTTGTAAGAAGAGGAGATTAGGACACAGATGTACAGAGGGATGACCATGGGAAGACACAGGGAGAGAGGCCTCAGAAGAAACCAAGCCTGCTGACATCTTGATCTCGGACATCTAAATCTCCAGAACAGTAAGAAAATAAATTTCTGTGGTTTAAGCCACCCCGTGGGTTGCTTTTTTTTTTTTTTATGGCAGCCCTAGCAAACTAATACAATACTGCTCAGAATGGATAAAATAAAAAACTAACAATGCCAGGTGTCGGTAAGTATTCGAAGCAACTGGAATGCTCACATAGTGTTAATGGCAAACAGCTGGGCAGTTTCTTATAAAATTAAACATCACTTACCACATAATGCAGCAATCCCATTCCTAAGTGAAATACAAACTCATATATCACACAAGAAACGTTTAAAGCAAGCTGATTTTGATAATTGCCCAAAATGGAAAACATCCTAAATGGCCAGCAGCTGGTGAGTGGATGAACATCATACAATGATCCCATTATACTGTGGAATACTACTCAGTGATGAAAAGGAACAAACTTCTGATACAGCAACATGGGTGAATCTCAAGTGCATTTGCTAAGTGAAGGAAGCCAGACTCTATGTTCAGTGAGCTCCCATTACCCGGTGTTTTAGGAAAGGCAAAATTATAGGTGCAGAAAGCCGATCAATAGATGCCAGGGGCTGGGGGTGGGAGGAGAGATTGTCTGCAAAGAGGCCAGGGGAGGGTGACAGAACTGTTCTGTATCTAGATTCTGAGGGGAACCCACAATTTTATGTCTTTGTCAAAACTCACAGAAATATAGGCTGAGAAATTTACCTGAGTCTAAAAAGAAGAGGGAAACAGATTAGGCTTCGAAGCTTCTCAGACCTGTTTGCATCCTGGCTTTTTACCTGCGACGTGTGTGGTGTTGGGCAGGTAATGCCCCTTCTCTGAGTCTCAGTTTCCTCTTAGGTTGACTCTAGGGAGCGTGTGGAAAGCCCTTGGCCTGAGGGGAGGTCTGGCTTGATTGCAGAAGCCAGCTCTGTGAGTGCCTGCAGCACTTCTGTGGAGGCTCATCTAGCACCTGGTGGGTGTTGGCAACAAGCTGGCTCCTTGCCTTCCAGCACAAATGTTCTGAGATCTCATTTTATGAGAGGACAGACCATACCAAAATAGCCTCCCAGCCTATTTTTGGAAGGGGGTGGGCAAGCCACCGGCCAGCTGGTTGGGGATGACTGGCAGGGGAGGCCGCCCCTGCCGTCCTGTGTAGATGCGAGAACTCTGAAGGCCATTTCTCAAGTTCCTGCATAATTTTAGCTCCAGGAGTCATACTCAGTAGCTTCTTTGGTCATGGGCTGAGAGAAAGGTTCTTTTATTATTATTATTACTATTATTATTACTATTATAATTATTATTATTAGTTGTTTTTAATACATGACATAAAATTTACCATCTTAACCATTTCTGAGTGGTTCAGCGGTATTAAATGCATTCACATGGTTGCAGAGCCATTCCCACCGCCCATTTCCAGAACCCTTGTCATCCTGCAAAATGAAAACTCCATACATTATAAACAAATTCCTCTTTCCCTTCCCCTGGCCCCTGGTACCCACCATTCTACTTCCTGTCTCTATGACTCTGACTCCTCTAGAGACTCCATATAAGTAGAATCACACAGTATTTGTCCTTTTGTGTCTGGCTTATTTCACTGAGTATAATGTCCCCAAGGTTCATTCCTGTTGTAGCAGGTGTCAGAATTTCCTGCCTTTCTAAGACTGAATAGTATTCCATTGTGTGGATGGACCACATTTTGTTCATCTATTCACTTATCAATGGACACTTGGTTGCTTCTACTTTTCAGCTGTTGCGACTACTACTGTTATAAATATGGGTGTACAAGTATCTGTTCAAGACCCTGCTTACAATTCTTTTGGATATATACTGAGAAGTAAAATTTCTGGATCATATGGTAATTCTTTAACTTTTGGAAGACCCACATCCCATCATTTTTGTTGTCTTCTGCTCATCTGAAGCAAAGCCCAGGTCCCCTACATTCAAGGGTATTACACAAAGACGTACCAGGGTAGGGGACCCACAGGGGACACTGTAGAAGGTGCCCACTGCTCCTCATAAGCAAATCTAGGCCATAACTGCACCTAGAAATTTCTATTAAGTGCTTGTACATGCCAAGCACATAAGCAGGTATTTTACAAACAGTATGCCTTTGAAGTGGGTTATTTTATGGAAACAAATTTTGGCTCAGTGGCGAAGCAACTTGAAGAGCTAACGTTGGGGGTGGAATTAAAATCTAGGCCTATCTTATTCCAAAGCCAATGCTTTTTTCTTTACACTTCACTTCTCGGAGTCTCTTTGGGGAAGCGTAAGATGCACACATAGGAAGCGGTTAGCAGAGTCTGACACCGAGCAGGTGCTCAGCAAAGGTAAGGCTACCGTCCCACAGTTACCGCAGATGTAGGCGGCTGTAACTGCTTTTTACTTTGTACTTTCTGGTTAGTACCTGCCTGGAGGCTTCTGGATCAAGTCCCAGCTCAATTAGTGGAGGAAATTAACACCTAACTGAGCCTTTAGAATCCAGCAGAGAGTTCAAAGTGAAGGCACAAAGGCAGGATGTTGGCAGGCCTGAGAGTGAATTCTGATTCTGCTCCTAATATGCTGTGTGACCCTGGTTGAACCCTTCCTTGTTAAATGAAAATGTTGGACTAGGTCAAGGTAGGTCATCTATGGCCCAAGGGCCAAATCTGGCCCATCATCTGTGTGTTCGTAAATAAAGTTTTATTGGCATACAGCCACATTCATATGTTTACATATTGTCTATACCTTTCTCGACCTACAACAGCAGAGTTGAGTCATCGAAACAGAGACTATCTGACCTACACAGATGAAAATATTGACGGGCTTTTTGTAGAAAAAGTTTGCCAACCCCTGGACTGAATGATTTTTAAGACTCTCTAACTCCAAATATCTGATAATTCACAGAAGACATGAGCAGTATACTTAACGAGGTAAAGCCGAGAGAATTACATCTGACTCTGTATCACAGACAGGCAGCTCATCATCCCCCAGGTGTCCTCTATAAAAACAGACCATAATCAGATATCTTAGTCCATTCAGGCTATAGCAAATGACCATAGACCGTATGGCTTAAACAACAGATATTTCTCATAGTTCTGGAGGCTGGGAAGTTCAAGATCAAAGAGCTAGTAGATCTGATATCTGGTGAGGATTCTCTTCCTGATTTGCAAATGGCCGTCTTCTCCTTGTAAGTCACAGAATGGAGAGCAGAGGGAGAGCGATCCCTCATCATCTCCTCGTTTTATAAGGGCACCCATCATCATGATCTAATCTAACACTAATCACCTCCCAAAGGCCCCGCTTCCAATTATCATCATGCTGGGAGTTAGGATTTTGGCATATGAATTGGGGGGTGGGCACAAATATCGAGTGTACAACATTGGAGTAGATGTGAATTAATTCAACAAACATTTGCTGAAGCAAAGGCCTATCCTTGCTCTCAAGGAGTTCCCTCAGAGAGGGAAGGAAGTGCCATGGGGACTCAGAGTGCTCAAGGGAGGTCAAGGAGGACTTCCTGGAAGAGAGAGATTTGTCTGGGGCCTTGAAATACCCAGGGAGGATTAGAAGATGTCTTGGAGTATATTTTAGATAGAGACCACAGCGTGGACATGAGCTGGGATGTGTGAATATTTGGAAAACAGGAAGTAGGGATCATCGGAGGTCATCTTATAGGCTGCCTACCACATCTATGACTACTGTGTGGCTGAGTACCTAACTGCTCTCAGTCTCAGTTTCCTCATCTGTGCTCCCATCTAAGCCACAATAGACCTCTTCTTGTTATAACTGAGGACTGCCTGACAAATAGCTGGGGGTTGGTTCCTTTTCTAATCCATCAGTCTGACCACCTTCAACTTTAGCTTCAAATACCGTCAGAATGTTCCCAAGTATTCTAATGGAAAAACATTGGAAACAATGCAAATGTCCATCGACAGGAGGATGAATCAATTACTCTACAGCTATGCAATAGGATACCATGCAGCATTGAAACTGAACCAACTATAGCATGGACAAATCTCAAAAACGTTTGAGTATAAAAAGCAAGTTGTGTCGAAATACTTACAGCATGGTTCCCCTTTATATAAAAGCCCCAAACATGAAACTCTAACAATGTATTGTTTTGGGATACACATTTATACAGTAAAACCATCACACAAATCAAAAGAATGATGAACACAAAATGCAAGATCATGGCTGCCCTTTGTGGAAAGAAGGGGTAAGACGTAACTTGGTAGAGTGCAGGGAGCTTTCAAATATTGGAAATGTTCTATTTCTTAAGCTAGATCCGACTCACCTGATTCTGTATGACCCACAAGCCAAGAATGGATTTTACATTTTTTTAGTGGTTGGGGGAAAATCAAAAGAGGAAGCCTGTTTCATGACGTGCAAAAATTATATGAAATTCAAATGTCAGTGTCCAGAAATAAAAAGTGTTACTGGCACTCATTCACATCCATGCGTTTGTATATCATCTATGGTTGCTTTTGAGCTATAATGAGAGAGCCGAATAATTGAGTCAGACTCTGATCTGTAAAGCTGAAAATATTTACCCTCTGCTTCTTTACAAAAGAAGTGTGCTGGATGGTGAGTATATGGTGTCCATTTCGTTCTCTCTTATAGTTTGTATCTAAATTTTACATCTTTAGTAGGGAGCCTCTCCAAATGATTTGCAGCCTCTAGAACATGTGATGTTCTTTCTCATCCCTAGGCATTTGCATATGTCATCTTTTCTAGGGGAGGATTATTCCTGGTCTCTTCCAGCTTCTGGTGGCTCCAGGGGATCCTTGACTGGTGACCACATCACTCCAGTCTCTGCCTCCATTGTCACATAGCCTCCTCTTCTGTGTCAATGATTTCCCCTCTCTTCTTATAAGGACACTTGTCATTGAATTTAGGGCCCATTCGGGTCATCCAGGATGATCTCACATTGAGATCCCTAAACTAATTACATCTACAAAGATTCTTTTTCCAAATAAGGTCACATTCACAGATTTTGGGGGTTAGGACTTGGACATATCATTTTATCAGCCCCATTCAATAACGCTTGGTTATATTAAAAGCTATTGGTCTGTCTTGCACCCTGAATGGACCCCCGACAATGATTGTAACATCATCCATTGGTCATATGGAAAATATTAGTTCACCAAGTTATGCAGAGGTTGTCAGATTTCATTATTCAATATCAGAAAGTCTTTAATATCACCACCCATCTAATCAGACGAGCCTTTAAGTATCAGAAAGCAGTCAAGTTCACAGTGGGGCACACAGGTTTTCCAAAGTTCTGATTTTCCCTTGAAAGCTTGAATTTTATCCTTGGTGACAATAACTGACAGTTATTTTCCTTGAAATGGCAGGCTCATTTTATTCATTTTTGACAAAATATCTGCAAAACAGCATAATCTGAACCATTGTTTGTCAGAGGTTTCAAGAAAAATGATGATTCCTGAAAAAAAGGCCAGTTGGACTCTAGTGTTTGTTCAAGTACCTTCCTAGAGATGGCCATTGAACTTAACGTTCAGTAGGAGGGCTTTACATGTACTTCCTATTTTGTCATGAAAAATATTAAAAAGACATGGAGTCACCTGTTATGGGATGAACTGTGTCTCCCCGAAAGATGCTGAAGTCCTAACCTCCAGCACCTATGAATGTGATCTTCTATAGAAAGAGGATCTTTGCAGATGTCATCAAGTTAAGATGAGGCCACCAGGTGGGGCCCTAATCCAATGTGACTGGTGTCCTTATAAGAAGAGGATAGTTGAACTTATATATAAAGAGGGGAAGGCCATGTGATGACAGAGGCAAAGATTGGAGTGATGTGGTCACTAGTCAAGGATCCCCTGGAGGCTCCAGGGGATCCTTGGAACACCTATAGGCCAAGGAACACCAAGGGTTGACAGCTATTACCTGAAGCCAGAAGAGGCAAGGGAGTATCTTCCCCTAGAGCCTTCAGAGGGAGCATGAACCTGCTGACACTTTGATTTTAGGCTTCTTTCCTCCAGAACCAAGAGAGAATAAATCTGTGTTGCTTTAAGCCCCCAAAGTTTGGTACTTTGTTGTAGCACGCCCAGGAAACGAATTCATCATCCGAGTATCCTGAATGGATAGCAACTGGCACATCCTTCCAGTGGAGTACTGCTCAGCCATGAAAAAGAGAGAATTGCTGATATACGGGACAATCTGGATGGATCTGAAAAGCATTATTCTGAGTGAAATAAGCCTGTCTGAAAAAGTTGCACACTGTCTGATTCCATTCATGTGACTTTCTCCAGCAGACGGACATATCAAATCAGAGAACACATCAGAGGTTGCCAATGGGTGGGCAGGGGTATGAAGACAAAAGGGGACAGTGTGAGGGGGCTTTTTGGGATGGTAGAGCTATTCAGATCAGTATCCTGATTATGGTGGTGGTTACACAAATCAGTGCATGCCCTAAAACTCAGCTTAAACTCCCACTGAAAGGAAAAGTCAACTTTACTGTATGTAAATTATAAAATAATATGAGAAGGTGAATGAGGGGGGAAAAGATATACAAATTATGCCATTGGTTCTTCCTTAAATGGTTGAATCTAAGTATTTGACTGACTTCGAGCATCTTAACCTGGGCTTCCTTGGCCCTTCCCGCATCCCAGTGCAGGAATTAGAGGTACCGTGGAGCGCCTGAGACTATGGGCAAAATTGTGTGCACACGTCATTTTCTAGGAAAAGGTCCAAAGTTTTTATTGAGGAGGTTAAACTGTGATCTGTGATCCCCCAAAACTTAGGAACCACGGAGTAAAAGTGAGGCCGACAGTTGATTTCCAGTGGACAGTCATTCTGAAGCTGGCCAGGCTAGGTTGAGTGAGAGGTGCCAGGAGAGGAAATGAACCAGGAACTTCCAGGCTGGGGATCAGGTGGCTAAATGCGGTCACCAGGAAGGGTTGGCGTGAGGCTTAAATTAAACAAACCACTTCGTGATTAATTTGAAATATAGACAACAATGTTTCCCTGTGGTAACAGCGGCCATACCCAGAGGGAAGTGGGGGCAGGGCCAGGATTGGGGAGAGGCACTCACCTTGGGCAAGACACTTAGGGGTGCAAAAAAAAAAACTAGTGATCGAGGTAATTTTTTTACTATTTAAATCTATTTTTTTAATTGAGGTTAAATTTACATAAGATGAATCATTTTCAAGTGTGCAATTCAGTGACACTTAGTACATTCACAATGTGTGCAACTATCACCTCTATCTAGTGCCAGAACATTTCATCACCCCAAAGGAGACCCCATCCCCATTCGCAGTCACTCCCCATCTCCCCTCCCTCTCCCAAAGCCCCCGGCAACCACTAATACGCTTTCCGTCTCTATAGACAGGCCTGTTCTGGACACTTCATATATATGGAATCACACAGTATGTGGCCTTTTGTGTCTGGCTTCTCTCAGCTTGATGTTTTCGAGGGTCTCCAAGTTGTTGCTTATGTCAGTACTTCATTCCTTTTCATGGGTGGATAATATTCCCTTGTGAGGATGGACCCCATTTTGTTTATTCATTCATCAATCAATGGATACCTGGGTTGTTGCCACCTTTTGGCTATTGTGAATAGTGCTGCTATGTACATGTATGTACAAGGATTTGTTTGAACACCAGTTTTCAATTCTCTTGAGTGTAAATTTTGGCCCTGAGAAAGAAGATACCTACTAAGAAAGGCTCCTGGTGGCTAACTGGGCTCAAATTTCAAAACAGCCTCGCAGCCATTTCTGAACAGGGGCCTCTCATGAAAGCCGCCCTTCAGGGAGAAGCCTGCACTAAGCTGCCTGCACCTGCACTGAACTGCCTGCACTGTGTTCCTGCCACCTGAGCCAACCTTTACAAAGTAGTTCCTGGAATCATATTTTAAACCATAGGACTAAGACTTTCCCCATCTAACTGGAGCTATGCACCTTTATTCTCCATTAGCATCTTCACTGACCAGAGTGGCTCCATTCTAAACAATCAGGACAGTGCTTTTTGAACCTTTGGAGCTGTGAGGATTTGGAGTCCTCATTTGCATGAGGATGGACCAATCAGGGACCAGGAGAGGGCCTCCTTGGGTGGGGGGTGGGGGTTGAGAGGGGTTGCTTCATAGCCCTGTTGTTTCATAATTGAGCAGTTTGCACTGAGTGAATTGTCCTTCTTCATCACACCCCAAATTGGGAACTCTTGTTGGCATTGAATAGGTGTCAACAACCATTGGTTGACACTACCTAGGAGCAGAATTGCTGGATCATATGGTAATTCTGTTTAGCTTTTTCAGGCTCTGCCAGACTATTTTCTACAGTGGCTGCAACATTTTACATTTCCAACAGCAATGCACGAGGGTTCCCATTCCCCACGTCCTCACTGCTTGTTTTTTTCTACTTTTAAAATTATACCTATCCTAGTGGGCCTGAGGTGGTAATGCATTGCGATTTTAATTCATAGGTAAATAATATTTCAAAGTAATATTTTTAAAAAATCAAAACCAATGCAAAAAATCCGTGAACAAAATATCAAAATCTTAATAAAATAAGGTCCGGCCCTGATTTGCATATTCCCCTCACTTGCCTCACTGTATTTTAAATTGTGATATGTCATTCATTGCGAATTTTTCAGCACAGATTTTTATTTTTAAAAATATTGCATTAAAATATTTATCCTTTCACCACAACTTAAAAATTGAAATATATTATCCATCTTTATTGCCGTTTTTTTGTTTTTGTTTTTGTTTTTTTGGGCCGTGCCCTCTAAATGTTGTGCCACAGGACAATGTCTCAGCTGCCTCCTCCTCCCACCCTGCCCTGTGTTCCCCCCGCTTCTGCCCATCACGCTGCAGCCACAGCACTGGCCTCCAGGGGGCGCTGCTTCCTGGCTCATGCCCTGCCCAGGAGCCGCCTTCCAGGCTGAGCGTGTAATTCTATTTATTAACCTCTCAGCCTGGATTTCTCTTCCTCAAGGTGAGAGTGATAACGTTAGGCTTGCGGGGATGGCAGAGGAGGTATGGAAATCTCCGGGCCTTGGGCTCAGCACTATTCAACACAAATTAATCATGACTATTTCCTAAGAGCACAGATGGAAGAATATTTTACATTTTTACTGTAGAGAATTTCAATACTCACAAAAGTAGACAGAAACGTATAATGAATCTCCAGCCCTAGCCCCCGCCGCTATCAACCCCTGGCCAACCCCAGCCCATTCACCTTGCCATCTGGGATTATTATGTCTAAGTGAATCCCAGTCATTCTTCATATCTAACCATTCTGTAAATATTTTATTTTATGTCTACAAAAGATAAAAACTCTTAAAAAACCTAACCACAGTACCATCATCACACTTTAAAAACTTTGCCAATTCTTTAATACTCACAGATTCCAAAGTGGCTGACAAATGGGTTTGACTCACAGCTCGGTTTGGGCAAATTGTTGAATTCCTCTGAAGCTGATTTTCATCATCAGTAAACTAGGGTAGCAAACTGAAGTCCCCAGGTCGCTGGAAGTACTGGAGACAGTATGTATATTAGCAAATGAATCTTAAGAGTTACTCAATATATAGCAACATGAGTACAGTAACATGAATATGTAACATGATAGAGCAGCGGTTCCAAACCAGGTGGAGGTGGGGATTCTGCTCTCCAGGGGACAGTGGACAATGTTAGGAGTGAAGGTGCTACTAGCATCTAGTGAGTGGAGGCCAGGGGTGCTCCTACAGTGCATAGGACACTCCAAAGGATGATACAGCTCCAAGTGTCTCAAGTGTCTCCAAGTGTAGTGCTGAGGCTAGGAAACCCTGCTCTAGGGATTTACATTTTGTTAATGATTCCTGACTCTGCCACTTGTTGAGTAAGCCTGATAATAAGAGTAATCAATCATGGCCAACATTTTGTGGGCCTTTCACATGACCCACACATGGTGCTAGGCTCACTATAAACGTGCATTTCATTCTCTTACCAACCCAGGAGGTTGTTGAGAAAACTTGAATTCAAGGAGGTCAACTGGCCCACACAAGGGGGTCTCATCTCTCTGGACCTCATTTCTTCATCCATGGGACAGGATCACAATATCCGCCGCTTGGGTGGTTGTGAGGACCGCCAATGTCAAACACCAACCAGATGGCACCTCACAGACCCTCAACAAATGGCATCTGCTATGTCGGCCGGATTAGCCTGGCACACAACAGTTAACCGCCAAGTCTGGCTAAGTGCCCAGCTAAGCTGGGGCCTGAGAGCCACACAATTTCTTTCATTATTCTAGTCGCTGGGAGAATTGGCAGGAGAGACCTGTGAAGTACCTAAGACAAAAGTTACTAGGATTGCCGGGGGCTTGCCTTCCAGCCAGCGCCGAACCCAAAAAAACATTCTTCTCCAACCTACTTTCCCAGAGGATTCTAAATTGGCTCTTCCGCCAGCAGCGGGAGTGAGAGGGAGGCTGGAGCTCCCAAGGAAAACCAAAAGGCCATTGCTGAAAGGGTCCTCTGTCGTTCCTGGGGAAGTCCAGTCCTGCTTAGTTATCTGCAGTGGTAAGCAGGAGTTGAGAAAGATGGATGGTTGTGGGTGAACCAGTTGATGTGACAGTTATTTACTGAGCACCTACTTTGTGCCAGGTATGCTGACCATGGCATACAAGGTCCTCGCACTTGTGGAAGACCTCACATTTTCTCAGGAGAGACAGCAGTAAATAAACGACGAGTCATCAGCTGGTGGTGAGTACTGTGCAGAGAATTAAAGTAGGGTGATGGCGTCAGAATGACTTGGGAGGTCGTTGAGGAATGAGATGGTCAAGGAGAGCCTCTCAGGAGGTGGCACATATGCTGAAATGTGAAAGACGTGAAAGGATGGAGGATAGAGCTTTTGTGGCATGCGCAAAGGCCCTGAGGCTAAAATAAATTGGTTATGTTAGACGAGGGGTTCTCAACCAGACATTATTCTGCCTTCCCCCAGTAAACATTGGAATTGTCTGGAGATATTTTTGATTGTTACAACGTGGAGTGGGGGGATCTGCCACTGGAATCCAGTGAGTCAAAACCAGGATGCTCCTCAACATCCTACAGTGCACAGAAATGCAAAGAATGAACCAGTCCCAAATGCCAGTCATGCTGCGATTGGAAAAGTTTGAGCTAGAGGAAGAGAAAGAAAGCCTAGTGTGAATGTTAAGGTCAAAACCTTCTGTTCCTCCTACGAACTTCAGAGGGTTGTAATCAAGGAGACATGACCATGCACTGAAGTAGGGTCACATCCAAAGGAGGTACTGGAGATTCAGAGACATCAGGAAAGAAACAGAGGTTTGGGGGAGAGCAAATTCGAGGTCAGGAGACTGATGAGAAGAGGCTAAGATAAAGCCTAGACCAAGGCTGGAGCCCAGAGCTGGGGCCTAAGTGAGATCAGCAGGGTACAGCAAAACCAGAAGGTCTGGGCGGGTTGTGGGAAGGTGGCCGGATGGCCAGGCTGGCTTTGGGGGTCCCTGCAGGAGAGGGGGCCAGACTAACACTCACTCCCCGACTCTGTGCTCCTAGGCTAGTGAGAAAGTTCTCACTCTGAGCCTGTTTCCTCATCCATTTTATTTACAAAAGGAAAGGGACATCACAGACCTCGAGTGTAGATGTTTTATTTAGAAGAGGCATTCGGAGCTCTGAAAGACTAGCAGGATGCATTCTTTTTGTTATTTACTAGTATTTAAAATTGAAAGTATTTTAAACTGGTAGCATTAAGCTTTATAAAAACTTACACAGTCTCTGACTTACAATGGTTTGACTTAACAATTTTTTGACTTTACAGTGGTGCAAAAGTGATATGCATTCAGTAGAAACAGTACTTCGTATTTTGAATTTTAATCTTTTCCTGGGATAGCGATTTGTGTTACCATATTCTCTCGTGATGCTGGGCAGCGACAGGGAGCCACAGCCACCATCAGCCATGCGATTATGAGGGTAGACAACAGATACTCTATGGTGTGATATTAAGTGCATTTTTCACTAAAAATATTTTCAACTTACAATGGGTTTATCAGGAATTAACCCCATTGAAAGTCGAGGAACACCTGTATGATGAAAAGTAAGTTTCCCTTACAATCAAGACCTCTAAACTCTCCACCCAAAGCCAACTACGGTTAATCTGTATCCTTTCGCTGTGACAAACTGTGAGTAGAACAGCCTTTTTGAATCCTGCGAGTCCTTCTAAGTGAATTCTTGAAACTGAGTGTGGTCTTGGGGACCCCTGAACATCAGGATCTTTCCTGGGTAGACGTGGCAAGGAAGTAAGTTGAAGCAGAGCAGGAAAAGATCCGGAAAAGCTCAACTGTTCGGTTAAACTGATACCACTATTTATTGAGTGCCTGCATGTAAAGTGGGGACTTCACATACCTGTCTCCCAAATGCCTTGTGCATATTTTGTTCATCATGGACGTTTTGACATTCACCTTGATTTTCGGGCACATTGCACTGCCTTATGTGTTGTCCCCGAGGTGAGTGCCTGGCTGTCCCTCCCCTAGCGTAGCCCTGACTGGTTCTCACTCCCATTTCACAGAAATGCAGCTGATGTCCCGGGAGAGAGGCCGCTTGCTTGAATCCTCCAGAAAGGCAGTCCATGGAGGAGCCGGCATTCCCACCAAGCCCATGGACGCCGAGGTACACCTTCCTTCTGTCTGTGGTTTGTTGATATCGACAGGTGGGTAGGCAGGATTCAGATTACCAGGGCATTTTCTGTAAGGTCTAATCGTGAGAAGGTCTTTCCTTGGTCAGACAGCCCATGTTTTTTATTATTTTTTCTCTAGCTTTATTGTGATATAATCAACATATAACACTGAGTAAGTTTAAGGTGCGCAACATGTTGATTTGATGTACTTATGTGTTACAAAATGGCTACCACCTTAGGCTAACTCATACCTCTGTGGAGTCATATAATTACCATTTCTTCTTTTGGGGTAAGAACATTTAAGATCTATCCTCTTTGCAACTGTCAAGTATGTACAGTATTGTTTACTGTAATCCCCGTGCTGTACATTAGATCCCCAAAACTTATTCATCTTATCATTGGAAGTTCATAACCTTCAACGTCATCTCCACGTTTCTCTCCGCTCCCCACCCTCCAGCCTCTGATAATCACCATTCTACTCTCTGTTTCTATGAGTTTGGCTTTTTTAGATTCCACTCATAAGTGAGATCATACAGTATTTGTCTTTTTTCCTTCTGACTTATTTCACTTAGCACAATGTCCTCAAGGTCCATTCATGTTGTTGCAAGTGGTATCTCTTGATGATTTCCAACAGCCCATCTCAATTGGATGTGGGTAGGCTCCTAACTGCCACTGGAGACTTGCTAATCTCCCTTGTTATCAAAGAGAGTCGGCCTGGGGCTCCAGGCCTCCTGCAGGAAAGGAAATCTGGCTAGAGTTGATTAAAAGCTGGTTTCTCAGTTTCCCCAGCACTGGTGACATTTGAAGACAGAAAATACTCTTCAGTGGGGCATCCTGTGCACTGTGGGGTGTCGAGCAGTATCCCTGGGCTCCACCCACTGGATGCCAATAACTCCCCCTTCCCCAGCTGTGACAACCAAAATGTCTCCAGACATTGCAAGTGTTCCATGGGGAGCAGAATGGCGCCCCCCAGTTGAGAACTGCTGGTTTAAATAGCACACAAAATGCCCACATCTCACTGGAGGGGTCGGTGAGCACAGGATTGGGTGAAGAGTTCTGCTAAGTGTTCATTATTCTGGCCCGCCCTGCCAGGGCTGGGCACGGCTCCCAGCATCCCGTAGCCTCCCTCTGCACACCTGGGCCCAGGCTCAACTTTCATGGAGCCCCAAGGGACCCAGGTGTTCGAGAGGCTGGCTAGTCCCTGGGCCCCAACACTGAGCACCAAGAAACCACAGTTGCTGTGGCGACCGCTGAGCTCTTAGGGCGAGGAGCTGGTTGGTTGAGGGGCAAAAGGCTCCGGTTCCTGGAGTAGCCAACATCCAGGGGCGTTGGCTGGGAGGCCACTGTCTAACGTCCCCCCATTAGTGTTTGCAGACCAAGCAGAGCAGTAAGAGCAGTTGGTTCAGCTCCCCTGGGGCTCTGGAGGTGACAGGGCTGCAGGTCACCGAGGGGGCCTTGGAAGGTGAGACAGGCACCCCACTCCAGATGGCCCTGCCCAGGTGGCCTCCCAGGAAGGCCACCCAGCCACTGATGTGAGGTGTCTGAGACTCATGCCCTTTCCTGGGGAAGGATTGTCCAGCATGAATGTGGGGCCCCTCAGCCCGGGCACCCGCCGGCGGCTTCTCGAGGGTCAGGCAAGCCCCCTCCCAGCACTTCCATCCAGCAGTGTGGCCATCTTCATCAGCTCCACGGTCTCAGGTAAGGGGCAGGGCAGGGATTGGGTTTTAGATGCAAGTGAGCACTCTTGGGAGATGCCAAGGCAATGGACATGACTCACAGGGTCCTTGAAGAGACCTGGATGTGAATGCAGTCCAGCCAGTGACCCACATGGGAACAAGTGAGGGCGAGCCTCCCAGACCCTTTGTTTCTTCTTCAATAATCCAGGCTGAGAGCCTGACTTGATAGAGTTGCTGTAAATGGCAAATGATATTGCAACTAAAATTTGTGACGAACACACTACCCATTAGGTGTAAAAGCTGCCAGAGTCTTCTCATGGCTATAGGGCCTTGTACGACTGGACTCTACTCATCTCCCTAACTTTTTTGCATAAGATCCTCTCCTTACCCACGTGTTGTAGTCACACTGGGTTCTGGCAGGTCCTGGAACCCTGAAGCCCCAGAGCCCCAAAGTAGTTATTTATGTATTTGTTTAATGCCTGGGTCCTCCCACCAGGCTGCAGGCTCCATGAGGGTGAAAACTACATAGAGTAGTCTGCTAGCAAGTGTTTAATAACCTATTCTTCGAAAACAAACAAACAAAAACCCATAAAACACCTGATTTGTACTGTCTGCCAATTTCTATGGTATAAATTCCCCCACCATGGTCAATTTCAAGGTGCCAATGTGACTTCATAAACATGAGTGGGGCAGAGCTGTGTGGTAGCCCACTACTCTCTTATATTTTTCTGCTACAAAAACAATAGCAATAAACAAACTCAAGAGCAGAGCTTATGGCCCAATCTAGTAAAATAATTTGGAAGTTGTGAGTTTTGAGCATTTGCGATCTCTGCTTTTACTATAATGTATTCCATGGTATGTTCCTATCATTTAATGTTTCATGATAGCCATATCAATAACTGGCTCACAGAGTTCCTGAAGACTTAGGCATCAGCTCTCTCAAGCCAGTGGGGGCCAGCTCTGGCATACTGCATTATTTCTATATGTCTCATTTGCCATTGTGCCTTTGATCTTAATAGTGTCTACATCTAAAGAAACTTTCCAGTAGATATTTTATGGACAAATGTAAATAACCTGTGAGATTTATAAGCTGGGCATAGGACGGGAGGAGGATAGGGACAGATCCAAGATTGGTGTCCAAGTCAGCAACCATGGCAGGACCTAGACAGTTTCCTTGTACCATTGGCTTTGGGAGTCTTTTAAGGACACTAACGAAGCCTTCCCCTGGCCACGTGGAGAAAACAAATTCTTTAACACCTCGGCGTTTTTACTTGTACGATTCAATGGTTCAATCAACATTTATTGAGCACCCATGCGGAATGCCGAGAAGTCAGCAATGGCCGAGGCATGAAGAGGTTCTTGACTTGGGGGAGCTTGCAGCCCTTCAGGGCAGAGGCATCACCCCATTTTATGGAGGGGGAAGCTGAGGCTAGCTTGGCACTTGGCACAAGGCCACACGGTGAAGTCAGTGGTGGAGAAGATCTTAGAATCCAGGTTTACCCTGGGTAGGATTGCCAGATTTAGCAAAAAAACAAAAACAAAAACAACAACAAAACGAGGACATCCAGTTAAATTTCAGATAAATAATAAATAATCCTTTTCTATAAATATACCCCAGATAGTGTACAGAAGGAACATACTTATGCTAACAAATGATTTGTTTATTTCACATGCAGATTGAACTAGATTTATCAGATACACAAATGCAACCAAATATTGCATGAAACGGGACATACTTATACCAACAAATTATTTGTTGCTTATCTGAAGTGCAAATTGAACAGGGTTTAACAGAAATGCAAATTTATCCAAATAGTGCATGGTGTGGGATATACTTATACCATCAAGTTATTTGTTGTTTATCTGAAACATAAATTCTAATGAGCAGCCTGTATTTTATCTGGAAACCCTAACCCAGGGCAACCAACTGCCTGGTTAGCTGGGAATGAAGGGTTTCTTGAGATGTGGGATTTTTTGTGCCAACACCAGGAAAGTCCCAGGCAATCGAAGTGGTTGGTCTCCTTGGGTTTATCTCATGTTTTTGTATCTTTTGATTTGCCTCAAAGGGGTCCAGCCTGGGTGGGGGCAGAGGAAACCAAAAGCAGAGTCATGGGCCGGGGAAGAGTTCTGGGTTCTGCCATCTGACACCCTCCACGCCATGCCTTGCAGATATGGACGCAGAGAGAGAAGCCCTGCAAAGCACCGCGTACCCTGCAGTGCAGACCTTCTGCCAGAAGCACGGCCTCATGTTTGAGGTAATTGCCTGCCCACTCCTCAATGCCCCAGTTTTCTCTGCTCGGAAATTAGGGAACAAGGCTGTGGCGCCCAGGCAGTCACACGGGGCCCTAGCTCAGCGGGGGCTCTGTGTTCCATTAAATGTTTTCCTGTTGAGTCTTAAAATTCATGATGATTTTTCAACAACGGAGCCACGTTTTCTTTTTGCAGTGGACCCTTTAAGTTCTGTAGCTGATCCTGGGCTGAGGAGATAAAAGTCCTTTGAAAAGGCAGGTAGAGGGATTATGGCCGTAGGCACTGCGGTCAGCACAGGCCTCATGGTACAGTGCTATGAGCAGACTTCTCCTTGGGCATGTTACTTTTTTGTGTTTTTTTTTTCCCCTGCTTTCTTGGCTTTCCCTGCCCTGGGGCAGCCTCAGGGAAGTCTAAGATAGCTGTGGGATATGCAGGGTAGGCCTTGAGGTGGCATGCGCCTTTTTCTGGAATGCTGATGGTGTAGCTGCTGGGCACAGTCATCACGGCCCCAAACAGAGTCTCCTGCTTCTCCTACGATTCTCACACCAACCCTACCCTCGGTGGGGACGTCACTGCCTGCAAGTTTTGATGCAGAAACTGAAAAACCATCTTTGGAGTCTCAGCTACAATAGAAACTGCCTCTTTACCATCTATAACAACAATTCAGCACATCAAAGGCCCCTGGATTATAAGACACACCATCACTGATATATTACTAAGAAAAAAACAGTGCTGGAAATTCAACTCTGCCTGCCATGGAGCATGAAACACAGCTCAATGGCAGAGGCACTAAAAATGCAAACCTACCTGCAGAGAACCGATGAAATGCCTGTGCCCATCCCTTAATGGTCACGTGGTGCCAGCTAGGTAATAACTGTAAACAGCCTCACCTTGAAGACGGGGCCCAGAAAGAGGAAGGTTCTTGCCTGAATCTGGTGGTGGACCCTTTTTCCTTCTCTCTTTCTTCCTCCAGTCACGTTCAGTAATGGACCATCTATCTTATGCTGTAATTCATTAGGAATCGATGTGTCTTTCCCTCTGGGCAAAAGAATTTAGGGAGGCAAATTCTGTTCTGATTTAGGGAGGTAAAGTCTGTTCTGTTCTGAGTCCTATACCGGCCCCCTTCCTCGTCCCAGCCTTCCACAGGGTCAGCTTCGCTACTTGAATTCAGCCATCCTGCCCGGCCCCGCTCCAGCTAGCAGACAAAAATGGACTGCAAGCGTGTGGTTGCCAAGGAAACTTTGCCGCATCTGATTCTGGGCAAACTAAATACCCTCCTTTGCAAAGAAAGCTCTGAGAACAAGTGTGGACATGTCCTCGCTTTAAAAGAAACAGTTTGAAAATGCCCAAGGTCTTAAAAAAAACTTTTAAAAATGTTTTTTAAGTAAACTCTGGTTTTGGAGTTTAGATTTACAGGAAAGTTGCATATGGTACAGAGTTTCCATATACTCCGCAACAAGTTTTTTCCCGAATGTGAACATTTCACATTATTAGGGTGCATTTGTACAACTAAGAAATTGACACTGGTATGTTGTTATTAACCAATCTCCTGATGTTACCTGGGATGTCACCAGTTCTGTCTGGTCTAGGACCCCATCCAGGGAACCCCATTGCCTTTAGTTGTCACGTCTCCCCAGTCTCTGCCAGTCTGGAACAGCTCCTTGGTCTTATTGCTCATGACCTTGGCAGTTTTAGGGAGGATTGGCCTGGCGTCCTACAGGATGCCCCCGATCTGAGTCTGCCTGATATTTTTCTCACAATTATACTGGGGTTATGAGTTTTATTCAAGCTCTTTTCATTCAGACATCCCCCTTTGGGGAGAGGCTGTCAAAAATTATCGAAAGAAACTCTATGCCTTTGCCAAAGGGAATTGAAAATATCACCTCTTCTGCCTCCTCCCTGACAATCCCACGCCTGTCGTCTCCAGGTCGTTGATCTGAGGTGGGGTATTCGGGACACCGAGGCCACTGACCACATGACCACGGAACTCTGCTTGGAAGAGCTTGACCGGTGTCGGAAAACATCCCTAGGGCCAGCGTTTGTTGTGAGTCTCTCAGATGGATGGGGTCGCTCTTACTTCTCCTTCTGGCACCAGGTTATGGGCCCTGCTTCTCATATCCCCCCAGTGGGATATGAGTGTCAGTTCTGCTCTTGTACCCAATCTCCATAGCCTGCCCATGGCGGACATTGCTCATCGTTGGCAGAACTTTTTCTGTAGAGCTAGCTGAGATCCAGACATTAGCAGTCAAGTATAGCGGCGAGTGAGGTGGAGAGCAGCAGAGTGTTCCCCCCAACTTTCTCACCTCATCTACTTTATCCCTGGAGCTTTGAGAGCCTGGAAATCCAAGGTAAAAGTGGAAACTCACAGGGTATTGGTACTCTTTTCCTCCCATCTGTAGCCTTATCTGGATCCTGCCTCAGGGGAAAACTTTCTCTAACCTTAGATGAGACCCATCCTTACAGGGTCTTCTCTCCTCTCCTCTCAGCTAACTGCCCCGCTTTGTGGCCAAAACAACCCCCAGTTCATGATGAACTGTTTGGGCTCTGATGGACAAATAACATTCCAGAGTTTTTATTTATTACACCACCAAATTCCAGTTACATCTAAGAACGATGACATTTTAGCTCAGAAATGCCAGGGCAGGAATCAGCAAATGATAGCCCATGGGGCAAATCCGGCCCGCTCCTATTTTCATAAATAAAACTTTATTGTCACGTAGCCGTGCCTCTTTACATATGGTCCATGACTGCTTTCCAGCTACATGTAACTGCAGAGCTGAGCAGCTGGGACAGAGGCCGTCTGGCTTACAGAGCTGAAAATGTTGGCTACCTGGCCCTTGACAGAAAAAGTTTTCTGACTTCTGTCCTGGAAAGTAAAGAGGGAAAAGCCATTAAAGTATCTCTGCCCCAATACACCTTAATCACAAAGAACCTTTGAGCAGCAACCAATCAAAAGAAAAATTCTCTAACCCTCTCCTGGAGATAAGGATGTAGCATATAGGAGAAGATGGCCCCATTTTAAAAGCTCTTTTCTAGGGAAATAAAGAGAACTAGGTGAGACCCGTTTGGCCTTAGAATTGCACTGGCCAGCACGGTAGCTGCGGACCACGTGTGGTGATTTAACTTAATTAAAATCAAGTAGAATTAAAATTTCAGTTTCTCGGTCCTGTTAGCCACATTGCAATAGCAAGGGGCCATCATAATGGAAAGCACAGATGAGAACACATCCAGAGGTGTGGAAAGTTCTAGTGATTCCTGAGACATTAGGTCTCCCTAAAAGAAACAAGTTTTATCTCCACAATCGGCCTTGCGTTTTCATTCTTTTGCTCTCTATTTCCCTTGGTATGTTGGCATCACTCTTCCCCACCACCCCCAGCTTTGTTGAGCTACAACTGACATACAGCACTGTATAGTTTAAGGTGTCAGGCAAAATGACTTGACTTCCATATACCGTAAAATGATTACTACAATAAGTTTAGTTAACATCCATCATCTCGTACAGATACAAAATAAAAGAGAAAGAAAAAGAATGTTTTTTCCTTGGGATGTGAACTCTCAGGATCTAGTCTCTTAGCAACTTTCAAATGTCCCATACAGCAGTGTTCACTATTTATTTATGTTGTAACTGGAAATGTGTGTATTTTAAACCACACTGTTTTAATTATCATTGCTTTAAAATGCATTCTAACATTTGGAAGGTTCTACACTCTTGCTTCCATATCTCTCTCACAATTTTTCCCTCCATCTTTTCACCTACTTTTCCTGATGATTGATCGTTTTGTTAAGTTTCAAAGAAAAAAAAAGAAAAGAAAGAAAATTCTTAAAGAAAAAAGGGAGATGGGGAGAAAAATAACTCCAGGGGGAATTTGATTTTGCAACCCAAATTGCAGGCAGCGAAAAGCACAACGCAGCTTTCAGGTGACGTGGGGGACAGGAGGATGATCTCTGGGCTTCCCCCAGGCCTCACCGGCCCAGAGACCTTGCGAGTCCTTCCAGAAGGGCTCTTTGGGCAGCCAGGTGACCTCTACCCACTTCCTATGTTTCTCCTGAGCCAGGCATCTCCCCTCTGTTACCTGAGTCACAGCTTCATTCTCCTCCAGTGGCTCCGATTTGGGGGACTTTCCATGAAAATCAGAGCTGCACTGAGGGCCCTTGGAGAGCCTTCTCTCTGGTAAATAAGTCATTAGGCAGCATGGCAGGGGACTGATCCCCAGGCACTTCCTTCTCGAGGCCCTGGGTCTCTTGGGACACCAGAAGCTCCAGCGTCTCCAGAGAGTTGCTCCTGATGGCTCCTCGATCTTCTTTCCAACTCTTTCTGCTCCCGTTGTTCTGGTGCAGATTTTTTTTTCCATGTGTTTCCTTCCTACGATATCTGGTTTGTGGTCGGCTGGCGACACCTTTCCCTACTTCTCTTCTTCTTCTGAGGTTGTTTGTCACTGCTGGGATGGCCCCGGGAAGGATAACAGCATCCTCTTCAACATCCCATCATCTCAGATTCCACTTATCCAGGTTTTCCAGGTACACGCCTCTGGAATGTTCTGGAACAATCCAGTGAAGAGAGGAGGGCTGCTTGCTTCCATTTTATAATGAGGAAACTCGAGATTCCGGGGCCAATATCCTAGGCCTAATTCTCTTGCGTTCCAGTTTGTACTTTCTCTAAGCATGTCAGGGCAGAGAGAGGGCCTCCTAGTGTTTGTTCTCAGCACTAGGACCACAATCTCAGGGTCTCACCACACCCTACAAAATCCTGCCCATGGGACAGCCTTACCTCCTTCCTCTGCTCCCTCCTTGTTGGTGCATCATCCTCCTGACTTTCCTGCACTGGAACATGCTGTTTCTGCTGCTCACACACGCCTGTACTTCCAGCCACAGGGCCTTTGCACATGCTGCTTCCACTGCTTGCCAGGCACTCTTCTCAGGGGACTCTTCTCATATCTTATTCCGCGGCTTGATCCTTAACTTCCTCAGGGGAATCTCCCTGACTCCACATGTGACCCACGTTTACCTTTTCTTCCCAGCACGAGGTCAGCCACACCTTGACATTGATGCCATTCTTGGACTGATGGCTGCCTCTCCTGTAAGGGGTCTGAGGTCGAGGTAGTCAGGGACCATGACCGTCTTGAACAGCTGTCAAATATTTAGGGGATGATTGTGTTCAGAACTCTGAGGTTCCGCCCTTGGACCTGACCCCGCCCTTTCCCCCAGTTGACCTTTTTAAACCCGTGACCTCAGACTCATTGCAATTTGGCACCATCCCCAGGGCCTCAGTTTCCAGATCTAACAAAGAGGGAGCAGGGCTTTGGGTTTTCTGAAGCCTGCTGCAGCTCTAATTCTCCCCAGAGGGGCTGGGATTAGGGTGAAGACAATGAGACATTCGCTTCCAGCACGAAATGTAAGGAGGCACCAAAAACCTTAGTCATTGAGATAAATATTTTAATGCAATGTTTCAAAAAAAAATATCAAAGTTAATCCAAAAAATCCATAGAGAACAAAATAGCAAAAGTCTAAATAAAAACGGGGTCCTTCCTGCGCTTTCGAAACCCACCTTCACCTCTCTCTCACTGGGCCCTGCTCCCGGCTGCCAATGGGGAGAATTTTGTCCCCAGAGCCACATCATAGTGTGAGATCTGGGCAGAGCCAGCGGAGGTCACAGCTCTTGTCACAGCTCTATTCCTAGAACAAGCCAATGCCGACATACGAGAAGCTACAGGTTTTTCTTTCGTACAAGGGGAGGGAGTATGGGGGGTCCCCAGACTGCTATAACAAATGACCACAAACCGATTGGCTTAAAATAACAGAATTTATTCTCGCGTGGTCTGGAGGCCAGAAATCTGAAATCAGGGTGTGAGCAGGGGTGTGCTCTTCCCCAAATCTCCCAGGGAGAATTTTTCCTTGTCTCTGCCAGCTTCTGGGGGTTCCAGGCATCCTTGGCTTGTAGCTGCATCACTCCAATCTCTGGCTCCGTTGTCATATCATCTTCTCTTCCGTTTGTGTCAAATTTCTCTCTCCCTCTCTCTTATTAAAGACTCTTAGGATTGCATGTAGGGCCCCATCTGGATAATCCAGGATAATTTCCCCAGCTCGAATTCCTTAACTTAATCATATCGGCAAAGACCCTTGTATTAGTCAAGGGTCTCCAGAGAAATAGAACCAATAGGATGACAGATAGATAGATGGTAGATAGATAGATAGATAGATAGATAGATTGATAGATAGATAGATAGATAATAGATAGAGAGACAGATAGAAATAAAGAGACAGATATGATATAAGTATAGATTAGATGAAGATAGAGATAGATATAGAGATAGAGATATGGAGAGGACATTTATTATAGGAATTGACTCCCGTGGTTATGGAGGTTGAGAAGTCCCACCATCTGCTGTCTTCAAGCTGGACACCCAGGAAAACCAGTGGTATAATTCAGTCTGAGCCCTGAGCCCTGGGAATTGGGGGCTGATAGTGTAAATCCTGATCTGAGTCTGAATATCTGAGCACCGATGTCCAAAGACAGGAAAAGACAGATGTCACAGTTCAAGCAGAGAGGGAATTTGCCCCTCCTTCTCTTTGTTCTGTTGGGCCCTTGACGGATTCGATGAGGCCCACCTGCATTGGGGAGGGCCAGCTTCTTAATTCAATCCACAATTCAAATTCTAACCTCTTCCAGAGATACCCTCCCAGGCACACCCAGAATTCATGTTCGACCAGCTATATCTGGGTGTCCCTTAACCCAGTCAAATTGATACATAAAATTAACCATCATGAGCCTTTTTCCATATAAGGTACATTCACAGGGTCCAGGGATTAGGACCGGTATCTCTGGGAGGCCAATACTCAGCTACCAGAAAGAGTTTCCCAAGCAAAAGATTCTGTGATACTTGATGCTCAACCAGATTCCAAATTTACCGGTTCCATGTCCCATGCTCTCAGGTACCTCCACACGCAGGTTCTGTAAGTCTCTGCCTGCATGCCTTACTGTAGTGATCACCACGGTGCTATGGCCAGACTCATTTTGAGGGGCTTGGCGTGCCTCACCCAGGGTTACAGAGCTAAGTGCAGAGCCGAGATTTGAAACTGTGTCCCTCTCTCTATTGTCCCTCTGCCAGGCCCTCCTAGGTGACCAGTACGGTCCCTGTCTGGCCCCCACACTCATCGAGGAGGAGGAGTGGGAGGCTCTGAAGGCCCAGCTGACCTCTCGGCCAGGTGACCTGGAGCTGGTGGCTCACCGTTTCCAGAGGGACGAGAACACGGTGCCCCCCACCTATGTGCTGCGGGCCTCAGGCACCAGGGAGACCCATGGGCCCGAGGACACCACCCTGACCTCTGCGCTTCGCTATGGAGCCCAGGAGGCCAGGAGGCTGGGCCTTATCTCCCAGAGCAGTGGCATCGCTACCATTGGTCAGGTGAGATGCGGAATTCCTCTCAGGGTCCATGGGAAATGCCCATGCATTCAGAATACACATCACATGTCGTCTAAATGCCATGGCTCGTGTTTCTGTAAATGCCACGCCAACCCAGCTCCCAGACCCCGTGTTCTGAGAAAGAGCATTTTATGGATGGTCCAAGAGAATTCGGTCCTGTCCCAGATAAATCTCAGTCTCCTAGGATCCTCCCCCTTCCCCGGGGCTCCTTCCCTTCCTGGGGAGGCTCCTGGTTTTGGGGGTCGTGCTCTCGGATGACCACCATCCCCGTTTGCCTGGACCGAGAGACTCCCGGGATGCAGGACTGTTAGGGCCAAACGCAGGACAGTCCTGGGAAAACTGGACTAGATCCCCCCGTTAGCATGAGTCAGCCCATGCTGAGGACTCTGAGTAATCTGGCTTTGCCGCGCCTGCCTCAGAGGTAGAAACCGAGGCACAGGAAGGAAGAGTCTCGTCTGCCCCAGGATGAGAGTAGGGATTTCCGCCCCGTGACGGTTAAGTTCCTCACCCACTTCCCACCTGGTCCCCTACCTCTCACCGTACCCTTGGCTCCCACGATCCTCTACTTCGGATACCAGAAAGAGTTTTCTAAAAATGCGGCGTGACCAATCCATTTCCCCACTGCTTGCTGCCAGCAAGAAATGGGTTGTTATTGTTCATGGGTTAGTAACATGTCAGTTTGTGGGTTATTAGTATGTCAGTTAATATTACCAAACATATTAAATATAGAAATTTACATTACCAAAACTATTAAATATGTAACTTTATATTATTAAAAATAATAAATATATGAATGTTTATCAATATATTGAATATATGAATTTACATTATGAACATGTTAAATATGTGGATTTATGTTATATTATAAACATATTAACTATATTGATTTATTTAAGGATAGTTAATGTAGTAATTTATATTAATAGTATTTTAATTTTATTAAAATATATCTATTATTATCTATTATCTATTAGATCTATTATTTATCAATTCTACTAATGACGGACATATTCACTTTTGTTGTTGGGATCATTTTAGATTAACAGGAAAATTTCAAGGCTATGAAGCTAAAAAGATAATACAGAGTTCCCGTATGTTTTTCGCTCAGATAAGTTAACATGTGACCACAGTACATTTGCTGAAACTGAGAAATTAACATCATTACATGATGATTAACTAGACTCCAGACTTTATTCAGATTGCCTCAGTTTTCCCATTAACATCCCCTTTCTGCCCCAGGGCACCATCCAGGATCCCACGTTGCGTTTAGAGGACTGGTCTCCTTAAGCTCCTCTGGTCTGTGACAGCTTCTCAGTCTTTCCTTGTTTTTCATGACCTTGACCATTTGAGGAGTACGGGCCAGGGGCTGAGGTGGGTGTGGGGTCACTCCAAGGAGGACTTGTGAGTGGCTCTTGTCTTTGGCTTGCAGAGACTGAATCCTATCTCCAAGGCCCTGACTCGCTCGGCCACAGAGAGCTGGGAGCCTCTGCTGAGCGTAGGGTGGCTTCAAAAATAACTCCCCAGGTCTAAATACTTCCAAATAATAGCCTCCAAGGAGAAGTCAGTGTGTGCCCTTCACCCTGCAAAATATGGGTCCTTGGGACAATTGCTGCATGGCTTGGGACAGGGTTTGGCAAAGGATGGCCTGAGGGCCAAATCCAGCCAGCTACTTGATTTTATAAATAAACTTTTTTTGGAACATGCTGGAGAGCATTCGTTTGCATGTTGTCTATATTTATGCCAGGTCACTCAGGTGCATGTTGAGCTTGAGAACCAATGTCCTTACCTCCTAAATATATCTCTCAAGTGTCCCCACTCAGGCCATCTGATGACAATGACGACCACACTCTCTTTTCATATCCTCCACCTTTGCAGTCATTGAGTGGGAGATAGAACGGGGCCTGCTGAGCTTGACAGATGGGGACCAAGGAGCCACTGTCTTCCTGAGAGAGATCCAAGACCTCAACAAACACATCCTGGAAGACTGTGCCCTAAAGATGGTGGACCGGCTCGCAGACGGCTGCCTGGACACAGATGCCCAGAACCTTCTCAGCAGCCTCAAGGGGCGCATTGCTGACACGCAGCCTGGAGTCCTCAAGGCCCACCATCTGCCATGGAGCCGAGACCTAGTGAACCCCAAAAACAAGGCTCACGCCCGGTATCTGAAGGAGCTGGGGGAGCAGTTTGTGGCCAGGGCTAACTACCAGGTCCTTGAGCGCCTCCGGGAGCTAGAGGCAGGCAGGCAGGAGTTGACATGGCTCTACCAGGAAATCCACCACCACTTGGGGCTGAGTGCTGAGGCCACCAGGACCTTCTGTGGGCGCGAGGAGCTCCTGACCCAGGTGGGGCAGCGACTCCGGAAGAATGACGGCCACCCCCACATGCCCCTAGTGCTTTTTGGACCCCCAGGCATCGGAAAGACAGCTCTGATGTGCAAGCTGGCTGAGCAAATGCCAAGGCTGCTGGGCTGCAAGACGGTGACCATCTTGCGGCTCCTAGGGACATCACAGATGAGCTGCGACGCCCGCAGCCTGCTCCAGACCATCTGCTTCCAGGTGTGCCTGGCCTACGGGCTGCCCTTGCCCCCTGCCCAGGTCCTAGAAGCCCACGCCAGGGTGGTCCAGTTTTTCCACACCCTCCTGCACACCGTCTCCTGCCGAAACTTTGAGTCCCTTGTGATCCTACTAGATTCTGTGGATGATGTGGACTCCATTCACCGAGCTCGGAGAGTCCCCTGGCTGCCTCCCAAGTGTCCCTCAAGGGTCCACTTCATCCTCTCAGCCTGCTCAGGGCAGCGGGGAGTTTTAGACACCGTGAAGCAGATGATCACGGACCCAGAGTCCTACTGGGAGGTGAAACCCCTCTCCAGTAACCAAGGGCAAGAGATGATCCAGCTGCTCCTGGCGGCCTCCAAGAGAACACTGAGCCCAGGGCAGAGGGACCTGCTCTGGGCCAGCCTCCCAGAGTGCGGGCACCCTGGGCGGCTGAGGCTGGCCTTCGAGGAGGCCCGGAAATGGGCCTCCTTCACCATGCCTGCCCCTCTGGCCTCCACTGCTAAGGAAGCGATGCACCAGCTGTGTGCCCGCCTGGAGCAGACCCACGGGCAACTCCTGGTGGCCCGAGTGTTGGGCTACATTGTGTCTTCCCGGTAAGTCTCTGTTTTTTCACTCTTTTTCAAAATTCTGAATTAATTTTATTTTTTATGCTAGTAAACACAGCTCATGTACAAGAAAAATATAAAACCTGTTACACAAAAATCTCTCTTAAAAAAATTAACATGATTTAATGTCCTGAATGGGAATCGAATATACGACTCATACATTTAATAAGTATTACTGAGAAGCATTAGTTGCAATGCATTTTTTTTGAAAGGTGCTTTCTGACTTTTGTAATACATACATAAAATTATTTTTTGCTTTTTGAAAACAAGGAAAGTCTCAGGAAACCTCAACAGAAAACCTTTTATAGACCCGAGGGGGTCTGATAACAGTTGATATTATGAATCTGACCTTTATTATTATTATTAGTGATAGAGTTTCCAGATCGCCTTGCTCTAAATCCCTTTTCTTTTTTTCTTATCCGCCAACCATCCAACCTGTCCCTTTTGGCAGCTATCAGCTTGTTCTCTGTATCTGTTCATCTCTTTCTGTTTTATTTTGCTTATTCACTTTTGTTTTTTAGATTCTACATATATGTGAAATCATACGGTATTTGTCTTTCTCTGTCTGACTTATTTCACTCAGCATGATACCCTTTAGGTCCATCCATGTTGTCATGAATGGCAAGATTTTGTTCTTTTTTATGGCTAAGTAATATTCCATTGGTTATCTATACCACATCTTCTTTATCCATTCATCCACTGATGGACATTGAGGTTGTTTCCATATCTTGGCTATTGTAAATAATGTAGCAATGAGCATGGATTTTGGATTTGTTTTGGATTTCTTCGGGTAAATACCCAGATGTGGGATTGCTGGGTCATATGGCAGCTCTATTTTTAATTTTTTGAGGAATCTCCATACCATTTTCCATTGTGGCTATACCAATTTACAATCCCACCAACAGCGCATTAGGGTTCCCTTTTCTTCACTTTAAACTCTTCTTTAAAATTGAACTATGAGGTATGCATTCATCTCTTAGCGCCACTGTGACAAATCACACGCTGGGTGGCTTAGAACAAGAGAAATTTATTCTCTCACAGTGCTGGAGGCCAGAAGTCTGAAATCAAGGTGTCAGCAGGGCCATACTCAGGTGCTAGGAGAGAACCTGTTCTAGGCCTTTCTCTTAGTTTCTGGTGTCGCCAGCAACCCTTGGCATTTCTTAGCTTATAGACGCATCACTTCGATTTCTGTCTCCATCGCTTCCTGGCCTCTCCCTGTGTGTGTCTCTGTCTGAATTTCCCTCTTTTTATAAGGACACTGCTCACTGCATTAGGGCCTGCCTTAATCTGGGATGACCTCATTTTAACTTGACTAATTCCCCAAAGACTGTTTCCAAATAAGGTCCCATCCGCGGGTTCCAGGTAGACGTTAATTTGGAGGAACACTATTCAACCCACAATAATTCATGTATCATAAAGTTCACTCTCTTAAAGTATACAGTTCTGTGGCCTTTTATACATTCCTAGTGTTGTGCGACCACTGTCCATCTCTCGAAATATTCTATTCCCCCAAAGGAGATCCTGTCCACATGAGCAGTCCCTCCCCTTCCCGCCCACCACCCCCCGGCCCCGCCTCAGCCCCTGGCACCCGCTAATCTGCTTTCTGTTTCTGTGGATTTGCCTATAATATTTCTTTTGTAAAATTTTTACTTTCAAATGATAGACTAGTGGAAGAACTCCCATAGTGCAAAAAAAACAGTGCAAAGAAGTCCCGTCTATCAGGGTTTCTCAGCCTCAGCCCTACTGATGTTTGGGGCCCGATCACTCTTTGTACTGTGTGAGGGCATCCCTGGCCTCCACCCACAAAATGCTAGTAGCACCCATCCTTAGTTATGACAACGAAGAATGTCTCAGGACATTGCCAAGTGTCCCCTGCAGGCAGACGAGGCTCCAATGGAGAACTGCTGCCTTGTGCCCTTCCTCCAGAATCACCGATTTCCCACATTAGCTTTGTCTCTCCCTCTCGCCCTCCTTCTCTCTCTGATCTATCAATCTTTTCCTTTAGCCCGTCTTCTATTTTCCTATCTATCATCTTTCTTTCTATCTTTCTATTTTTCTACCTATCCTTCTTTCTATATATTTTTCTATCTGTCCATCTATCTTGTACCTATTTTTCTATCTACTTGCACACACATGCACACACACATGATTTTTCCCTGAACCATTTGAGAATTCATTACAGGTGTCATTCCCCTTTACCCTTCAATGTGTCGCATATTTTCTAAGAACAAGGACAATCAGAGCCCCACATCACCGCAGGACAATTATAGATCTCAGGAAATGTATCATAGACACAATCACATTATTCAATACACGGTTTATGGTCAAAACTTGCCAGCTGTCTCTAAAATGTCCTTTAGAGCTGCCAATCCAGGATCACACATTGCATTTAGTTGTCAAGTCTCTTTGGTCTCCTATGATCTGGAACATTCCTCCATCTGTCTTTGTCTTTTGCAAGGGTATGGGCCAGTTGTTTTGTAGATTAACCTTTTTCAGTTTTCAATGAACTTAGAGCTGTTTTTGAGTAAAGACTTTGGTTCAGCAGGTCCTGGCGGGCGTGGGGGTGGGGGCAGGAGAGTCTGGAATCCTGTGTTTCTTGTTTCTCCCAAACGATGCTGCCGGTCTGGGAGGGAGAACAGCTGGGGGGAGGAGGGGACAGGTCCTGGGGAGGAACAGCTGGGGAGGGACAGATCGCCTTCCGTGGGTTGGTCTGATGTTTCCTCACGATCACATCCAGGTTAAACCTGTGTGATGGCACGGAGTCTCGGGCACGGAGACTTTCTCCACCGAAAACCTGCAATGTTCTCCTTTGTAATGAACAAGCGACGTGTGGGGAGATCTCAGAAAAATCTTCTTAAAGCAAACTTCTCTGAAAACTCGACCCTAAGCCTGTGTCTATCTCTAAATCCCGGCCTGTAGCATAAGAGTCAGCAAATATCTAACAGAAAAATCCAATTCCAGTGTGTTTATAGAGTTTAAAGGAATGAAGGCTTAAATGGGGTTGCTCAGCCCAGAGAAAATCTCGGGGCTGTGAACTCCTAGGAACCTGTGTCAGGATGGTCGGGAATGATTGCTCAGAGATGCCAGGTGTGGATGGTGAGTCAGAAATAATAAGCAGGAGAGAGGAGTGTGTTCATCAGACTCACCTAGCAGTCTCGCTCCCGCCCCCAGGTAGGTGAGACAGAGGCAAATTAGCAGACATGACAGGCGGCAGAGCTTTGCCTTAATGCAAAAGCGCCATCGGGAACGTTTGAGCCCATCATCAAAAATGCTGGATCATGCAATTTTGCCTCTTTTCACTTTGGGGGGCACTTTTCCTCTTTCCAAATTTCACCTTTTGCCATAAATCAGGCAAGACGGGCAGCCATCAGTGAGGGGGGCATTTTGTTGGTTGGTTGCTTGATTGGTTTGCCAGGAACAGAATCCCACTCATGCTAACACCAAAGAAATAGGGCTTCATGCCAAGACCACAGGAAGAGCTTGGGGAATCCAGGGCCATTCTGTAGCCAACTCCAAGGGCGCATGCCCCAGATTTTGTGACTGGTGCCCCCAGAATGGGGGGGGACTGGCCTGAATTCTACAAAGACAGGCCCGGGGAATGTTCCAGAATAAAGGAGTTGGGCCATTAAGCCACTCTGATGCTGTCTACATGGAGGAAGCAGAGTTGTCATGGAAACTGGCAAGTCATGAGAACCAGCTCATCCTCTCTCCCTTCGGATCCTCTCTGCACTTGGGTTCTTATTCTAGACTCTTCCTTTCTCCTCCCCGGAAGTTCAGCTTGCCTCAAGCTTCAGTTGGCATGATGAGATCCCATCTCAGGGACCTGATGCCATTATACTGGCTCCTTCCTGAGTCCTGATTGCAAAATCCGGGGAGACAGAAATCGATTGGACTTTTTGGCCCCATGTCTGGTCCAATTAGTCAAGCCAGGGGCTTCGTGGAGAGTAGGACCACCCCTCCCCCTGGCAGGGCTGTGGTCAGTTAAGGAAGCTGACTATAGGGGAGATGATTTCGTTGCCTCCAATTCCATGAAAATATGTCATGTTTACACACGGAGCCACTATGTCATGGCTGTTGGAGCAGATCTGAGTTCCAGGCCAGTGGTTTTCACCTGGGGAGATTCTGTCCCCCAGGGATGTCTGGAGATATTGTGATTGTCATAACTCGGGAAGGGGGTGCTAATGACATCTAATGTGTGGAGACCAGAGATGCCTCTTACCACCCTGCAGTGCACAGGACACCCGCCCCCCACAGAGAATGATGGAGCCCCCAAATGTCAGTAGTGCTGAGTGTGAGAAAGTCTGCCTGAGCCTGAGAAACTCTGTCTGTGCTCTCTCCTCTGATTGGATACCCACCTTGTCATTCATCAGAAAATTCTAAGTAAGCAAGTATTCTGTATATGTAAAAAAATGTGGTCAGCGTCTTCATCAAAATGAGGACTTTGCTCAACATCAGAGAATTCAAAAAACCACACGAGGAGTTTCTACCCTGTGAGGCTCAAACAGAAGCCAGCCTCCCTCTCTCCTCTGCTCTGAAATGAACTCTGATGTTCTCCAGTGCAGGCGAATCTGCAGTTTTTACAGTGTCATACTCACAAGTGTTAAAAAGTCCATTCCAGTCCAGCACCAAAATTTCAGTGACTCATCCTTTTTAAAGCCACTCCCTTTCTCTCTACCTCAGCCCTTCCTCAGGCCAGGAAACATGGGGTGGGCTGGGTGGGCACAGCTGGTTTCTGCATTATTTTCCTAAGCTACCTCTTCTCTCCCTCTCTATGCTGCCTGAGTTGTCTGAGGTTGGAGAAGGAGTTGTCCGTGGTTCTGTAGCTGCATGTGTGCAGAAGGAAGGGTCTTGCATGATGGGTATAGCTAGAACTGGGCGTTGGTTCTTGCTGGGCATGGGCATTGTCCAGATCCTCAGGGTAAACCCTTTGGTGACATGCAGGACACTGTGCAGCTGACTGCATCTCTCCCTCCCTCTGTGTCTGCATCTTCCAAATGCAGGAGACCCAGGTGTGTTCCCCTTTCTTCCTCCCCACAGGTATGGGCTCTCAGAGGCTGAGCTGAAGGACGTCCTGTCCTTGGATGACGATGTCCTGCAGGCTGTGTACCAGGACTGGACCCCACCCAGCAAGGAACTGCTGCGTTTTCCGCCCCTGCTGTGGGTGAGGCTTCGTCGAGATCTGGGAAACTGCTTGGCCAGGCGGCCCGTGGATGGCTTCACGCTCCTGGCCATCACCCACAGGTAGGTTCAGTGTGGAGGTGACGCTGTCTGGGTGTCTGAGAGCAAGAACTCCCCAATCAGGCTCCTCCTTGTTCCAGATCCTTCTTCTCTCCTCATTCCCAAGGAATCAAATCTGCTTAGCACAGCACTCAAGAGTCTCCATGCGCTGATTCTAACACGACTTTTTTTTTCAAATGGAGGAGAAATTCACATAACATAAAGTTCATTTTAAAGAGTACCATTCAGTAGCATTTAGTACACTCACAATGTGCAACCATCACCTCTAAGTAGTTCAGAACATTTTCTTCCCCACAAAGGAGACCCCATCCCCATGAGCAGTCACTCTCCCTCCCCCGTCCCCAGCCCCTGACACCCACTAATCTGCTTTCTGTGATGATGGATCTGCCTGTTCTGGACATTTCACATGAATGGAGTCATATAATGTGTGGCCTTTTGTGTTTGGCTTCTCTCAGCATCATGTTTTCAAGGTTCATCCACATCGTAGCATGTGTCAAAACTTCATTCCTTTTAATGACTAAATAATATTCCACAGTATGGATGTATCACTATTTATTTATCCATTCATCTGCTGATGGACATTTGGACTCTTCCCACCTTTTGGCGAGTGTGAATAGTGCTGCTATGAACATGCGTGTACAAGTTTTTGTTTTTCAGTTCTTTTTGGTGTATACCCAGGAGTGAATATACACTGTATATAATTCCAGGAGGGGAATTGTTAGATCAGCAGCAGCTTCCTTTGTGTTTAAAATGAGCCCAAAGTTTCCTTTTTAAGGTGGATTTATTTAAGAATAGGAAGAAAGATAGGCTGATTTAGAGATAAATGTTAGGTAACAAATAGGAAAGATGGTGTTTCCGTAGTGTAGTGGTTATCACATTCGCCTGACGAATAGGACAGGTGGTTAGCACTTAGCATCAGAAGATGGTTTAAGATGGACCTGCATTTGTGAACTGCCTCCTGGAAGGCCGGTGGCCACCTCCGAGCTCATCTGGTCCTCACGGCCCATGAGCTCATATCCCCTCTCCACAGACAGCTGGCCGAGGTGGTCCGAGAGCGCTACTTGTCGGGACCTGAGAAAGCCAAGAGGCATGGAGCCTTGGCTGACTTCTTCTTGGGGGCCTGGAGCCAGGGCACCAAGAAACTCATCACTCTGCCGCTGGTGGGGAAGCCCCTGAACCTGGACCGCAAGGTGAGTGGTCCGCACCCCTGTTCCCCACCTGCACCCTGCACTCTGTTGTGCAGGCAAGACCGAGGCTGCCTGGCAGGACCACCCAGCTCCTCCCTTCCCACATTTTCACCTAAAACACCCTCTGGATCTCCTCCCCTTCCCTTCCCGGGGTGGGCGATGAGATGTCCTCTCAGCCCAGAGCATCGTTTAGAGGGGGGAGCACAGGAAGACTCACTCCCACACTCCCATCCCCCCAGACCCAGTTCGCACATTTCCTTCCAATCTTTCTTCTTTTATGCTCAGCAGCTCTAAGACTTGATGTCTTTCGCTGCCATGCTGCTCCCCATTTTTTGCCTTGAACATCAAGGCCCAGTTCAAATGCCTCTTCCTTCAGGAAGCCTTCCAAGATTTCCTCCCTCCTCGGTTACTTGTTCTTTACTCCGTGCTCCCTTCATTTGGAGGCAGAACTTATAAGTTTTTAAAAACTCTCAGTTTCAGAATCATTTTAGATTCATAGAAGAGTTGCAAATGACGTACAGAGTTCCAATGGACATTCCCATCAGTTTCACCTGATGTTGACATCTTCCATAACTGTAGCACAGTGACTGCAACTAGGAAATACACTCATAAGATTTCTGTTGTCATTCATATTTTCTTTTTTCTGATGGACAAGGGAGGCCAGAGGCAGGGCCAGGCCTGATTGTTTCTCGGTGCTGTCCTTCCTCTTCTCCGGTGACTCGCAGATCCTGTCCCTTATACTCAGAACCCCTGCAGGATCAGTCTCATCCTTTTCCTTCCAAGACGTGGTCTGTTCTCCTTCCTGGCCTCCTAGCCTCAGGACCTCCTGCTTCAGGCCATTCTCCCAAGGAATACTTCTGACAATACAATCTGATCGAGTCTTTCCTCTAACACCTCCTAAGGCTCCCCAGTGCCCTCAGCCTCCTGTCCAACCTCCCCAGCCTGATATTCATGATCTGCTGCCTACAAACTCCCTAGTCTCATTCCCCACCATGATTGCCCACTTTGCCTTATAATCAAGCCCTTCCAAAACTCATCCTGTTCTCTCCTACCTCTGAGCCTTTGCACGTGCTGTTCCCCTGCCCAAGAATCCCATTGTTTTCTGACACTTTTCACCAGACAGACTCCTACTTATCCTCCAAGGTCCCTTGGATTTCCTGAGTCCAACATCCGCCTCCCCCTCAGTCCCCGCCCAGCTAGTGGCAGGTATGGGGTGTCTCTGGAATTGTGTCTCCGTCCCTTCCAGCAATGCATGGTGCCTGGCCTGGCTTGTGTTGGTGGAGTGAATAAATGAGCTCATTTCATAGAGGCCTGGTTGCCAGCCCCTCCTACTCTGCAGGTGGCCCCCCAGCCCCTGTGGTTCTCGGACACAGTTGCAAACCTGAGGAAGCTGAAAGAGTTACCCCATCACCTGCTCCACTCAGGCCGCATCGAGGAGCTGAAGCAGGAGGTGCTGGGTAAGGTACCACCCCCCATCTTGGAGGAGAGCAAGTCCTGCTCCCTTCTTTCCAAGCCTGGGAAGAGCGAAGAGTGAAAGTCAAAATCCTCAGCTCTTCTTAGCATACTGGATCTTACCTGGGGTAATTCTGTATACCCCACTCTACCCTGGGGGCACTTGTCTGAGACATCTGGAATATTTTGGTTGTCATGACTCGGGGAAGAGGTGGTAGTGGCATCAAGTGCAGAGGGTGAGATAGTCAGCCTTAGAATGAGAGAGATCCTGTCTGTCTATCAATATGTCATCTGTCATCTCTATCTCTATTTATCTACCATGTATGTCTGTCTATCAATCGTATTCACCTATTATGTCTGTCTTTCTTTCTGTCTATCTAGCATTTCTTTCTTTCTCTACCCTCTATATCTATCATCTTTATGTCCATCCACCCATCGTTTATCCATGCATCCATGCATCCATGCATCCATCCATCCATCCATCCATCTATCCATCTTTCTACTTGTCTATTATCTATCCATATATCTATCTGTCACTTCTATCTCTACCTACCATCTATGTCTGTCTGTCTGTCTGTCTGTCTATCTATCTATCTATCTATCTATCTATCTATCTATCTATCATTTCTCTCTCTATCATCTATATCTATCATCTTTATGTCTATCCATCCATCTTTATCTATCTATTCATCCACCTTGCTATCTGTCTATTCATCTATTTGTCTATCTTATCTATCTGTCTGTCCATCTGTCTATTATTTATCCTTGTGATTCTCAACCAGGGGTAATCCTGCCCCCCAGGGGACACTTGGCAACGTGTATGTTTTTGATTACCATGACTTGTGTGGGGCAGGGGCGCGATGCTACTGGCACCTGGTGGGTGGAGACCAGGGATCCTGCTCAACACCCTGCAGTGCACAGGACGGCCCACCGCAGAAAATGATCTGGTCCCAATGCAGCAGTGCTGAGAGTGAGAACTCCTGGGACAGTTGGAGAGATGAGAGCCCACCTCCCAGGATGAACTGGAGGGAGGCATGTGCTCCCCACAGACCCTCTCCTCCCCGCAGGCAGCATGAACTGGATTTCCTGCCGGAGCATCTCCGGGGGCATCGAGAGCCTGTTGGATGACTTCGACCTGTGTGGCCCTCATGTGGACTGTCCTGAGGTGGGCCTGGTTCGAGAAGCCCTCCAGCTGTGCCGCCTGGCCGTGGAGCTCCAAGGCATGGGTGAGTCAGGCTGGCCTGGCCAGGGGTCCTCTCTGCACTGACCATGAGAAGCCCATGCTCCTCACCAAGCTGCCAGCTGGATTTTCATTAACCCACACACCTTTTCTGTCTACACCTGTAGGGTTTCTCCCAGTCCAGCCTCTAGAATTTTGAATTGAATCTGTGAGAGCTTTGGAGTAAAAACTACTAAATCAGTTCCTGTCCCCTTGCCCCATCCCAGCACCTGTTTCTAGAAAGAACCCGAAAGGAGACATTTCAGGCAAAATCATGGAAATGGCGTCAATACTTAATATAGCAAGAGAGAAAACATATTCCCACAGATTTTTTTAATTGATGAAATTCAAAATGTAATGATAATAATTGACCATGACTTTTTGGTAACTCAGATCTACTAATGAGAAAGACAAAGGGGAATTCTTGTTCTGGGGACTAACATTTTGCTTAATTGGGGGCTTAAAGTCAGTGTATCTTGTTATCTTATCAATTGCAAATGTTGATCTGTAAAAGCCGTTCTTCGCTCTCTGGACAAGTCATTGGGCTTCCCTAGAACTTGAAGAATCTCTGAGTCTTCAGTTGGTAGACTCTGCCAAGGTAGTATTTCGTTTGTTTGTTTCTGTTTTTTAAAGTTGTGGTAAAATACATGTAATATAAAAATTACCATCTTAACCATTTTTAAGGGCACAGTTCAATGGCATTAAGCACTTTCACACTGTTGTGCAACGATCCCCACCATCCATCTCCAGAGCTTCCTCATCTTCCCCAACTGGAACTCTGTCCCCATTGAACAATAACTCCCCATCCCCCTCCCCCAGACACTGGCACCCACCCTTCTACTTTCCGTCTCCATGAATCTGACTCCACCAGGGATGTCATGTAAGTGGGATCATACAGTATTTGTCCTTTTGTGACTAGCTCATTTCACACAGCATCATGTCCTCAAGGTTTATCCATGTTGTAGTATGTGTCAGAATTTCCTTCCTTTTTAAGGCTGAATAATATTCCACTGTATGGATAGACCACATTTGCTTATTTGTTCACGCATCAATAGACACGAGTTAGGTTGTCTCTACCTTTTGGTTGTTGTGAATAATGCAGCTATGAACATGGGTGTACAAATATCTTTTCAAGACTGCTTTCAATTCTTTTGGGTGTATATCTGGAAGTAGGGTTTCTGAGTCATAAAGTAATTCCATGTTTAACTTTTTGAGGAACTTCCATACCGTTTTCCACAGTAGCTGCACCATTCTGAATTCCCACCAACTGTGCCCAAGCATTCCAGTTTCTCCACATCCTCACCAACATTTATTTTCTAATTTAAACAGAAAGCATTCTAATGAGTGTAACATGGCCAGGATGGCTTTTATCATACAATTTCTACCTAGTTTTAATCTGAGGGATGTATGAGAATTTTATAAAGATGCTGAATTCCTATGTCCCTTCCATGGCTCCCTTAAAAATCAGCCAAATGCTGCCCCTCCAAGAAGCCTGCCCAATCACTGCTGAAACTGGACACTCCAAGTCCCCCAACCCCTGCATTTACCATTACTGCACCCTCTTTCCATCTTTCTTAACTCTTAGTTATTATTTTGGCTAGTTTTCTTTTGCGCCATGTGTCTGCCCCACCAGAATGAGCTCCGTGAGTGTAGGGGCATCACCCACTTGCTCTCTGCCAAATTTGCACCCCTACACATAGACCAGTTCTGGCCAAAAGCATGGATTTTGAGCCCCGCTGTGTTGATTCAAATCTAGGCTCTGCTACTTAGTGTGACCTTGCAAGTTCCTTACCCTCCCCACCTCACCCCCGCCTTGCAGTCTTCAGTTTCCTCATTTACAAAATGAGATGCTTATAGACCCTCCTACTTAGGGCCGCCTAGAACTGTATGTGAGTCAGTTCATGCAGAGCCTGTACCCATGGTACCATCGAGGGTCCTGTTACTGTCACATGACATCATCAACTTGTTGATGTGAATGGCCTTGGACAAGCCTCAGCTTCTGTCATCTGCAAATTGTGAAACTGAACTAAAGCGTGGCCAGGGTCCCACTGAAGAGGAAGGTGCTGATGTCCACCATCAGTCATGCCTTTCTCACATATTCATGCTCGTGGGAGTTGCAAACCTCCAAGGGAGTGATTTCTCAGGAAAACAACCTTGGGCACAGTTGCCTGGTTTAAAGGAAGAATTAAAAGCCCAAATCACAGCATGTTCTTTGCAGCATCCTTGATTGACAACCAGTGGCTTCCCCAGCACAGGAGGCATAGAAATGACTATCGCCACCAGAGGGCGCAGCTGGGCTACTGTGCGCTCTCAGGACATTCCAGCATTTCCAGCCGGCTCTTAAAAATGGCCGGATATTCCTGACTTCTCCTACTGCCTCAGGCTCCAGAATGACTTGATGTGGTGCCATTTTGGACTCTGTTTTTATTTAAAAGACTGATATTTTGTTCATCATGGGTTTTAGGTATATTAATTTTTATTTTAAAAATATTGCATTTAAATAGTATTTATCTTGATGATTGAGCTTTTAGGCACCACCACCTTAAATTTTGCACCCGTGGCCAGTGAGGCACTTGCCCCGGGTCCTAGTTTTGACCCATTTCACCCACCAGCAAACAGGCACAGGGCATTGCTGTCATTGCCCCAGGTCCCACAGTCAGGATGCGCCAACAGAGACAAAATGAACTGTCCGCCTTCAATGTCCCTGATCTTTACTCGACTTTGGAATCAAACTTTTTGGGTCAGATTCCTGCCTCTTACTGTGTGACTTTGTGCAAGTTGCTTGACCTCTCTGTGCCTCAATTTTCCCCTTTATAAACTTGAGATGATGATATCTCTGTGAGGTAAGCAGAAAAAGCTGCCTCCCCTCCAAAAAATATATTCACTTTCTAATCCCTGGACTCTGTGACTATCACTTTATATGGCAAAAGGTGTAATTAAGTTAACAATCTTAAAATGGAGAGTTCATGCCAGATTATGTAGGTGGACTCTCAAGTAATCACAAGTATCCTTATGAGAGAGAAACAGAGAGAGATTTGAAACTGAAAAGGAGAAAACACAGAGACACACAGATGAGAAGGCTGTGTGAAGTGGAGGCAAAAATTGGGATGATGCAGCCACAAGCAAAGGACACCTGGAGCCCTCAGGAGCTGGAAGAAATAAGGAAGGATCCTCCCCTAGAGTCTTCAGAGGGAGCGCAGCCCTACTGCTACCTTGATTTCAGACTTCCTACCTCCAAAACTGGGATAGGATAAAGTTCTGCTGTTTTAAGCCACCAAGTTTATAGCCATTTGTTATAGTAACCACAGGAAACTAATACACTCTGTAACTGTGAAGCGCTGGGAAAATGATCAGTATTTCTCTAGCAGATACTTGTTGGGTATTTTTGAGAGTCTAGGCACTAAGAACACAGCAGTGAATAAGACATCATCCCTCTTCTCAGGAAATTCCAGTCTAGGATAGTGAGGGTGGCCAGGCCATCTAATAAACAAATGAAGAAATGTAAGATTCCAACTGCAATAAGACCTGAACTTAGGGGCTGTGAGAATTGGAGGGTTGCATTGGAGAATGCTTTTTGCCTAAGTGACCTTTGAGCTAAGAGGAGGATGAGGAGATGATTGGCATGAGAAAGTGGAGGGGGAGGAGGAGGAAGCTTTCCAGGCAGAGGGAACAGCACGGGCCAAGGCACAGAGGCTGGAGACCACCTCGTGCACTTGAAGTAGAGGCAAGTGTGTCTGCAGAACAGAAAAGGAGATAGAAGAGTATGACAGGGGGGCTTGACCAAGAAAGCAGTGCCGCTCCCTTAACTCGAGGCCCCTTTGTTGCAGAGAAGAGCATCCTGTATACAGAACTCCTGGCCAGACTCCATTTCTTCGCCACTTCACATCCAGCACTTGTGGGACAGCTGTGCCAACAGGCCCAGAGCTGGTTCCTGGTGTGCCCGCATCCTGTGCTGGTGCCCCTTGGAGGATTCCTCCAGCCCCCAGGAGGGCCTCTCCAGGCGACCCTCACTGGCTGTCACAAAGGTGGGTCTCCCCAGCGTAGCAAAAATCCTGTCAGGCCCCCCTCTTTCCTGGGGGCAGCGGATGACAGACGTTTTGGGCTACTCTCTGGGGCTCCCCTCTGCCAGTCGGGAGGCCATGGGTGTCACGAGGGCTGCCCTACTGTCTCACGCTGACTCAGCTCTCCCTGATCCTCAGGGTTATCGGTGTAAACACTGCTAATGAGTCTGGGGCAAGGGGATATCAATTGCCTTTGGGGTCTTGTCTCTAAGAGTTCAGCACCCATCTTACAGAGAGTTTCTGCAATTTACTGGTTGATGCTAGTAAGTCTGGAAGCTAAGGACTGGTGCCTGATTGGCCCCCGAGAGGCTGATGAAATGTGTAAAATCTCCCCAGGGACACCAGAATGTCAGAGGAACGAGACGATTTAGTTCTCTCTATTCACTTGTCACCCACCTTTTTATCCATTTATCCTTCTTTCCTTCCATCCATTTGTCTATCTACCTGTCCATCCATCCATCCCTTGCTTTCTTCCACCCATACATTCATCTGTCTGTTCTATCTATCCATCCTTCTGTCAGTCATTCATGCATCGATCTATCCGTGTATCCAGCTAGCCATCCATCCATCCATCCATCCATCCATCCATCCATCCATCTATCCGTCCATCCATTTAGCCATCCATCCATCCACCCACCATCCCTTTCTACCTTCTTTCTTTCCTTCCATTCATCCATCCATCAGTCTTCCATACTTCCATTAATTATTCTTCCTTCCATCCTCATCCACTCACTTACCCCTCCACTCATCCTTACACACTCAGCCATTCATCAACTCACCCACCCATCTGTCAATTGATTAATCCATCTACCCGTCTAATACCTATTCATTCACTCACCCTCTCATCTAACCAGCCATCTATCTGTCCACTTAACCACCAATGCACCTCCATTCATCCATCCCTTTCTGCCCACCCACAATCTCTCTCATGAATTGGGAGGCCACTGACTACAATTAGCTTGTGATTTCAATGTCAGTTATTGTGACTCAGGACATTTTTCTGCCACATTGCCTTATAGGGAAAGCTATACTCCCAAGGCACAGTGCTTCCAAAATAGAAATGCTAAGAGACACTAAATACAATGCACGGAGGAATTGATTTAGGGACAGCCACTAGAATGCTGTGTTGAGAAGGATTCTGTGACTGAATCTGGTTTCATGGGAAAGAGTGTATATCTGTTAGGATACAGGTTCAGATGCCTTAACAGTGGCCAAAATAGAAGCAGCTTAAATAGAAGTCCATTTTTCCCTCACATAATAATCTATTGTCCCATGGGGGGCAGAATCACCTGTGGGGGAGACTGATGAACTAGGGAGAACTTCTGACCAAGCTGTGGTTTAATCCCTAAGAGCAACATAAACATTACAGCCAAGTTATGAATCTGGCGTCTGACAGCTCTGGCTTCAAAATCCTGGCTCTGCCACTTCCTAGGTGTGTGGCTCTGGACAAGGGACGGAATCTGTCCATGCCTCGGTTTCCCTTTCTGTGAAGTGGGGGCCCATTACAGGACATCATGGCTGAGCACTCAGACACAGGAGCTGATGTCATCACTTTTGTCTTTTGGGGGCTGCAGGCATCACCGCCATGGCGTGGAGCCTGGAAGAGAAGCTGCTGGTAGTCGGCACCCAGGATGGCATCTTGGCTGTGTGGGACATGGAAGAGAAGCAGGTGATTCACATCCTAACTGGACACACAGGTGAGGCTTGGGAAGTGGGCTTTATGATCACCTTCTTTCTGGTGTTCCATGTCAATCGGTCAGTCCCCAGAGCCTCTTCACCACCAATTCACTTCTCTATATCAAAACTCTGGCTTTGTTTTTGCATCAGTTAGTTATCGCCATGTAACAAAACACCCCAAAACCTAGCAGCTTCGAATAAAAGCTGTTTATTTAGCTCACCTTCTGTGGGTTGGCAATTCAGGTTGGACTGAGCTGGGCAGCTTTTCTGGGCTCGCTCATGCATCTGTGGTCAATTAGTGGGGCATCTGGGATCTGGCTGGTCCAGGATGTTTTTAACTGAGACAACTCAGCTCTGCTCCATGTGGTCTCCCATATTCCAGCAGGCTAGTTGGGGAAGAGGCAGGGTCTCTAGAGGGAAAGCAGAAAT
The DNA here is from genome assembly GCF_902729225.1 of Pteropus medius. Classification (NCBI taxonomy): domain Eukaryota; kingdom Metazoa; phylum Chordata; class Mammalia; order Chiroptera; family Pteropodidae; genus Pteropus; species Pteropus medius. The sequence goes on from NW_024343732.1 coordinate 1,030,555, forward strand.
GCACGATGTCTCTTAAAGCCTGGAACTATCCTTGAAACTGGCACCCTGTCAAGTTCTGTTGGCCAAAGGAAGTGACAAGAACAGTCCAGAATCAGCCAGCAGGGAAATAGGCTTCATCCCCTGGTGGGAGGAGCAGAGTCACACCGCAACAGGTGTAGATCAGGGAGGGCGAAGAGTTGTGGTCATTTATGCAATTTGTCTAGCACAGTAAAGTTTTCATTCCAACATAATCTCATTGACACTATGGTCTATTTCTTGGATCAATTTTTGAGAGTCTACTGTGGACCAGGCCCTGTGCTAGAGGCAGAAGAGAGACAGATCAGGGCCAAGACTAGGGTGAGGGGAACAAAGCGCACACTGTAGGTACGAAATTTAAAGGGGCACCCCCAAAGTTAAAAAAAAAAATTCAGTCATCAAGATAAATAATATTTCAACACGATGTTTTAAAAAATTGAAATTAATGCAAAAATATCCACGATAAATAAATATCAATCTGCCTTAAGTAAAGACAGGATCAGCAATAGTGCCGTGGCGAGACGTATTAGAACCAGAGGCAAAAGAGAACTTGGTGATTTGGTGCCTCCTTAAATTCTGCATGTGAGGAGAGTGCCTCACTGACCTCATTCTAATGCTTTCCGGAGTCACATTCATGTATTTGGGAAGGTGAGCAGGTACAGATTATAATAAGTATAATGAGGTCAACAGGGCGTCATGAGCTACACTAACCAAAGTGACCAACGTAGGGCGTTAGGGAAGGCATTCTCCTGATCAGGGACATTTCGGCCAAGACGCAAAGGGTATGAAGGAAGAGGTACAAAGGGCGGGGGTGTGGGAAGAGCATCGAGGCATGGGACACAGCTAGCACAAAAGCCCTGAGAGGGGCGAAGAAGCTGGCACACTTACAGAACAGCAAAGGAACTATGAGGCTGGAGCTTGGGACATCATATCAAATGAAAGAAGCCAGACACAAAAGGCCACATGGTGTATGATTCCATCTGTATGACACGTCCAGAGCAGGCAAATCCACGGAGACAGAAAACAGATTGGCGATTGCCAGGGGCTAGGGGAGGGGGATGGGGAGTGACGACTCATGGGGACGGGGCCTCCCTTCGGAGTGATGGAATGTTCTGCCATCAGAGGTGATGTTCGCACGACATTGTGAATGTGCTGGATGTCACTGAATTAGACACTTTAAAATGGCTAAAATGATAAGGAGAGGAAAGGGAGAGAACGACAGCTTTGTGAGGTTATGAAAGTGTTCTAAACTCAGCCCGTGGGGATGGTCGCACAATTCTACGAACACACAGAAACATCAATGACTATTATATCATTGCTACCTAAGTATATACATCATTTATGTATTTTTCTCAACATTTTGCTTCAAACATTTGTTTCTGTTAAATCTTTTAAAAACAAATTCGTTGAGGTGAAATTTGCATACCGTAAAAGTCACCTGTTTTAAATGTACGATTCAATGAATTTTAGTAAATTTACTGAGTTGTGCAGCCATCACCACAATCCTGGAACTTTTAATCACCCCTAGAAGATCCCTTCTGCCCGCTTTGCAGTCCATCTTCACTATGCCCACTCCATCCCCATGGCAACCACTGATGTGCTTTCTAAGTCTATAGATTTGCTTTCTGGACATTTCATACAAACAGAATTGCACACTCTATGACCTTTTGCATCTGGCTTCCTTCACTCAGCATAATGTATTTGAAGTTCATTCGTATTGCTGCGGGTATCGATAGTTTGTTCCTTTGCATTGCTGAGTCATGTTCCATTATTAGATGGAAGGACCGGCATTTGTATATCCATTCATCAGTTTAAGGCCGTTTACACTGTTTCCAATTTGGGGCTATGATGAGTAATGCTGCTATGATCCATCTAATTTTCATATTTATAATGTTTAAATGCAGCAAAAGTATTTCATTTTTGTCAACAGATCATGTTCCAGAATTAAATAAACGATTTTTAAAATTTTTTATATTTAAGCTATTTCTAATTATCTGCTATTAGGAGAACTCTGGGATGAATCTCTTATTATTCTCATCAATATTTTTTTTTCATTCTGTTGAATATTTCCTCCTAAATTGGAGGGTCTGCACATTTCTCTGGGTTTTGACGTGTCATCTTATTGCTTTCTAAACGGGCTGTATATGCAACACTCCCAACCCCAACACTCCCAGCACTAGTTGTTTTCATTTTACTCTTTTTCTCCCTGGGGGGGTGGGAGTGGGGCGGTACCAACAGTGTCTGTCAAATAAGGCTCCATTTGTTTTGTTATCACCAGGATGCCTATTTTCCTGTTGATCCATTCAGTATTTGTATTGTGTGTGTGTGTGTGTGAGCCGTCAGTCCAAGACCTGTGCCCATTTACCAATGGTGACTTTTTTTTTTAATGGTGATTTATTTTTTTAAGTCATCAAACTCTTATTATTTATAATCAGAAAGACTCAGTAATCAATTCATTGAAAAACTGAAAACATAATAGACATATTATAATATGGAAAGTGAACGTTTCTGATCACAAGGTAGTGTACTGTAGGTGGTTTGTGCTGGCTTGTGAGAGTCGACTGTGAAGTTTTCAGGACTGCTGTGAGGTGGTCGTCAAACACAGCCATTATTAAACACTACATTATAGAAACTTACAGTTTAATCAATTATATCAACACGAGGTAATAAATACTCAAAACATGTTGCTTTCTAATTATTTTACCATGCTCAACTATTCCCTATATTTTTGGCCACGTGGTGGAAGTGGTATGCTTCCGAGCATCTCTTCCCGGTGCCACGTTCAATGGCATCATGTTAGTGGCTTGAAATCAGCCACAGTGGGAGGATTTACACTATAGAAATTGGCAAACATCACAAATCAGAGCTCTCTCAGCACCTTATAGAACCAGTTGTTAAACACTCGCCAGCTTATTGTTGTTCTAATCCCTTCCCCGGGAGGTGTTTGGTTTTATAGTCTTGTGCCAGTTAATGACAGGGATCTGTTCTGAGAAGTGCCTCATTAGGCAATTTATTCCTTGTGCAAACGTCAAGGAGTGTACTAACACAAACTAGGTGGTCTAGTCTACTACACGCCTAGGCTCTATAGTGCAACCCATCGCTCCTAGGCTACAAGCCTGCATAGGACATTATTATACAGAATACTGTAGGTGATTATAACACAGTGTTCTACTTTTATATAACTGGCAGTGCAGTAGGTTTGTTTACACCAGTATCATCACAAACACATGAGTAATGGGTTGCATTACAATGGCTATAGTGTCACTAGGAGATAGAAATTTTTCAGTTCCATTATAATCTTATGAGACTACCATTGTATATGTAGCCTGTAATTGACCAAGATGTCATTATATGGCACTTAATTGTGCATATATATGTGTATATGTATATGTATACATATATACATGGTTATATAGTCACATAAGCTTTTGCAACCTGTTTTTTTTCAGTTAACATTACATATTTTGCCTCTTTCCTTATCACGTATATATCTTTAATTCATTTTAAGAGTAATATAATATTCTCTGTATGTGGATATGTTGTAAAGCATTACTATTTATAAAAATTTTGCTTGAAAATACCCAAATTGCAACAAATAAAAATCACTCACTATCTTGATGGCATTTGAATTATAAAGAAAGAAAACTCACTTCTTTTTGTCTCCCCTTTTCAGTCTCTCCCCTGGAAGTGATCAATGTTCACAGTTTGGTTTATGCCAATAGCAAACTTTCTCTAGGCTTATACATATATTGCTCTATATAGGCTCATGTACTTTGAGTTTTAGTGAAAAATCAGATCATGCTATTTTACATACTGGGCTGCAACTTGCTTTTGTCACAATATATTGTGACAATATTTTGTAGTAGTTGAGAGCTTGGGCTCTGGGCTCAATTCTTGGCTTCATAGTTTGTGGCTTTGAATAAGTTACTGTGTTCTGCTGAGCCTCAGTTTCCACATCTGTATAATGGGATACTAATCGTATCTCACAGAGTCGTTATGAGGATTAAAGGAGTTTAATGCATGTAAACCACTTACAACTATGCTTGGCACATAGAAAGCACTCAGTAAGTATTGGCTGTTATAATAATCACAATTATCATGGTCAGGTCATCGTATATATGCATCCATCATATAATTTTTAATGTCTGCCTAACATTCTTTATTTAGATGTAGCATATTATATAAACAATTCCCTTTTCATAGACAGGTTGTTTGCAATTTTCCTTTTACACAAACAATACTGCAATTAAAGTCCTTCCACACCTTCACACACTTAGGCTATTATTTCTGTGAGAAAGCATTCTTAGAAGTGGGATTTCTGAGTCAAATGCACACTTTTCCTTTATTCTTCTTTTTCTTAGCTTTTTATTTTGAAATAATTATGTAGACTCACAAAAAGTCACTGAAATAGTTTAGAGTCCCTGTGCACCCTTATTCACTTTTCCTGGGTGACAACATGTTACACAATTATAGTACATTATCAAAACCAAGAGACCATACATTTTAACTTTTAATAAATGGTACCAAATTATCCTCTTACAAATTTACATCAACTTAAACTCCCAATAGCAAGGTAGGAGAGTAATTTATTTCCTATATCTTTGCCAGCACTTCAGCAAGCAATCTATAAAACCTTTGCCAATATGATGGGTAAAACAGTATTGGTATTTCATCTTGCATTTTTGTGATGACTAATGAGGTCGAGCACCATTTTCTAATGCTTATTGTCTACTGTACTGTCTGTTAATTTCCTGTTTATACTCTTTGTCCAGTTTGTAAGTTATTTGCATTTTTTATTTGAATGTTTTATTTATCAAGGAAAGTCTCCATGTATCTGTCATATACTGCAAATATTTTCTCCCTGTCATATGCCTTTCAGTTCCATTTTACCCTCTTCAAGTTTTACATTTTTATTTAATCCAATTGTTCAGTTTTTCCTTTTTATGTCTTCCAAATTTCATGTTTTGCTTAGAAAATATCTCTCCAAAATTATACGATCTTCTATAATTTTACCTTGCTTATCTTACATTCCCTGGGAGATGCTGAAATCTTGTTAATTTCAATAATCCCTGTGTTTCACAGATGTAACATTAGGGCAGTTGATTTAATCTCAACCAGTTGTTACACCCTGACTTTAGCTTTGCCACATTCCATTATTTGTGTTTTGGTTATGTTCGAACCTATCCATTTTTTTCATTGGTAAACCAGAGAATTTCCAAGCCAACAGGTGTTTTGGTAGTTGGAAGATCAAAATGTTCTCAGCTAATATATTCTCCTCCCCACTCCCCGCCTCCCCTCTCCCCACCTGCTGCAGGAGAGGTGAAGTGTGTGAAAGTATTTGCCCAAGGGACACTCGCCATCTCTGCCTCCAAGGATCACACGCTGCGCTTGTGGAACTTACTCTCTGGCCAGGAGAAATTCACCATTTGGGACGGAGGCTCAAAAGATCCCACTGAACCTCAGATCTGGAGCCTTCATGTTGACGAAGCAAAGAAGGTTGTGTATTCAGCATCTAGATCAAAGGTAACAAAAGTGGCTAATACAAATTTGGTCACATGTGGCTTGCATCTTGCATTATGTTTTTATTGGGCAGTACAGGCTTAAATATTAGAAAAGTGTTGGTTGATTTAACACTGATTATAGAAATCATCTTCATTATCAGCAAAAGTTTAGAAAAGAAAGTAAAGATATAATAAGTAATAATAGATAATCCCAAAGATAACCATTGTTAACATTTACATGATTTTATGTGACGTGCGTGTGTAAAACAAAATTGGGATAAAACTATATATGCAGTTTTATAAAGCTATTTTCATTTGTCCATAACCTTAAATATTCTTCAAAAACAGCATGCTTAGTGATTTCATAAGATTTTATTGCATGACTCCACTATAGCTTATTTAACTTTAAATTCCTTATTGTTGAACACAGACGTTGTGTCCAGTTCTTTGCAATTTCAAATAACTGGGATAAATTTTCTTATGCATGTATCTTTGTGTGTATCTCTCCTTATTCCTTTACTATAAACTGCAGAAGTGGAATTAATGGGATAATGTTTACTAAATGGTCACTGTTGATAAAAAATATACTTTTTGTGTATGTGTGTGAGTCTAAACAGGAAGCCTGTTTTAATCAATAATTACTTGTAATGGACATAGATGTTGATGCATATAGTATGGCTGGCTTTTTCTCTATTTTTTAAAACTTCTTATTTTGGAGCAATTTTAGATTTATGCAAAAGTTATAAAGATATTATAAAGAGTTCCCATGTGCCTTTGATCCAGCCTTAACGAATGTCAACATCTTACATAACTACATTTGTCAAAACTAAGACATTAATACTCATTATTTCTATCAATCTAACTCCGGCCTTTATTTGGATTTCCTTAATTTTTCTACAAATGTCCTCTTGCTATTCCAGGATACCTTTCCCCACGCCTTTTTATTTTTGAACAGGTAGAGTATTGAAAATAAAATGAGTGAACTATAAAAAAAGAACAGGTCTTGTGTTCGACTCTGGAGAACAAGCAGCCTAGGTCTCCTGCTGAGTTTTCTCTTCCTTTTCATCCTCCCGTTAGGTCAGCGCTTGGAATCTGGAAACTGCAGAGATGGTTTTCCGTATCCCGGGAGATGCCTCCGACCCTTGGATGTGTATGGCAGCATTGGCTTCCTGGGCCACGCTGCTGACGGTGTCCAAGGGTGGTGTGGTCACTCTGTGGAGCTCAGCCACAGGAAAAGCGCAGGGGAAGCAACACTTGTCCAGCATCAAAGAAGAAACTCCTACCTGTGCGGTCTCAGTCCAGAAACCGGGAAAGATGGTTATTGGGTGCAGCAAGGGTTCCATTTCTTTGGTAAGCAGCTTTATTAAATACGATGCCAGCATTCACTCAGGTCCAAAGTGCTCAGATGTCCTAAAGTTGGGAGAAAATAGCTCACCTTTGATCTTTTAATAAATGACATTTGGCTTCCTAATTCTAGGGATTCACCGTTCAGCACAGTTCAGGAAACATCAATTGGTGTCTTCCGGGGGGTGGCTAATGTGGGCCATGGTCGGCTCTCAGTCCTGTTGGGGATACTCTGGGAGATAGTATAAGAACTGTGTCAGAGCTCTCCCCACCGAGAAGCCAGGAGCTGGGGCATTATCCGCCAGCTCCATCAGTGATTGGGTGAGGGCTGCTCCCAGGAGCATTAACACAGAGGCCAAGGGTGCTGGCAGGATGGGGACAGGAGAGACTGAGCTCCATTTGCCCACATTAGTAACTAGCTTGATGAGCCACATTCATTGGCTGCCTTCCCTTTCCAGTCTCAATTCTCTACTCTCTACCAGTGTTTCCTGGGGTCAATTCCCAAATAAACTACTTGCACATAAATACTATTCTCAGTGTCTGCTTCTGGGACAACCCAAACCAGATTCCCACTGGAAAGTAACCTCTACCACCCCCCAAAAGCTGGTGGTCAGGCTATAAAAAGAAGAGAGAACTATCCCATGATTTGGAAAACTGATGGAGGGGGTTGAGAAATAGGGGGTCTGTAGAGTCTTATCAGTGCTCAGACCCCAGCCCGGTGGAGGGAAAGTCTTGATATCACCCTCAAAACATTTGGGACTGTGGTCAATACATGTAACTAAAAATGCAATCAAGTCCAGACTGAGCCGATGTACAGATTAGATTGATTCAGGCCCCTCCATACTAAAACCCCAACCAAAGAAGCATATCCTTTGCTCAGGGTAAATATTATTTACTTTAGGCTCTACTGTCCTTTTATGTACAATACCCATTATAATTCAAAAATTATTACAAGCAAGAAAATGGGACTATAATTAAGAGCAAACTGGAACCATAATCAAGAGCAAAAATAATTAATAGAAGCTGACACGTAACTGACTCGGATGTTTAAATGATCGGATAAAGAACTTTAAAATATGTATGATAAATAATGGAAAAGGTGAATAACATGTGTGAACAGATGGGGAATTTCGAAAACTTTAAATCAAAACTAGAAAAAAAGACCAATTGGGAATTCAAAAAATAAAAAAGACTGTCAGAAATGAAGAACATATACAGGCTTAATAGCAGACTAGTCACAGCAGAGAAATACCAGTGAATTAAAGCCAAGTTAATGGAAATTATCCATCATAAGTGTAAAGAGATAAACAAGGGGGAAATGAACGCAGCATCTGAGACTTGAGAAACAATGCCAAATGTCTAAAGGACAATTAGAGTCTCTGCAGTAAAGGAGAGAATGCGAGTGCTGCAAAAGAAATATTTGAAGAGATAATGGTTGAGCGTTTTCCAAAATTTATATAAGACATCAGGTCAAAGACCCAACAACTCCACCCACTAGATACAAAGTGTCCTCCCAATGTTAACCACCAAAAATGTCTCCAGACATTGCCCAATGTCCTTTGGGGAGGCAAAATCGCACCCCAGTTGAGAACCACTGCCCCAAACACATTAAGAGAAAAAGCAACTTGCAAACAATATCTATGATGGATCGTACAACAGAAGATGCTCCTGTAAACGTTTGTCTATGCAAACGGATGCTCACCAAATGTAGACAAAGGTTCTTCTGGGGAGAAGGAAGGATAACAGAAAAGGTGCAAAGAAGTTTATGGTGTACACTTTTTTTAAAAATGGCATTTTTAAAAAATCTTATACAGTATTATTGTTTAATCTGTTTAAGTTTTTAAAGAATCACGTGTTTAAAAAAATAGCAACATCCATGAAGAAATTCACTTTCTCCTATGCCTGCTAAATAAATGTTGAACAAATATTTTTTAAATATTGACTTGAATTGGTGCAAAGGGCTCACTTTCCTGAGCTGCCACACGTCCCCCCGCCCCCTGAAATAATGAACATAAAGCTTTAGGCACACGGTCTTGTGACAGTCAGGGCCTCAAAACTCACTAGCTGGATTGAGGCTTCAGAATCAGGATTAATGAATGAATTTTCCTCTTAGACTTGGATAAAATTGGTTCATTTCTTCAACTCAGAAATAGGAAGAATGGTGCTGCCTTCCTCTGGCTCCAACCTATGTTTTGATCTTATTTGAGATCTCCAGACCTCTTTTGGGGGCTGGAATGTTCTCTGGGTCCCTGAGTTGGTGACAGCAACAACAGTAGTAATAATATTTGCCACTTTGGGAGGGCTGACTATGCGCCTGGCGGGGGTGGTGGTGGAGGATAATTCTAACACACTTCTTAGCCCATGATAGTCCTGTGAGGTGGTCCTGGTATCATTACCCATTTAACAGATGAGAAAACCGAGGCACCCAGGGATAAAGAGATTTGCTTAGGATCACATCGCTGGTGAGTGGCAAAGCCCTGCTTCGGATCCAAACTTTTGACCCTGAACCCTTACTGTTGTGGAAATGTTCGATGGGCGTCTTTGACTTTGCACAGGTTTCTTCCAAAGGAGACAGTCTGCTGGAGAAGCTTCCGGAAGCTGTGGGGTTCTTGGTGGTCTCTGAAGATGAATCCCTTCTGGCCGCAGGTAGCATTTAATTTCACTCACTGGGGAGTGCTGAGGAGACAGCTCCGGATTTGTTTGGAAGTGGAGCAGGCCTTGGGGAAAGGGAGGAGTCCTAGACCAGCATCCAGCAAACTTTTTCCACAAAGGGCCACATTCTGCCACAGCTATTGAACTCTGCCCTTATAATACGAAAGCCACTCAGACAGTATTTCAAGGGGGTGTGGCAGTGTACTAATAAAACTTTCTTTATGGATGCTGAAGTTTGAATTTCATATTTTCATGTGTCATGAAATAGTTATTTTGAGTTTTTCTAACCATTAAAAAATGTAAAAACTATTCTTAGCTTGTGGGCCATACTAAAATAGGTGGCTGGCTAGTTTTGGCCCACAGGCTGTGGTTTGCCAATCCCTGTTCTGGACAAATCTCCTAACCTTTCTGGGCTTCTGGTTCATTATATTTGAAATGGGAGTGATTATCTCCGCTGGATAGTCACAGGGATGGTGGGGAGTCCTGGTGGTCTCTGAAGATGAGTCCTTTCTGGGTGAGAGGGTGGAGTACCTAGCGGGCAAGCCAGCCCCTACAACCCCTGCTTTTATGGACTTCCAGGCTAACAAGAAAGATGGAAAAGTAGGGTAGGCACAAGAAAGACAAGAATCAGAGGCCATGGGAGCATGTGACAGGGTTCTCTTATTTAGTCTGAAGCAGTCAGGAAAGGCTTCCTAGTGAAGGTGACCAACAGATGCTCCACAGCCTGATTTTTTTTTTTTTAATGGGCTATTTTTTTTCAGATCAGTTTTAGGTTCACAGCCAAACTGAGCGGAAAGTACAGGGTCTTCCCATACACCCCCTGCTCCCACACATGCATAGCCTCCCCCATTATCGACATCTCTCACTAGATTGGTAAGTATTTCTAACCAATGATCCTTCCTTGACACATCATCATCACCCAAAGTCCACGGTTTATATTAGGTTTCACTCTTGGTATTGCATATTCTATGGGTTTGGACAAATGTGTAATGACAGGTATCCATCATGATAGTCTCAGACAGAGAATTTTTACTGTCCTAAAATCAGCCTGATGTTTGCAAAACCATTTCCAGGGGTCAAAGACACTCTAGACAAGTGCTGTCCAATAATGCAAAACACAAATATGAGCCACATTAAAACTGTGAATATTCTCATGACCCGATTTTAAAAGGTAAAAAGAAACAGGTAGCATTATGTTAATAATATATCTTATTTAACCCCTTACATCTAAACTTCAACATAAAATCAATATAAAAATTATTAGTGGTATATTTCACATTATTTTTTAAATTCTTGTGTGAGGTTCTTGAAATCTGGTGGGTCCTGTATATTTATAGCTCATTCCGATTCAGATCAGCCACAATAATAGCCACGTGTGGCTTGTGATGACCTGATTGGAGAATGTAGAGCTGGTAGATAAATGCTTATCTTCCAAGATTGACTGATGGATGATGGATTGATATATATACTCTTTATCCTGTTTCCAAAAGAATTTCAGGTGGCTTAAGTATATGCAAAATATAGCATGGAAAATGGTACAAAAGAAGAAAGAAAAACAAGGGTAGGGATGCAAAATAGAATCAGAACCGAGGCCCCAGGCATTGAGGATCTCGGTGACCTAGAAACTTGTTACAGTTGGGTTTCAGGTGTGGCTCTTTCCAACAGCCAATGAGAAGAAGGAGCCTGAACAGTTTCCCAATCCACAACGCAGGGAACCAGCCTGTTGTTTGGGAGATGCAGTCCTTATTTGCCCACCTTCCTGCTAGGGGTCCTCTCAACATGACATTCACCCAGAACATGTTTGGAACGCAAGTGAGCACGTCCCCTTGGGTAGGGTTGCCAGGTAAAACACAGAATGGGCAGTCAAATTTCAGATAAAGGAGTCAAGTTTTTAGTATAAGTATATCCCACCCAATATTTGGGCTATACTTATACTAATAAAAATTTATATCATTCATCTGAAATTCAAATTTAGCTGGATGTGTTGTTGTTGTTATTGTTGTTGTTGTTGCTATTTTGCTAAATCTGGCAACCTCTTCTCTCCCTCATGTTCCCCTCCTTCACTCAGCTCCAGCAACACTGGCCTCCGTGCTGCCCCTCAGACCCACCTCCTGGTTGTCCCATACGGTTCCTACCCTTCCAGTGTCTGTCACCTCCTCATCCCTCTAAAGTCAGCTCTCATGTCCTGGGGCTGCCATAACAAACTCCCACACAAATGTGGCGGTTTAAAGCAACAGGAATTTCTTCTCTCACAGTTCTAGAGGCCAGGAGTCTGAGGTCGGAGGGTTGGCAGGCCTGGCTCCCTCCACAGGCTCTAGAGGAGGGTCCTTCTTTGCCTCTTTCAGCTTCTGCCTTGTGACTCCTTGACTTGTGGCCACATCTCTCCAGTCTCTGCCTCCATCTTTACAATGCCTTCCCTGCCATGTGTGTCTCTGTGCCTTTTTCTCTCGGTCTGCAGTCCCCTAACTTGATTGCCTTTATCACAAATTATAACCATTTTATTTTCCTTCCTCCCTCCCTCTCTCCCCCATCCCTTCCCTCCCTCCAGTTTCTTCCCTCCTTCTTCTCTCCTGTCTTCCCTTCCTCTTTTCCCTCTTTCTTTCCTTCCTTCCATCTTCGAAGCATGTTTACTGTGTCCAGCTCTGCGCTAGGTTCTAAGATACCGTGAGTAGCCCAAATTGGCAGTCCCAGTGCTCTGAAAACTCATAGTCTTGTGATAATAAATAACACTACTATTCTTCTGTGAGATTATTGATCACTGTCATCACCCCTCCCCAACTGTAGGCTCTGTGCAGAGGGGGGCCATGTCTGTCTTGCCTACCACTTTATTTCTTGCACTAGCACATAGTAGGTATTCAAAAAAAAATCTCTGTCGACTGAACTGATTTACTCTCAAGGTCCTCCAGGAATGAAAGGAGTAACCCAGGTCCCTGCCGTTTCAGGCTTTGGCAGATCTGTGCGGATATTCTTGGCCGACTCACAGGGGTTTCATCACTTCATGGCCACCGATCTTGAACATGAGGACATAGTGGAGACGGCTGTTTTTGGTCCTGAGAACAATCTGATTGTCACTGGGTCCCGAGATACACTCATTCAGGTGAGGGGGAGACCCAGGGCCTGTCACCTCGCCTCTGCCTCTGGAATCAAAAGAATGATTTTTCTAGGGATCTTTGGACTTCGAAATACAGAAAAACACAGAAACTGGTGCAGGCAAAACCAGGCAGGTCATTGGGAGCATATGAGGGAGTTTTCTGGGATCCAGCGACAGACCTGGGGGGAATTATCAAAATATTCAATGAAGGAGATGGCATTCCCACTGAATTTGATGTACTAGGCAGATTTTGACCTTCAGAGTGGAGCAAGATCAGAGGAGAAGGGAGAAAAATTCCCGTTAAGCTCAAAGTTCTCAAGGCTGGTGAGAAAGGCAGGTGACTGAGTAGTGTTTCTCCAATGGTCTGGTCTCAGCACATCTTTACGGTCTTAAGGATTATTGAAGACTCCTCGAGCGCTTTCATTTATGTGGGTTATATCAATTTGATTTATATATTTTTAACAAGTGATTTATTTTGGATTAATTTTAGAATTTACAGAATTGCCAAGAGAGTCCCCAACATTCACATCTCATATTACCCTGAGCCCTTTGTCAAAACCAAGAAATTAACACTGAGACAATACTCTTAACTGATCTGTAGATTTTGATCTGATTTTTACCAGCTTTCCCACAAATGTCCTTCTTTGTGATTCTAGGATCCAATCCAGATCCCACATTGCATTTAGTATCTATTGATAATTATCATATTAAAAGTTAAAAATGAGGAAATCCAAAAATACTTATCCATTAATTCATCAACATGACATGTCAACATAATAAGATACTTTTATGAAAATAACTCTATTTCCTGAAACAAACCAAAAAAACTCATGAGAAGATTATCAATGGTTCACATTTTGGCAAATCTCTTTCAAGTCTGGCTTAATTGAAGACAATTAATTGGACACCCCTGTGTGATTCTGCATTCTCTTATCTGTTGTAGTTTCGCGTGTCCCATAACTTCTGAAAAACTCCACTGTTCACTTGTGAGAGGAAGAGAGTGAAAAAGGCAAATAATATCTTAGAATTATTATGAAAATAGTTTTGCTTTTACAGAAAATATGGGGGTTCCCTCCAGGGGTTCCCCAGAACACACTTTGAGAACTCCCATGATCATAGTCTGATGAGATGTGGGGAAGTGTGAGAAGGTGGAGAGATGTGAAGGCCCTTGAACCTCAGCCTAAGGATTCACCTTCGATGGACAGATAGACTCAAGCATATTTCCAAACAACGGCAGCGTAAGGAAAAAGTCAGCTCTGTCCCTCTGCTCTCTATCCTCAGATATGGAGTCTATCCGAGCAAGGGACCCTGCTGGACATCCTGGAAGGTGTTGGGGCCCCCGTGAGCCTGCTGGCCCGGGGTGGAGCCTTGGTAGCATCTGCTTCCCAGCAGTCCTCATCTTTTAAAGTCTGGGATCTCACTTATGCTCAGAAGCCACGGGCCTCTGCCCCATTCCTGGACCGCACCGGCCTCACAGCTGTGTCACACAACGGAAGCTATGTTTACTTCCCCAAAATTGGGGACAAAAACAAAGTCACTGTTTGGGACTTGGCAGAAGGTTTGTATGAGATAAGCATGGTTGTTTGTATGGGCAAGCAAGCATTGAAGCCCCTGTCTTGGTCTACTCAGGCTGCGTCACCTCAGGGATTAAACAACATAATTTATTTCTCACAGTTCTCATAGGAGGCTGGGAGTCCAAGATCAAGATGCCAGCAGATCTGGTATCTAGTGAGGGTTCTCTTCATGGCTTGCAGATAGCCATCTTCTCATTGTATCCTCACATGGCAGAAAGCAGAGAGAGAGCAAGCTCTCACGTCTCCTCTTACAAGGCACTCATCCCATTCTGAGGGCTCCAACTCCACGATCTAATCATCTCCCAGTGGCCCCACCACCAAATACCATCACATTAGGAGTTAGGATTTCGACATATGAATTTGAAGGGGACACAAATATTCAGTCCATATCACTCCCATAATTCCAGTCAAGTTGGAAATGGCTAATAGAAAACAGGATTTGATTTTATAAATTTCTAGCATAAGGCAATTGAATATTGGTTGTCAGTCTATTTCAGTTCAGGTTGCCCAGAAGCATGTGATGGGGAAACTTGCACAGGTGGTACATAGAGGGACAGCTCCCAGGAGGAGCCTGAGAAGGGGCAAGGAAGCAGGCTGGGGCTGGGGAAGGACCAAGCAAAGAAGTAGGCTCGGCCTGATCCCATGGGGAGCTCCAGACCATAAATTGCACCTCAGTGTTGTCCCATCTCTAGACAAGGCAGTCATTGGCTTGGTGACATCCTTGGATGGGGCCGGGCACAGCCCCTGGGAATTTCCAGACGAGGGTTCTCTTCATCCGAGGGCAGTGGGCAGCCTTGGGATGGGTGAACTGGCCAGTAAAGGGGGTCTGGGCATGTCACCAACAGTATCTGCTACAATCCCCACTGGGCAAATGGATATATAGAAATTCCTTGTTTATGATAAAATAATAAGAGAAAATAAATTCACTCTCAAGTCCATACATTCGTGGATTTGACAGACATTTGTTTAGTGCCAGGCTGTGGAGGGTGAGCAAGACAGATTCTCAGGGTGCTTACCTGCTAGTGGTGGGGGCAAAGCAGACACAAAGCAGCGGAGTATGGGGCTGAGATAGCAGTCTGCGAACTCTGGCTCACGGGCCAAATCCAGCCAGGCTTATCTGTTTATATATTGTCTGTGGCTGCTTTTGGGCTACAAAGGAAGGGTTCAATGGTTGCAACAGAAAGCATGCAATCTGCAAGGCAAAAAGTATTTACTCTTCGGCCTTTACGGAAATTTATAAAGGAAATGTTTGGGAAGAGGTCTGAGAGGTCATGTGACAGGAGTGGGAGGTCACTGGAGGCTGTTAGGCAGGAAAGTGAGATGACGCGAGTTTCATTTTTAAAACTTTGCCTAGTTTGGGGGGGAGGAGTGGAAGCAGGGAACCTTGCAGTAGCCGAGTTGAAGATTATGAATAATAAAAGTATTGAAAAAATTGGGAAAACTGTGGAACGAGCATTTCTATGATCTATTCTTGATGCAATCTTCTCCCTGTCATGGCAGGTGAGGAGCAAGATGCCCTGGACACCTCCAATGAGGTCAAATGTCTGGAGGTCGCTGAGCAGGCCAAGCTCCTTTTCACTGGCCTCATTTCCGGCATCGTCCTGGTGTTCCCCCTGAATTCCAGGCAGGATGTCCTGTGCATCCCCCCTCCAGAGGCCCGAAAAGCCATCAATTGCATGGCCCTGAGTAAGGGCGAAGAGCACTTGGCCATTGCCTATGACAGCATCGTCTTGGTGCTGGACATCAGCCCCGGGGACCCCTGTCCGGTCATCGATGGGCCAACCTACACCTTCTATACCCAGCTGCCAGAGACCATATCCAGCGTGGCCATTCTGGCCGATTACCGTGTGATCTACGGCATGACCAACGGTGATCTCTTCCTTTATGACTGTGCGAATTCCAAAGTGTTCCCTCTGGAGGCCCACAGGAGCCTGGTCACCTGTGTGGAGGTCAGCCACAAGGAGCAGCTGGCAGTCAGCGGGTCGGAGGAAGCCCTACTCTGTCTCTGGGACCTGCAGGCATGCAAGGAGAGATTCGAGATGAGTTACATGGTACGTGGCCGGCCACACCACATGCATGCTAGGTCCATGTGTTAGAAAACTGATGACAGGTGTCATTTATTAAGTGAATACACAGTGTGCCATCAACCAGGGTCAGGACTATGGTAAGGTAAGTGAGGCACTAGTCTCAGGAGCAGAGTTTAAGGGGGTGCCCCAAAACTCGGCAATCAATCAAGAGAAATATTTTGATACAATGTTTCAAAAAATCACGACCAATGCAAAAGATCTGCGAAGAACAAAATTATCAACATTTTAAATAAAGACAGGATCAAACCCTGCACTGGCACAGCCCTGCCTCTCTTTCCTCACCCTACTCCTAATTATGTCATTCTTTCAGCCACTAGTTTTAACTGCGTAACCTATGCCAGGCCCCTTTCCAGCAGTGAGGAAGCGTCTGTGACCAAGGCAGACGCTGAAAGTCCCGCCTCCTGGAGCCACATTCTAGTGGGGGAGACTGTGAGCTCTGGAAGGGCAGGATCTTTTGGGTTTTACTCACTTAGATCATCCCATCCTTAGGATAGCTCCCTATATATCCTCAGGATTCAATAAATGCTCTTGAAATAAAAATATAGTAGCAAATATGTTATGAGTTGGGGAGCAACAAAGGCTTTGAAAAAAAGGGGCAAGGTCAAGGGGGTAAAGAGGGGCAAGGGATGCTATTTAAGTTTGGTGGAACAGCATTCTAGACAGAAGGAACAGCAGCCACGAAGACTCTGAGGAGGGAAACTGATAACTCCTTTACATACATTAAGAGTCTGCACTGCCCATCTCATACAGAGGTATTATAATTTTTGTATCAATATTATTAAGGGCTATGTTATATATTTACATATTCATATTACATATGCATTACATAAAATATACATGTTAAAATATAATTTTATATTTTAATCCTCACGACAATCATAAGGTTGGTGTTATTATTCTAGTTTTTCAGATGGGAACCAAGGCCATATCTTAGGTTGCAAGGAATAAAAATTGTTAATAAACACAAGGAGATGATCTTGTAACTAAGAGAACAGAGTATGTGTGGTTTCATCTTAAAAGGCCTTTGTTTCACCTGATTTATTTATTTTTATGGAGCCACTATAAGGCTGGGATGTAAGTGATTTTTTTTTCTTGTTGAGATGGGAAATGTCACCGCAGCAGTTAAATACACCTAGCTTTCTGTTTTTGTTTTTAAATAAACTCAGTTTTGGAATAATTTTAGATTTACAGATGGTACGAAGGTTCCATCCACCCACCTCTCACCCAGCTTCCCCTGATGTTAATATCTTATGTAATGAGAGAGTGTTTGTCAAAACAAAGAAAATATGGGAACAATATTATTAACTAAACTATAATGACTTCATTGGGATTGTACGTTATTTGACAGATTCCTTTTTTCTATTCTAAGATCTAATCTAGGATCCCATATTACATTTAGCACAGAGCTTTTAATTAAAGACAAGTATGTCTAATTCTTGCATATCCGAGGTTATTTAAGAATTAAATCCTATAATTCCTGTTTTCCAATGCAACATATTGCTAAACCTCTCAACCCAATTTCAGTGAAGGTGTGTTTTGATCCTATGAATATTGATGCCACCTATCTCTCCAGGTTTTCAGTGGATCCATCATCCCCCTTAGGGTGCTTACAAGCCTGGCTTCCTACACACATGCTTTGGGGCTGGTCTCTTGGGTGTCTTTCAGTCTGAAATCAAGATCACATTGTCTTTTTCAACAGAACTCTTTCTGCCGAGGAGTCCAATGTGCTTGCTTTTCCAAGAATGACAAGTATGTATATGCGGGCTTGAAGGATCGCTCCATAATCGTCTTAAGTGTGCTGGACGGTGAGTCATTTTGCTTTGAGGGCAGAGCTAAGCTTAGATCTGGAGAAGGCCCTGCCCCGGGCATTAGAGGGCCTTCTCCGACCTCCTCTAGCTGGTTCCCTCCCAGTCTTCTGCAGGTCAAGGGGACAGGCCCACTTGGAGCTACAGCTCTCCTCTATACCTAAGTTCTAGGTACCTGGAACTCCAAGACACCTTGCCCACTTGGCCTGGGGCCCTCTTTAGGGCCTGTGCAGGCCTCTTCCCCAGGTGCATCCTTATGAAGACAGACTACACCCCTACGGTGCACACCCCTAGGCTCAGGGTGGCCATGGAGTGGTGTACATGGAGTCTGGAGATATGAGCTTGGTGGAGGGTTTACATGTATTTGTGTGAGGTCCCTAAGGGTGTAGGGTGGAACTGGGTATGGGAAAATAAGGGGGCCAAGCCACAAACAGCTACATTCCAACGTGGAGCTGAGAAGCCTGAGAATTTTCAACCCAAACCTGACCTTCCAGGTGGTTTAGAAGGCACATTTATCAATGTAGGAGGGTAGAGCGTATTTCATTTAGTAGTTTATTAGCTAGATTTGTAACATTTACATATGAGCCTTGATTCATTCTCTTGCCCCTGGTCCCATAAATGTCAGGGGTGACTTGTTTAAGACTAACCACTTTGAAAACCCCACATCTCTTGGTCAATTCCGTATTACACTAAAGGCACACTAACAAGAGTTAACATTTCTTGTTTGCTGGGTGTGCTGGGTACTCTTACCAACCCATTTAATTCTCTCAACAGCCACCCCCATTTTACAGAACAAAAACTGAGGCTCTGCGAAATGGGGTGACTTGTTTGAAGCTGGTATGCTTGGTCCCCATATTACCTTTGTCATCTTCCTACACTGTCTCCTATAAAAAGGGAATCCATATGACACTGTCAGGAAGGTAGAAGTCATTGCTATCCCTGTTTGACATGAAGAAGCTGAAGTTCAGAGAGGTTAAGGGACTTGCCCAAGATCACAAAGCAAGTAAGAGGCTGAATGAATATCAGGTAGTGCTGAATACATCATAATCGAATATATCGTAATTGAATATATTGTAGTTTAATACAGTACAGCAACAATGCCTAACAAAAAGTCACAGTTGGCTCAGAAACAGAGGTATGTAGATAGTGGCCTTAAAAGCCCATCCTAAGCAGGTTCACAACTTCTCTTCCTACTCCTCCTCCAATGATAATGTTTACTGGACTCATTCTGGGCTAAAAACTGATACTGACATGCATGACGTCTTTGAATCTTCAGAATTCCCCTCAGCAGGTACGTATGTTCAGTTATCATTCCCATAATGAAGATGAAGCAAGAGGGACTCCTAGAGTTTCGATATCATACCTGAGCCAGCTGCACGGATTTGACTCCATGCCGCCAACTCTCGAATGCGTGAGATCAGACCTCTGTGGCCCCAGCTTTCTCATTTGTGTGGCCCTGCCCTCTACCTGCTACAGGTACCCTGCTGGCTGTCCAGTTTGTCCATGCCCTGGTAAACAGAATCATCCCAACCGACAATGGCTTCATTGCCCCCACCAGACATGGCTATCTGATCCGTGAACGATTCCAGTGTCCCTCGTCAAGAGCCTCACAGCAAGAACCTCTCAAGAACTTCAGGAAGGCGGGATGGATGATCAAATCAAGGAAGAGAGACGAACTGGCTGCTACTGCAGGGGCTCTGCAGGATGCAGAATCAAGGAGTGCCCAGGGAAATGAATGCAAATCAAACAAACGCTCACAAGTCTGCCTGATAGTGTAGAGCCACCCACAGGGACATGGAGCTCCATGAGTTAGCTCCATGCAGTCTGGCTGAAGCAAAGAGAATGCATGTGTTGCTGTATATGTGGACCCAGACATTGCTTCTTACCATTTTTCCATTCCTCTCTCCTCCATGTCAACTCCATTTGCAGGTCCGCCACTCCCAGGTTGGCAACATGGTGGCCAAGTTCAGTAGAAAAGAGAAATTCCTGTTTCCAACAGTTCAAACTAAAGTCCCAGCCTTGATTCTATTGGTCTCAATTGGTTCATATGCCCATCCTGGAACCAATCTCTGTCTCTGGGAGAATGCAGCACTATGATTGGCCAGCTTGACCCAATGCCTACCTGGGTTGAAGCTGGAGTCAACACCACTTAACTATGTGGACTGAGAATGAGAGAGGCTATTTCTAGGAGGAAAATTGGAGTGCTGGTACCAGGCAAAGTGGGGATGGTGGATGTGACTGACCAAACCACAGATGTGGACCATAGAGCTTTTCGATTTATAAAGCACCAGGTGTTATGGTCTGATTCTTAACATAACCCATACTTTAGCGGGGCAGGAGTTTCTGCATCCATTTTACAGACGAGGTAACTGAGCCTTACAGAGGTAGCTGTGATTTGCTCAAGGTCATAGTCCTAGATGCAAGAGCTCTGCAAAACGAGAGCCAGGAGCCGTCCTGTTCCAATTCTTGGCTCACCTCACTCCAATTTAATCTCGCAAGCACGACCATCTATTCCATTAGTGGCACACTCAAATGTCCACAGGGGCCAATGAGAAATCCAGATGATTGTCGTGCACCTGGGTGAGGAGACAAGCCTGATGGAGGTGGTGGGAATGTGAAGGGCACGTGCTCTGTCTCAGGTGGGCATGGAAATCCTGACTTTACTAGAAACTCCATGGGGAAAGCATCCCACTTTTGTGAAAAATCCAGACTTGAATGCAAAATGTTCCCATTTTTAAAAGTTGGTAATTGGCTCAAATTTACATCTCTAGGCACATTTGGCATGTGTGTCTCTAGTTTGTGAGCTGACTTCATGACCCAAATTGGCATTGAAACAGTAAACCTGTTAGAATCTTCCAGCTCTACTCCTAAACTTGGAGGATAGAGGTGTTTTTTTATCTTAAAAACTGGAGGCTCTTGGAAGCAGGTGGAAAGAACTGCAGACATCTCCCTGCCATGCTTTTAGACCATCTCTGCCCTATGCAAGTTCAACAGTCCAGGTGTTTCCATTCCACTGAAATAGAGCTTTCATCTTTGCCCATAGCCTTCTAATAGCCCCACTGGCTTCTGGGGCTTTTGCTGTAAGAACAGGAGAGTCCAGATCTTCCAGGTGCTATTCCTTCTCCCTTCTGTGGGATTCAGAGTTTCAGAAAAAGTAACCTTAGAAACAGAAGCTTTTGAGCTGGACATGACCCTACTGACGGTCTTGGTTCAACCTGAACCAAGGAGGGCTTTGGCAGTTCTGCAAATTAGCACCAGATTCCATTAAAAATATTTTAAACTGTATGCTCAGGTGCATTGGGCAACAGGTTTTAAGGTGTTGAAGATAATTAACCTGAGATTCTCCTGCCATCTCCATTTAACTTAGATTTCAAGGGGAGCCCTTGAAAACATAGCTACTCTTTGCCACCAGTTCTCTGTGAATCAAGGAACAAAGTGGACGTTGTGACAAAGTAAGATTTCAGCTACAACATCTGGTTTAAAATGTGTGTGTGCATCTCAATGGCCTTAGTGAGAGTCAATTGGTTTGTACGTAAAAACTAAATTGAACATCTGAAAAGAATTTTTACTAATAAAATGCTACTCCATATTATTGCTTATATTGGTGACTTTGCAGTGAGTTTTCACTCAAGAAAGAGTTGGTTGCTATGAATGTTTGATAAGCCCTGTGTTTGGAGAAATGACTTACCTGAGATCTTCCAGCCATGGAGAAGCCCGGATGAGAGTGTGGTTATCAAAATCCCCACCTTGCTCTCTTACGCTAAGCAGGGCCAATCATCCAAACTGGGACACTTTTTAAGCGTAAAAAGGGATGCTTTTAACAATTACTCCCAGACTACAGAAATAGACTGGGCTATCCCAAGACAACTGAAATTAATAGTCCTTCTAGCTATAGCAGGAATAAATTTATGTTATATTGTAGAGACTTTTTAAGATAGAGATATAAATGACATATAACATTATATTAGTTTCAAGTGTACAACATAATCATTTGATAAACGTACACATCGCAAAATGATCATCATAATAAGTCTAGTGAATATCTATCACCACATAATTACAATTACTTTTTTGTTTATCTGTTTCTTGGTTGCTATTCTGTCTTAATTGGTTTTGTTTGTTTATTAAGGTATAATTGACCTATAACATTATATTAGTTTCAGGTATACAACATAATAATTTAATATTTGTATATATTACAAAATTATCACCACAATGAGTCTAGTTAGCATCCATTGCCGCTCAAAGTTACAAAAAGTTTTTTCTTGTGATGAGAAATTTTAAGATCTATTCTCTTAGTAGCTTTCAAACATATAATCGGTCTTGTTAACTACAACCATCATGTTGGACATTATATCCCCAGAACTAACTTATTTTATAATTGGAAGCTTATGCTCACGTTCACCCATTTTAAAACCCACCCCTCACCCCCTCCTCTGGCAACCATCAGTCTGTTCTTTGTATCTATGAATGGGTTCAGTTTTTATTTTTAATTTTAAAATTTACTTTATTTTAATAGTCTAAAGACTACTTATTTCAACTTGAAAATGTTCAAACTTACAGGAGACTTGCATTGTGAGGACAACGACCATTCATTTACTTACCACTGGGATCCAACAATTATTACCTTCCATCTTCTGTGAAAACCATTTCAAAGTTTAAGGAGGCACCAAAAAACTTAGCAATCAAGATAAATAATATTTTGTTACCATATTTTTTTAAAATAAAATGAATAAAAAGTACATGATGAACAAAATATCAACATTTTAAATAAAAATGGAATCTGCCCCTGCATTTGCACAAAACTGCCTCATTCATCTCACCCTAATTCCAGAGCTGTTGATATCAAGACACCTTATCTATAAATACGTCAGGACAAGTCTTTTAGGAATAAGGTCATTCTCCTTAATAACCACACACATCTATGAAAACTAATAATTGTTATTTAATATCTTAAAAGGCATCCCTGGTTTCCCTAATTAGCCCTAAAACATCTTTTATAGCATTTCTTTCCAACTGGAACCCAATCAAGATTTATTTATGCATTGCATTTAGTTGTTTTGTCTCTTTAGTTCCTTTTATTCTAGAGCAGGATTCAGTAAACCATGGCCTGTGAGACTGTTGCTTGTTTCTGTAAAGAAAGTTTTACTGGGACATGGACACATGCATCGCTTACACATTGCCTGTAGCTGCTTTCATGCTACAGTGACAGAGAATTATGGCCCCAGTGCCAAAAATATTTGCCATCTGGCCCTTTAAAGAAGTGTGCCGACCCTGGTATTAAGGCTTGATTAGATTCAGTGTAAACATTTTTTTTAAAACTTTTTTTTTACTAGACTTTAATTTTTAGAGCAGTTTTAGGTTCACAACAAAACTGAATGGAAGGTACAGAGACTTCCCATATACCCTCCGCCCCCATACATGCATAACCTCCCCCATTACCAACATTCCCCACCAGAATGGTACATTTGTTACAATTAATGAACCTACATGGACACATCACTATCACAGGGTAAACATTTTTGACAAGGCTACTTGATAGGAGTATTTATTATCTATTGCTGCATAACAAATTACCATAAACTTTGTAGCTAAAACTCATAGCCAATTTTTATTTCACAGTTTCTGTGGGTCAGGAATCCAGATGCACTATGGCTGGGTTCTCTGTGCAGGGCCTCATAAGGTGTCAGCTGGGCTGGGAGCTCATTGAGAGGCCCAGGGCCCTCTTCCATGCTCATTCAGGTTATTGGCTGAATTAAGCTCTCGTAGCTCTGGAATTGAGGACCTCAGCTCCTAGAGGCTGTCCATGACAGCACTGGTTCCTCCCTTAAGGCCAGAAGGATTGCATCTGTCTGATGCTTCGAGGCTTTGACCTCCACACTGTCTTTAAAAGGATGTCCTGATTAGGTCAGGCCCGCCCAGAATAATCTCCCTTTTGATGAACTCACCATTGACTCATTTGGGACCCTAAATACACCTGCAAAATCCCTTTACCTTTGCCGTGTGGTGTCACCTAGTCTCAGGAGTGACATCCATTATACTCCCAGGTCCCACCCGCACTCCAAGATGGAGGGTTAGGTGGGGCACACATGCCAGGGGCGAGAATCTCTGGGGTCCATGTTGGAATTTTGCCACAACATGATTCTAAACTTTAGAGATTTTGGTCATAAAATCTGCCACCTGGGAAAACTTAGATTAGTTCAAAATAAGATCTTTTCATCTTGTCTTCTTAACCTCACCAAAACACTGTCCAACAAAAGAACTACCTAAGAACCTTACCTTAATGTTAAATTTGATAAATGGTAAGGAAATTTGTGTTCCAAAGCTGGTCTATCTGAACTGTCAACTCTAAGGTTTTCAACTTAATCTGTGTAGATGAAAACAGTAAAGAAAAAAATGTAACTTAGAAATGTCTTATGCTTTATAAAAATAAGAATGAAAAGATGTACGTGTACTATTGTCCACATGTGGACACATGCATACGAAAATACACGTACAGGTTCTATGACAGCATAGGGGACAAAAGATTGCCATGACCATTCTGGGAAAATACACCCTACCATCCAGGACACTTAACCCAGTCTATCAGGGAATGAGGAAGACTTTCTGGAGGAGGTGCCATTCTAGCTGAGTTCTGAAGAATGCACACATGCAGACACACATACACACAGGAGAATTGAATTGTGGTTGCCTATTCTCCAAATGAGTGAGGGTTTTCTTTGAGCATATGAGATGTATGAAAAGAACGGAAAACAAAAGTGATTCCTAAAATTTGAATAGAATCTCACTTCTTTGGTGCAAGGGGTATTGTTTGATGACCGTGTTGGCATGTCAGAAGCCTACAGATGTTAGTCCTCCAGGACAGTGCCTAATAGGTTGCCAGGCGGCATTGGTGTGACAAGGACTGTCCAGACATCTAGTGGCCCCAAAGAGCTTAGTCTGCCTTAGCTGCTTTTCCTACAGGAATGTGCTCAAACCAAGCAGAATTCCTTTCTAGGCTGGGAGCCATGAATCCTCATTGCTTCCTTCATTCTCACCTCCACATCCACCCAACACCATATACTTTCTGCTTTACCTTCTAAATATCACCACTTTCCACCCCTTTCTCTCCACTTTAATTGCTCCCACCCTAATCTAAGCTACCATCATCCTTTGCTTAAACAATGGAACAGCCTCCCTGCACCTTACCGGGCTTCCCTCCAATCACTTCCCTGCAGGGCAGTCAGAGCATTTGCTTCCCAATTCCAAGCTGCTCAAGTAGCTCCTTGCATAAAACCTATCCACAATTTCTACTCGAGTGTGAAATGCCAAGACCAAAATTCTTAACTCATCCCATTAAGATGAGTGGACTGCCCCCTCTGGCCTCTCCACACTTATCCTGCACCCTCTTCCCACTCCCACACTCCCTTGCAGTTTGAAAACACTGGTCTTTTTTTTTTTTTTAGTTCAGATGTACTACATTCCTTCCCATGGCAGGGCCTTTGCACGGCTGTTCCCTCTGACTTTCATGGTGAATGTCTACACCTCCTTCAGAACTCAGCTAGAATGCCACCTCCTCCAGGAAGCCTTCCTCATCCCCTGCTAGACTGGGTTATGTCCTGAAGTGGTAGGGTGTATTTCCCCATAATGGTCATGGCACAATTTTGTCCCCCACGCTATTCCAGACCCTGGCCACTCCCCAGCTTCTGGAGTCTGTTTGCCCTCCTCTTCAATTGAGAAAGACTTCATCTGGCCACTATGGAAAGACTGCAATGGAAATGATTCCCTGTGACTTCCAAGACTGGATCAGAATCGGTGACATATGGCTTCCACCTGGCTCGTGTTCCTCTCAGAACGATGGTGCTTGGAACCCAGCTGTCCTGTTGTGAGGAAGCTATGGCTGCATTAGGAGGCCCCAGCATGGGTCTCAGCCTATAGCCAGCGGCAAGTGACAAACAGGTTAGTAAAATTTCAGAGGAATCTGGATCCAGCCTTTCAGCTGACACCACGGGGCCAGATATGAACTATTTCTGCCAAGCCTGCCCAAACTGCAGATTGGAGAACAAAATAAATGTTGATGTTATTCTAAGTCTCTAACTCTTGGGGGTGGGGGTTGGGTTGTTACACAGCCAAATATCTGGAACATAGTAACTGTTAACACCTGTACCTTCTCTTTGAACTGTTATAGTTGAAACTTTACACTGGTTGAAACTTTACACTGATAATTTGATTCCTATCCTTCTAGAAAGCTCCAGGAGGACGAAAGCCTTGTCAGTTTTGTTCACTGTTCCATTCCTGACACCTAGCACAGTGCCTGGTAAATGATAAACTCACTGCCAATGTGTCCTCAGCTCTTCTGTACCTCTTCACAAATAAAAAGAGATGATATTTGGTCATTGATGGAATGTTCATTCATTTGATAAATGCTCACTGGTGTGGCTGTGTCCAAAATTTGTGTTAGAGACGAAGCACGAAAAAGACGATGTACAGGGGACCGTGGGAGGGCAGAGGAAGGGGCAGTTCGGGTGTGTTTTGAAGGACACATAGGGCTGTGTTTAGGCTGCTGTGTGCCCATATTCCTTTATCGCATCAACCCTAGAAAGCAGGGGTCCACCAACATTTTTTAATAAATATATCAGGCTCTGCAGACTTCAGGATCTGTCTCATCTACTCCCCTGCTGCTGTAGCGCAAAAGCAGAGATGATAGGTTAAGAGTGGGCGTCCATGTGTTTGTTCCAATAAAACTTTATTTACAGACACTGAAATTTGAATTTCTGAATTTTCACGTGTCACGAAAGTCTTCGCTTTGGGATTTTTCCCAACTTTTACAAAATATAAAAACCATTCTTAACTTGCTCGTGAAGCCGGACAAAAGCAGGCAGCAGGCCTGGTTTGCCCACCCGTGTCATACAAGGCGTTTCTTAATAGTGCTTCAGTTTTAGGAGCAAGAGCCCACAGCGAGGTCCTCAAGGAGCCGCCCTTCTTGACTTCATCAGGCCTCGCCCCCAGGGCGGAGCCAGCGCATGCGCGGCCACCCAGCAGGCGGGGGCGGGGCAGGCAGCGGCTCGGACTTCCAACATGGCGCACGCTGGCGGTGGCGGCGGTCCCGCGGGCAGGGGGCTGAGCGGCGCCCGCTGGGGTCGCTCGGGCTCCGGGGGCCACGAGAAGCTGCCAGTGCACGTGAGTGGCGCCCCAGCCCTCTCTCGGGGACCCCGTCGTCCGGGCCCTGCAGGCCTGCGACCCCCACCCGGGCCCCACCCGGCCCCTCCTCAGCCTCCCCTCTGCGCGGCCCGGGACCCCCGACCCCTCACCCAGGCTCCTCGGAGGACCTCTTGGAGGTCCCTCTCCCTGCCAGGGACCTCTGCCCCTCGTCCCCTCCGCTGACCCCGGCGCACCGGGACACCCCCCCACCTCCCTTCCCGCAGGTGGAGGACGCCCTCACCTACCTAGACCAAGTGAAAATCCGCTTCGGCAGCGACCCTGCCACTTACAACGGCTTCCTGGAGATCATGAAGGAATTCAAAAGCCAGAGGTACCCATGGGGACCCTCCCCACCCCGGGGGGCCGCCTCCGGGCTGAGGGGGGTGGGAGCCCCCCAGCTGGGTGACCTTGCACAGGTCGTCGAACCTCTCAGAGCCTCAGTTCCTTCCTCTGAAAAACGAGAGTGGAGAGTCCTCCCTTGCAGAGCTGAATTCCTGGAAGGAGGGCCAGGTATCAGGGTGAGGCGAGAGAAGCTAATCTGACCAGCAGAGTCGGAGCCTGTCTTTCTTCAGAATGTTGATTTTTAAATGAATTTTGTTCATCCAGGGCTTTTAAAAATTATTTTCCTCCAAGCTCTGCATTAAAATGTTATTTATCTTAATTGTTTGGCACCCTCTCTCCCTTAAATCTTGTCCCCAAGGTGAGTGCTGCACTAGTCTCAGGCCTGCTAGGAAGTTATGCACATAAAATGCTTAGTAAGGGACCTGGCTCTTTTGAAGGCACTTAAAACACATTAACTGTTTTCGTAGGCATAGAATCAGGAGGGTTAGAGATCCATAGAGGACCTTGCAATCATGCCCATGTTTGCCAGGAGGCTTACTGAGGCTTAGAGTGGGCCAGGGGCAGAGACAGGACTAGAACTTGGGTCCTCTGACTATTAGGTTCTCCATTGTCACAGCCCCACCATGCTGCTTCTCCCTCTGAAGAAATATGGCAGGGCTAGCTAGCCTGGTTTCCTTCCACAAGCATGATGATAAGGGTTTGGCCTTGACTGCAGCCGTGAGAGACCCCATCCCTCTGTGGTTCTCTCCAGGAGGGCACAGGGAGCCCAGCCCTGGCTGCTTTGGAAGTAGAACACAGTCGGCAGAATCACTCCTGTCACATTTTAGAGTGCTTCACTATCATTGAGAAGCTGGTTACATGGCACTGTTATGGGAGTTAGGAGTAGATTTCGTTTTTGGTTTGCTCCTTGAGACAGTTTTGCCTACTTGTATTCTTTGTTTCAGCATTGATACTCCTGGAGTCATCCGACGAGTCTCACAGCTGTTCCACGAACACCCTGACCTCATTGTTGGATTCAATGCTTTCCTTCCCCTCGGGTACAGAATCGACATTCCCAAGAATGGCAAGTTAAACATACAGTCGCCTCTGTCTAGCCAGGTATGCCACTGCACTGGTCTGAGTGATCCCAGCCATAACACGGCCTGCCCTGGTACTCAGGTTGGGCAGCGCATCTCGTGTACTGCATTGCCAGAAAGCCAGTGACAATCTGGTCTTTTTCTAGACATGCTAATCGTTCCTAGCACAAATCAAAATAGATCGAAACACCTACACAGTCAGTCTCAGCTTCCCAAATTGATCCATTTGGAGGATTTAAATAAAGACTGGATGTGTTAGTGCATGTCAGGGAGCCATTCTCCTAACATAGTTTTATGTCCAGTCAAAATAACTGCATCCTTGGTGACCATGGTCTTGGCCTGAGGCTTCCTGGGAACTCACTGGATAGGCGACACTTGTACTTGGGCATGTGGTCGCTCTGATGCCACCCACAAAGTGAAGCGGTTGGAGCGCGGGTGTCAATGGCCATTTTTATTGTTGCTGTGCTGCATTTAATTGCCAGCCAGGTCATTGGCTCAGCTCAGGCTTGTGGCTTGGGTCCCTTTCTTGGTGACAGCTTGCTCCCTCCTCTGTCTGCAATCTGAAAGCCTGTTTGAGCTTTACTTTTATAAAGTCACCATTGTTTTCTCCACCTCAACCCTTTTGCCGTTCAAAGTATAAGCTTTGGTGCGGGGGAGTTGGCCAGAGCTTTGGAGGATGTTTAGCAGCGTCCTTGACTCTATCCACCACGCCCTCCACCAGTGAAGACAGTCAAAAATGTCACCATTACCACATGTCTCCTGGAAGCAAAATTATCCCCATTGAGAACCACTGGTCTGCGTGAACTAGCTCTCAGTGTCCTCCATCTCTGCCCTAGGGGTTTTAGTGAGAAAGGTAAAAATCTGCCACAGAAAGCATTTTGCAGGTTTCTCTGTTGGAGGAGTGCCCTGTCACTGAGGGAGTTAGTTAGATCCAGAAGGAGAACAGCAAGAGGCCTATGCAAGCAAGCTCCGCCTTCAGCGTCTTGTCTTGTTAAAGCCAAAGAGTACTTCTCAGTTTTAAAAAAGGAACTTGGAAGCCTGCAGCCGCTGAATTCCAAACAACCTCCATTTCACATTTGTGAATGGAGCCCCAGGATCCAGATGTGGGGCTCCTGCCTCAAGGGATAAAAGCCTCGGCAGGATTAACCTCCAGAACAATCACTGCTGGGGGAGAAAACCAGCCTCGTTGGCAGCATTGTGCACGGGGCACTTTGTGTGTGTTTGAAGCACCCTATAAATGCGGGGTGTCGTTCCCATTGCTTGCTATGAAA
Source organism: Pteropus medius (assembly GCF_902729225.1). Classification (NCBI taxonomy): domain Eukaryota; kingdom Metazoa; phylum Chordata; class Mammalia; order Chiroptera; family Pteropodidae; genus Pteropus; species Pteropus medius. Next base: position 1,060,493 of record NW_024343732.1, read on the forward strand.
GAGCACAATCCAAGACCTGAATTGCGCTCCCCATGTGGAAATGGCCTGTCTCAATCCCTGATTAGCTGAGAGCAGAGAGTGGAGTCACTCCACTCTCCAGGGTGCTGGAGCTAAACTGCACAGAGGGGGCCCTTCCTCCTCACACCCCCCAGATAGCCGTGGGGCCCCTGCTGTTCCACACACTCCAGAGAGGACTGTGGTGGAGATAACAGACCAGACCAGTCTTTTCTTCCCCTGGGTGGCTTAGGTGACAAAGGTCCATTAACTTGAGGAAAGACATGAGAGGACTTACTTAACAGCCACTTATCAGGGCTTTATAATCTCACTGCAGCCACATCTAGGGCCCCCTCCATCAGCTGGAGAGGTGCATTCGGGAACATACCAGCCCACTCAGTTTCAGTCAATGCTGAGGACCTGCAGGGTTTCCAGCCCTGCTTCTCAGCAGTTCTCCATTCCTGACATAAGTGAGATGTCCTTCTGGCTTCTTGGAGTCCTTGCAGAGGGCACAATAGTCAGAGATCTTTACAGGGCTCCCCACGTGCCAATGCCCTGGTGATTTCTTTTTAATTGGTTTTTGTAGCCTCACTATTTTGAAGCACAGCTTTGTCTTTTTTTTTCATTTTTCACCTCGTCATGGATCTAGTCAACTACAGATAAGGAGGAAGTAGCTCCTAGGTGCCGAGGAAGAGAAATAAGGGCATCCCAGCCTTTGGGGAGCCCTTGGTGCAGAGTTTCTGAGCCTTGGCACCATTGCCATTGGGGCTGGATCATTCTCATCGAGGTGTCCTCTGTGCTGGAGGAGGCTGAGGGGCAACACTTCTCCACATGGCACAAGTAGCATACCCTCCTCCAGTGCGACAACTTAAGAATGTCTGCAGATGTTGCCATGTGGCCCCTGTGGGGCAGAATCACCCCAGTTGAGAACACTAGTCTAAAAAGGAAGACAGACAGATGTGTGCCATGACGTGGGGAACATGGCCACAGGAGAGCCAGGGGACTATGGTGAGAAGAATGTTCTTGGCTGGAGCCGCAGTCTCCAGAGTCAGTGCCATTTGGATGTGGTCATCCAGGCCTGAGTTGTTACGACACCTCCTCAGAAAGCTCCCCACTCTCTCCCCTAAGTCTTTACATTGTGCTGTTTTATATATTTCAAAATAGGAAAGTCAGGAAAATAAATTAAAAATCCACCATTCCTTGTTGATTTATCTTCCTTGGCAAACTGGGAGTCCTCCAGATCAGGCAAGACCCTCATCTGCCTGGGTCATAACTGTCACCATTTCAGCATGGTGCCAGGCACATGATGGGGCAAGACACTGGACGTCAGTGGGTCCCATTGAGGGCAAACCCTGCCTCCTAGGAGCCATCCCTTTTCTGTTTGGGAAAACAGCCAGCTTGGACAGAGATAAAAAAATTACCTTTAGGCACAGCTCGTCCGATAAGTAGCCCTGTTGTATTCAAAGGGAGGCCTGCTGTCTTCTCTCTGGGGAGGGTCATTTGGAAGTTCAGTCAGTTCCTGGCAGGTTGTCTCTCAGTTTGTGCCTAAGTCATCCATGGAGCAGGTGTAGACCACCTCCTCTGCACCAGGCCCTCGGAGTGCTTACACGGTCTAGGTAGGGACTCGTGAGATGCAGATGAACAGCTATGAAATATTCGAGGGAGTTCAGCACTGCAAGCAAAAGACAGCAGGGGCAGGGCTTGAGGGGAATGGGAGCCATGCCTGTGTCTAGGGGGAAGGGGTCTTCCTGGTGGTGGGAGTAAAGGCCTGAGGTGGGAATGAGTGGGTGTGCTTGAGGAACAGCTAGTGGAGTCAGGACATGAAGAGGAGAGGGTGAGAAAGAGAACCAGGAGTGTGGGAAGTTGGAGAGTTCTGGAAAGGCCACTCTGGCTGCTGTGACGGCTGTAGACTGAGAGGCAGAGAGGATCTGTGAGGCAGGGAGGGGCTCCCTGTGATCCAGACAGTACGATGATGGTTCACACTGGGGTTGGGATGTCCGTGACAGTGAGAAGTCCGGGTGATCCAGGATGCCTGCGCCTCTGGGTGAAGGTTGCTGTCCCGCAGAGATGACAAGTCTAAAGAGGAGTGTGGGGGGTGCTGCTCCGTCCTTGGAATGTGATTTTTGATGAAGCATCTTAAATATTAAGGCGGGGCTGTGTGTAGACAGTCAGATGGACGAGTCAGCCATGAGGGGTGGCTTATCAGCATCTAGGAAACATTTCTAACTTCCTGGACTAGGGCAAGCAAAGAAGAAAAAGACCAAATGTTCTAGAAGGTTCAGAGCAGAGATTTGGCAAACTATGGTCTATGGGCCAAAGCCAGCTTGTTTTTGTATGGCTTGTGTTTTTAACATTTCCCTAAGATACAGTAAAAATTTTTAATTGTAATTTTCGTATAAAATTCATCGTCATAACCATTTTATGGTGTCCAATTCAGGGGTTTTTAGTATATTCACAGTATCACACAACTGCCACCAATTCCAGAACGTGTCTATCACCCCAAAAAGAAACTGTACCCCTGATTCTCCCCTGACGGCCGCTATTCATATTCTGTCTCTGTAGAGTTGCCTCTTCTGGACATTTCATGTAAGTGGAATCATACACTATATAACCTTTTGTGTCTGGCTTTCTTCAGTCAGCATGATGTTTTTGAGGTTCATTTATATTGTATCAGAGCTTCCATGAATCAGAATACCATTCTTCTTTATGGCCAAAAGTATTCCACTGTGTGGATGGACCACATTTTGTGCATCCATTCATCGGCCGATGGACACTTGGGTGGTTTCCACCGTTTGGCAATTGTGACTAGTGCCACAATGAACATGTGTGTACAAGGATTTGTTTGAACATCTGTTTTCAGTTATTTGGGGTCGATATCTGGGAGTAGAATTGCTGGTTCACATGATAACTGTTTAACTTATTAAAGACCCACCAGACTGTGTTTCATAGGGGATGCGCCATTATGGTCTGACCCATTTTGTGAAGCCCTGGTCTCTAGGGATGGTTCTCTGTCTTGTTACAGTGACTCACTCCAGGGGTTTGTAACAGGCATGTGGTGCCTGAAAATGGCCCGTTAGAGTGATTGTGAGCACATCCTCCTCTGAAGCAAACTCTAACCCCAGGGCTACTTCCTCCCCCTGCTCCTTCTAGCTCTTTCCACCCTTCCAGGCAATCAGGAAGAGCATCTCTAGAGTATCTTAGAATGAATTCCACTGCCAGGGAGAAATGGCATTTAGAATTGTGACTGCTCTGGATCTGCTGTCTCTCTACTTTCCTCAGCTCAGACTTCTAGATTGCCTCTACAGCTACTGTTATGGATTGAACTTGTCCCCCTCAAATTCTTACATTTATGTCCTAACTCTCATTGTATTAGAATGTGACTGTATTTGGAGATAGGGTCTTTACAGAGGTAATTAAGGTAAAATAAGGCCCTCAGAGTAACCCCTAATTTAGTCTAACTGGTGTCCTTATAAGAAGAGGAAATTTGGACACACAGACCCAGGGATGTGTGTACATGGATGACCGTGTGAGGACACCGCAAGAAGGCGGCCATCTGGGAGAAACCAACCTTGCCAACACCTTGATCTTGGACTCCAGGCTCCTGAACTGTGAGGAAATAAGTTTATGTTGTTGAAGCCACCTGGCCAATCTTCTTTTGTCGTGGCAGCCCAAGCTGGCTAATATACCCACCCTAACTATGGCCAGTGCACCTGGCTGTCCCCACCTTGCTGGAGCCTTCCGGTCAGCAGTTGCTGTAGGAGAAGTGCTGGGCACTTGGACAATGGAAACAGTAGACTCAGTTTGTTCCTTCATTGGTCACCTGCTCATCCCCAACATTGGAGAAAGCCCACTCTGTTCCAAGCTCTTTTGCAGGCAACAGGGACACAGCCACGAACAAAGTAAGAATCTCTGCCCTCATAGTGTTTGCCATCTGGTCAGGGTGGACAGACAACAGAATAAGTACGTGTAGGAAGGTGATGCGTGCCATGGAGTAAAACAAGGAAGAGGCTCGGAGTGCTGGGAGACGATGGCATTTTAGTTTGGCATAGGATGATTCCAGAAGACTTCTCGAGAACCAGCCCCCACATGCTGGGGGCCTGCAGGATACCGAGGGTCACTCCTGATGGCCCAGCCATGGTCAATGGTAGAGAGAAGCGGTCATCAAAACCACATGCAAAATTCCAGTTTAGAAACAAACATCACCTCTTCTGGGGAGTGGTCCTGTCCTACCACGAATTAGGATTCTGAGTGCACAGGAAAGAGACGCATGTGCCTATTTTTTACTTTTATTTGTATTGATAAAAAAAGCACGCAAATAGAGGGCATGCTTGATGACTGGTCAGGGCCCATCTCAAGTGACTTGCCCTGGGCTTAGCACCAAATGTCCTGCAGACATGGGCAGCCTAGACAGCTGGCCCCCCTCACCTCCAGGGTCTCAGTTTTATACCTACTGAAAGCAGGTTCTTTTATACCTGAAATGGGCTGGCAAAAGACTTATTTTATAAAGAGCCCCAAACTCCACTCCAGAAAGGATTAAACAATCCACATTTTATACTTTTCTCCCGAACATTAATTTTTCAAAGTGTAGAGTGTGTCAGACCTTCATGTTCTCTGAATCGATTGGGAAAGGTCTGGTGGAGGCGAGTCCAGGAGACTCTCCCAGGAGCATGTCGGCCCACAGAAGGCCGAGGAGGAGCTGTCTGCATGTTCTGTGCCCGCCCCCCCATTCCTCCCTCCAGGCCCCCAGAAGTAACCTTTTTCTACATCTAATTAAAACACTTGGCTCTATGTTAGGTATTGCTTGTTCTTGTACAGACGGTGGCTGGGTCTGGCGTTTGTCACAGTCTGTTCCTGGTGTTGGGCTGACAGTAACTCTCTGTCATGTTGTCAGGAGAATTCGCACAACCACAGTGACTGTGCTGAGAACTTCAAGCAACAGCTGCTGTACAAGGAGGACAAAGCCCAGGTGCCCTTGGAGTCGGATTCTGTGGAGTTCAACAACGCCATCAGCTACGTGAACAAAATTAAGACCCGCTTTCTGGACCACCCTGAGATCTACAGGTCATTCTTGGAGATACTGCACACTTACCAGGTAAGAGGCCTCGGGTCATACTTCTCTGGCTGTTCGTGGCCAGTGGTAGAGAGAGGCAGGCGATCATCAAATGTCCAGTGCATTAGAAGCTTTCAGATTTTCTTTTTTGAATTCATGGAATCCTGTAAAAATCTGATAAGCTTTTTTTGCATTAATTTTTTTTACTACGACAAAATGTACATAACATAAAACTTACCATTTTAACCATTAAGAAGTATACAATTCATGGGCATTAAGTACATCCACATTGTCATGCAGCCATCATTACCATCCATCTCCCGAACTCTTCATCTTGCAAAACTGAAACTCTCTCCCCATTAAAAATGAACTCCCCATCCCTTTCCCCTAGCCCCTGGCACCCACCATTCTGCTTTCTGTCTCCATGAATTTGACTCCTCCAGGGATCTCACATAAGTGGGATCATACAGTATTTATCCTTTTGTAACTTGGTTTATTTCACTCAGCATAATGTCTTTAAGGTTCATCCATATCGTAGCATGTGTCAGAATGTCCTTCCTTTTTTAAGGCTGAATGATATTCCATTGTGTGCATGGACCACATTTTGTTTATTCATTCATTTGTTGATGGACTCTTGGGTTGCTTCCACATTTAGGCTGCTCTCAACATGAGTGTACAAATACCTGTTGGAGTTCCGTTTAGTTTTTATTTTAATTTACTCCTTGAGTAAATTTATACCTTGGCACTGAAGAAGTACTAGGAAACACACATCAGAAGGATTTTAAAAGAACCTAAGGGACACTCTTTTTATAAGATAATTTCGTTGTTGTTTAGGCCACACAGCTTCTTTTATTTTTGCTGATTACAGCTGGGCCCTGTGCCAGGTACTGGGGTGACAGAGATGAATGGTTGCTACTGCTTGGGAGTTCAGTCTAGAGGTGGGAGAAACTTAGAGATGATTGGGGCAGAAAAGAAGGGAAGTGCATAGAAGTATGTCAGGGTTAACTTGCCAACCGCGCAGGGGTCCAGGGAGAGAATGTTTAGGTCAAATCTTGACAAATGGGTCAGAACCATCAGGAAGACAAGTACAGATGAAAGGTAGATGCTCAGTGTTAGGAACGGCCTGCAAAGGTCCAGGGATCAGAGCAGATAGCTGGCTTCAAGTGAATTGACAGGAAGTGTGGGCAGGCCAGTGGCAAGGGACATCTGTGTCATGTAAGGAGCTTGGATGTCATCCTCTTCCAGACATGGAGTTTCTGATGCCTTTTATTTTTCTAAGCAGAACCCACTTTTATTTTCTGCATTTCTATAAGAATTTTTTTGAGCCAAACTGACAACATATGCCAGGGAGCAAGATCTCAAATGCTCTGGAAAATAACAGTTTTGTAGCTTTTATGCTTTTGAAATTAAGGAGGAGACTAGGGAAGACTGGAGAAAGCAAGGAGGAATTGGATTACAGGATAGGTAACAAGATTATGGGCTCTCTTGAGGGTTAGTACCTCCTTCGAGGGGTATTCTGGCATTTCAAAGGTGTGTTAACCAATGTGCACAAGAAGAATGGACAGGGCTGGCTTTAAACCTTTCACAAAAGAAATTATAGGCCTGGGGCGTGATGACCCACTGTGACCCGCTGAGTTAGGAATTTATGATCAGATCACTCTGTGAGGTTACTTTCCCTAGAACCCATTTTTTTGTCCACAGTTCCCCTTTTTGGTCATAAGCAGCATCCACTTTTAAAAACAAGCCTACTGTACAACCTTGATAAGTAAAATAAAGAACTGGGATTTTTTTAGCATAAATGTTTAATATCAGGTTGATAGCTTTTGCTTCCTGCAAACCCAGTGGAGCTGTTTTGACACAAACTTGCCTTCGGCAATGCTGGCAACGTGCGTGGCCCCATCGGACCAGTCCAACAAGTGCATGGTACTGTACGGCAGTGAGACTTGCTTCTCACAGATGAGCGGTTGCAGTGGCAGATGTGAACATCTGATCTGTGTGGGGAGGTGATATGTGGGATCATAGGGGTTTATGGGACCTTCACAGATTCCATGGGGTCATCACAGCTTAGGGGCTGGAGGGATCATCAGCAAGAAGCCTGCGTGGTATCTGTTCTGCAATGGGAATCGGGGCAGAGATGTTAGACTCATTCAAGGGCAGAGTGATGAGCCACAAACTCAGTCAGAGAAGGCTCATCGGGGAGGGTAAAGCTTGGCATCCTCCAAGAGCCTCTGGGAGTTTGGTGGAAACACAGGTGCCTGGGCTTCACCCCAGAGTTGCAACTCCTCAGGGCCAGCCCAGCATCTGCATTTTAAACAAGCTCCCTGGCAACGCTGACCGCAGGTCGTCCGTTTCTTCAGAGGAGCTAGAAATATAAATTTTCGTGTGAATTATCCTGGTTTTAGAACATTGGCTTGGACTTTAAAAGACCATGAGGCCCAAAGTCAGCAGCTCTAGGTAAATTTGGCCCTGTGTTTCTGTGTTTTTATCTCTGTTGGGCTTTGGTTCAGACCTTAGCTCTGCCACCTGCCCCTTCAGAGTCCTTTCCCTCAGCTCCCTGAACCCAGGTTCTAATCCGTAAAATGACTGTAACGCTGGTGGTGCTGACCCATGGGTTAAATGTGGTAAACAGAGGTCATCCACTCACAGTGCCCGCCTCCGGTCAGCCATTATCCAACTTAATACATATGTCCAGTATGTGTTTAGATAGGCACAGCCAGTTCTGCCCTGGTGTGACTCGTGACATTCATTAAAGTGATTTCGCTATGCAGGTTTGCACAATCACAGAACTTATGAGAAAACAGAGTCAGGGCACAACACTGGGAATCTGTCAGTGCACATTTAAAAAAGATAGGCACCTACTAAAAATGGTAGCGCCATTGTACACATTAAAAGGCTAAGAATGACACAAATACTAGAGCACCTGTGGCACTTAATTCTGGAAAGACCTGAGGCTCACGTGTGGGTGTGGGAAGGTTGCAGCCTATGGGTCACTGCGAGGTGCTGGGAGGAGGGATCCTGAAATGGGACGGGTCGTAGTAACCCCTGATGGCCCAGGCAGGTGGCTCTTAACAGATGTTGAAGGGTCATGGGTGGGGGGGTGTTTTCCCACACTGCTCAAGTCAGCCTGCTGTGATTTTCTACACTCACCCAGGATTTCTCCCACATAAGCAGTCACAAAATTCACACTGCACTGAGATCATTCCTTAGTACACATATCAAATGCTACAGATTCGCATGTTCAAAACAAGCATTAGAGCAGAACTGACAGTCTCTGAGGGAACATTCCCAGAAAGCGCGGCCCTAAGTCAGGGTGCGCACCTGTCACGTGGTCGTAGGTAGAGCCATGTTTCCCTCTGCTAGGTTGCACCTGTCTCCTTTCCACCTTACTGGAAACCACATTCCTTTCATCTTTGTCAATCTGATGAGCGAAGTGGTGCTATTTTAAGTTGTATTTCTTTAAACATCATTCAGTTCAGTCATTGTATTCATGTGTATAGATATAACTTGTGTTTATTCTCTGAACTGAGTGGTCTTCATCTATTTTTTCTTTGGCTTTCAAGTGTCCCAGTAACTTTGGTGGTTGGGGAGGCACTTATCCTTTTTCCCCTCCTAAGTAGGTGCTACGGGTGTAGGGTTGAAAACCAGCTGCCCTCAGTGTGCTGGGGCCAGGAGTTGGGGACACACCGAGGTTGGCGCTTTCCCCTTTGTAGCTGGGGGTGGGCGTGTCCTGCGTTCCGGGAGAGTCCCAGCCTTGATGCCTCTTGCTCGGTCACATCCTCAGGTATAAAGTTGACAGGGACTTATTTTTAATGTCCAACTTGAGTTTTGCTTGTGGCTTCCGACCCAGGTCCCCTCCGGTCCTCATCTTGTTGCTTTGAGCTCCAGGTCAGGTTGTCTTCCTTCAGCCCTCAGGGACAGGATAAACAGGTCCCTTGGCATGGAAGTCACTTCCTTTTCTCTTCGCCCACTTCTCTTCAAGGCCTAGTGCTAGCTCTGTGCTCCTCTGCCCAGCAGAACATGCCCCCTTGTCCATGGGAGGGCTGGGACCAGGTCCTTCCATGACTGTGCCCCTGCCCATGTTCCTTCCACCTCCTAGGTCAGGCCTCGTCCGTGGCCAGGGCTCAGGTCGTGTGGTGGAGCAGGGTTGGGACGTAAGCACAGAGGACTGTTCTCCAGACAAAGGTGTTCGCTGTAGGGCACCCCGAGTTGTTGGCAGGGCGATGGGGCTGGGCCCCTCTCTCCTCCACAGAGGGATGCCTAAATGTCACAGCCCGGTGCCTGGTGCCTTGACTAACGACTTGTTTTCCCTTTCCCAACAATCGGCAGAAGGAGCAGCTGAGCACGAAGGGCCGGCCCTTTCGGGGCATGTCTGAAGAGGAGGTGTTCACCGAGGTGGCCAACCTCTTCCGGGGCCAGGAGGACCTGCTCTCCGAGTTCGGACAGTTCCTGCCCGAAGCTAAGCGGTCCCTGGTGAGTACAGAGTGCCCACCTGGCCTGCGGGCCACCTCAGCCGGGACCCCATGCCTCAGTGCAGGGCCAGGCCAGGATAGTCCGACCCCCAGGACATGCTGGGTTCCCCCAGGAGCCACACAGGTACAGACACCCACAGGCCCCCAGTGCAGGTTCCTGTCACAGGCTCCACCTTCATGTCAAGCTGGAGGAGGTCCTGAAGAGGGCTTCTCTACTGACAATGCCAGATGGTGAGGGCTGGCTTGGGAGGAAAGGCAAGGGCACCTCATATTCCTCCAGGACTGCAGAGCCACCTGCCTGTAACCAGGGCTCTGAGAAGGAGGGGAGGGCCCACCACCTCCCACTCTGGAGGGACCAGGTGGGGGTGGGCTGGGACTTGGCAGTGGCAGGGCGGGGGGGAGTGGGCAGAGAGCAGAGGAGGGCCCTGGGACAGGGACAGTGAGAGTGCAGACTGCTCTGTCGGTCTTTCTCCCCGTGCTGTGGCCTGAGGCCTGTTAGGCTGCCCTTTTCTGTTTCCTCTTTTTCTTTTCCACGAACATAAGGGTTTTTTCTAATTGAAGTGAAATTTATGTAACATAAAATGTACCATTTTAAAGTATATAATTTAGTGCCTTGTAATGCATTCACAGTGTTGTACAACCACCACCTCTGTCTAGTTCTGGAACATTGCCCTCACCCCAGAAGGAAACCCCGTCCCCATGAACAGTTGCTCCCCAGCCCCCTCCCCCAGCCCCTGACAACCACCAATCTGTTTTCTGTCTCTATGGATTTGTCTGTTCTGGACATTTCATATAAATGGAATTATACAATGTGTTTTTTGTGTGTCTGGCTTTTCTTCACGTTTTAAGTTTCATTCACGTCGGAGCATGTGTCAATGCTTCATTCCTTTTTGTGACTGAGGAATATTCCCTTGTGTGGATGGAGCACATTCTGTTTATCCACTCATTCACTAGCAGACATTTGGGTCATTTCCACTTTTTGACAGTTGTGAGTAGTGCTGCTGTGCACATATGCGTACAGTATTTGCTTGAGTCTCTGTTTTCAGTTCCTTGGTGTCTACACCCAGGATTGGAATTGCTGTGTCATATCATAATTCTATGTTTAAATTTTGAGGAACTGCCCAACTTTTTTCCATGATGGCTGCATCATTTTATGTTCTCACTAGCAGTATTCTAGGGTTTCAGTTTCTCCACAACGCCATTCTTATATCTTCTTCGGAGAAATAGCCATTCAAGTCCTTTGCTCATTTTTTAGTTTGTCTCTCTGTCGTTGAGTTGTAAGAGTTCCTTATGTTTCTGGACACTAGACCCTCATCAGATATTTTCCTTCATTTTGTAGTTCATCTTTTCACTTTCTTGTTAGTGTCCTTTGATGCATATATGTTTTAAATTTTGATCAATTCCAATTACCTATTTTTTTCTTTTGTTTTTCATGCTTCTAGTGTCAGATTTAAGAATTTTTTACCAAATCTTCTGAGGTCAGGAAGATTTCCGTCTGTGTTTTCTTCTAATAGTTTTATAGGTTTAGCTTTTATATTGAGGTCGTTTATCCATTTTGAGTTAGTATTTGTGTATGATGTGAGCTAAGGGTCTAACTTCATTCTTTTGCATGTGGAGATCCAGTTGTCCCAGCACCACTTGTTGAAGAAACTGTTCTTCTGTACTCATTAAATGGTTGTGGCACCCTGTTGACAATCAATTGTCCATAGTTGTATGGGTTTATTTCTGGGCTCTCCATTCTAATCTATTGATCTCCATGTCTGTCTTATGCCAGCACCAGACTGTTGATTATTGTAGCTTTATAGTAAGTTTGGAATAAGGAAGTGCGAGTCTTCCAATTTTGTTCTTGTTTTCCAAGATTGTTTTGGCTATTCAGGGCACCTTGCATTTCCATGTGAATTTGAAGATCAGTTTTTCCATTTCTGTGAGAAAGGCCTTAGGGATCTTAAAAGAGATTGAATGGCATCTGTCAACTGGGGGAATATTGCCATCTTAACAGTACTAAGCCTTCCCATTTATGAACATGCAGCATCTTTCCATTTACTTAAATCTTTTTTAATTTCTTTCAGCAATCTTTTTTAGTTTTCAGTATACATGTCTTGTACCGCCTTGGTTAAATTTATTCATAAGTATTTTATTCTTTTTGATGCTATTAGTAATGGAATTGTTAATTTCATTTTTCGGTTGTTCATTGTTAGCATATAGAAACTACTGCTTTCTGTATGTTGAGTTTGTATTCTACAGTTTTGCTAAATCCATTCATTAGCTTATTAATAGTTTTTGTGGATTCACTAGGATTTTCTATATATCAGATCATGCCACCTGCTACTTAAGAGTTTTCCTTTCCAATTTAGATGCCTTTCCTTTTTATTTCTTTTTCTTTCTTTCCTTTCTTTTCTTTCTCTTTCCTTCCTTCTTTTTTTCTTGTTTCTTCCTTTTTCTTTTTTTCCTCTTTCTTTTCTTTCTTTTTTGTTCTTTTACCTAATTGCTCTGGTGGAACCCCCAGTACCGTGTTGAATAGAAGCAGTAAGGACAGGCATCCTTGTCTTGATCCTGATCGTAGAAGAAAAGCTTTCAGTCTTTCACCTTGAGTGTCCTGTGAGCTGTGGACTTTTCATAAATGCCCTTTATCAGATTGAGGAAGTTTCCTTCTTTTCGTACTTCGTTGACTTCCAATTTCTGTTTTCCTCCTCCTTCCTCTCTGCCCTTGATGACAACAACTTGGAGCGTGACCACACGAGTGGTCCTCCCTTCATGTGGTACCACCACTTCTCCTAGGTCCTGCTTCTGAATGAAGATGCAGTGGGGACAGGGCTGGGGGTCAGCAGGTCTCAAAGGGAGGAGATCAGAGGCAAAAGAAGTCTGGGTTTGGATTCCTTGAAGACTCTTGGTTCAGTCAGGTGAACTTCCAGTGCATGGACTAGGGCTTGTCCCAGGCCAGGCATCACTGTCTCCTGGACACTGAGCACTGTCCCTAAGCGGGGATGCTGCCATGAAACAGTGCCTGACTGCAGGTCAGAGAAGTTGTCTGTTAGTGAGGCTGACATAAGTCCTAGAGCTGTAGCCAGTCCTTCTGACCTGCCCAGAGCCTCGGGCGTCCTCAGGGGACTGGAGGCCTGGGCAGAGCCCTCGAGCACGTAGCCTAGGCCACAGCACTTGCTCGGCTTCATCAGTGCTGCAGGCAGGCTTGAGCCTGCTGCATCACCTCCCAGGCCTCATTCTCTTCTCTCACACAGATACCTGGCCCTCCTGCTCAGATGGGAACTCAGCAAACTGTTGTCATTTGAGTGCCTCATGCAAGGCCCAGCTTGTGCTCAGTGCTCCATCTTCCTCCTCTGCTTGTCAGAGGTCTCTTTGCCTCCCTCTGCATCCCTGGTAACTCAGGCTACATCCCATCATACTCTGTGAAGCCTGTCTTGCCTTCTTATACACTTGGTAGATCGTCTTTGGGTCTCATCCTCTTGGATCTGGGTCTCCCCTCTCAGCTCTGACCACGACCTTGGCAGCTCTTTCTCTGAACTCCATCCACGCAGGGTGCTGAGTACACGGTGACATCCCTGGCCAGCCTTCCCAGAGTCCTTGCCATTAGCGCAGAGTGGTCCAGAGACATGCCCTTTCTCCACACTGCAGGGAAGCTCAAGAGAGCAGCCCTGCCTTGACAGGAGGTGGTGGGTGCAACGCCTGGAACAAGGGCTCATGATTGAACACCTGGTTCATGTCTCGTTTTGCCACCTTCTTGCTATGGAAGCCTGGCAAGTCACTCCCTGAGCCTCAGCTCTTTCATCTAGGAAGTGGCCATGGGGACATCTCCCTCTAGGCTGGTTGGAAGATTCCTTAGGGAAGTGCCTGGCCAGGGTGAGCCCGGGACTGCGCTAGGGGCCTTGCCTTTGCTGAGCTGAGAGCGGAACCACCCTGGGAGATGGTATAGAGGGTAGGGAGACCCATCCGCTGGGGTCGTGAGGGCAGTGCACAGCAGACACTTAGGTAACTGATAAAACTGTCAGTCCACCCTGCTCGCCCCAATTCTTAGCATTTTTTTTTTTTGGCAAGAGCGGTCTTAGTTCCCTTAATTTTCATCTTGGTGGTGATTCTTTAAGCTCATGGTCCCTGGCAGGTTAGTGGAGCTGCTTGTCCTCTGATTGCTGTAGTCACAGCGCCCTCTAGTGGACACAACTAGGACTTTACAAAGTTGAACATGGACAAAGCCTGCCCTAAAAAAAAAAACAATGAGCATTTTCCTCAGAAAACTGCCTTCCCACACAGTTTCTTTAAATGGCATTTGTTGTCAGTCCAGCAAAGTATTTTTAGTGTATATTGGATGACTAGAGCTATCATATACATTTTAAAAGATTGATCTATTTTAAAATTATTAAAAACACCCACATACAATGTTTTATAAAGTGATCTTTATGGTCATGGTCCTTTATATTGATTTTTAGATTTCTGTTAAAACCGTAGGGAAAAGAAACCAAAGATGAAATTTCATATTGTCCCAATTAAACTTGATTGCTTGTCATAGGTCAGAGTTGGCAGATATTTTCCTATGAAGGGCCAGATAACAAGTATCTTAGGCTTTGCAGGCCAGGCAGCCTCTGTCACAAAGATTCAGTTCTTCTATCCTAGTGTGAAAGCAGCCTTGGACCATATCAATGAGTAGGTGTGGCTGTGTGCCAATAAAACTTTATTTACAGAAACAGGCCAAGCATGGTGACTGTTCTAGCCTCCAACTAAATGGGCTTTGGGGTCTATCTCAAGCATTCGCAAATTGGGATATTTAACTTATGTTGTCCTTCCAGCTGGGCAAGCTTGGCTGGGCAAGCAGTGGGTTTCCCCTTTAGCTTCCCATTTCACTCAGTGTGTGTCTTGGTGTCACCCACCCACCTCCCTTAGGAATTGGTGGTTCCACCTGTTCTGACACCTATAAAAAGATGAGAGAATTTTTCTACTTAAGGTTCTTGGAGTAACTTTGAATTTTCAGATAACTGTCGTTCAAAGAATTTTATCCCCTAATGGATAAGTTTGGCCTATAGTTAACAATAGGACATTATTGTTGTTATTTCGATTATTATAAAATAGTATGTGCTCATGAAAAAATGAAGTATTGGTAAGAGTATTAAGTATGAAAAGTAAATTTCCCTTCCTATCTTCAGTTTTCCAGTTACTCTCCTCAGAGTTAAGCACCCACAGGTATCTTATGTGTCCTCTAGAAATTTCCTCTGCATGTGCAAACAAATGTTTATTCTTTAAAAAACAATGGCATCTTGTTTGTTCTGCCCTAGGGTTTCTTTTTTTCTGTTTTCACGTAACAGTGTATCAGGTACGCAGTCCCTGGCAGTGACACGGAGACATAGGTCCCACTCTAATCCGATAGATGCTGCTGTTTTGTTTGGATGCTGCATGACTTGCTCACCCAGCCCATGCTTGGGGCGATAGCATATCCTTCATATGGTGTCTCCATGTCTAGGTCCCTTGGTGGGGTGATTTTATGTGCCTCCTTAGCCCTGTCCACAGCCTGCAGAAAAGCTGCGGTCTGTCCACCTTCCCACGCCTGTTCCAGCTTACTGGCACGTTCACATTGATGCGAATCCTATTTAGAGTTTTCCAGAACTATTCTTTGTAAATATTGCTGACACCCTGTAGGTACCCTGCTTGGGACAAGCATCTCTGACTTGTTCATCAGTGGCGGGCATAGAGCCTGAGAGGACCAGCAAACAGCCCCCACTGAATGAGGACACTACCCCCAGGATGGGTTTTCTCATTCCTAAAAAGGAAGCAGCCTTCAGCTGCTTCCTCTTGCTGCTGCAGCTTTGCATATGCCAGTACCCTTGTCTGAAATACTTTTCCTTTTTGTGGTGCACTTGAACACGAGACCCCAATTATCAGTAGTTCGCTGGATGAGCCCCACACACCAAGGCCCAACTTCAGTGTTTTACCCTGAGTCCTCCCTTGCCTGTTGGGACCCATCCTCCATCTCAGCCTTCTGTGAGCTTTCTCCCAGCCACATAGCATATCACTGTGATGACACTGGTCTCTCCCCCAGTAAATCTGAGCATCTCCAGAGCTGGGGTCACCTCACATGTGTGGACAGAGCCTCTGGTCTGTAGCAAACAGTGATCACTGGGGCTGTGGGCTGAACTAAAGGCGGTTCTGTGCACTCAGACAAATGGAGTATCAGCACTGTGGACCTGGCTATGTCTCTCCAGTGCTAACCACCTCCTGTGTTTGTGTCTTTAGTTCACAGGAAACGGGCCCTGTGAAATGAACAGTGTCCAGAAGAGTGATCACGAAAAGAACCTGGAACACAGCAAAAAGCGCTCCCGGCCCTCACTCCTCCGGCCAGTATCAGCACCGGCCAAGGTAACCATCAGCTGTGTGTCTAGATGTCCGTGTGTGTGGACACCCAGAAGCCTGGCCCTCTCTGTAGATGACCTGGGGAACAACACGAGGAGACCCCAGGCAGCTGGCCTGGGGCAAGGACCTGAGTCTGGACCCTGGTATGGTTGAAATGCACCAGCTGTGGGATCTTGGGAATTTGGCTCACCTCTAAGGTGGCTGTTCATCTGTTCCCCTGACTCAGAAAATTGTTGTAAGGAGTGTTACCTCCTCCTGCAGAAACAGAATGTAATGCTCCATCTGCTCCTTTTCACCATCACGAACGACTCTTTCCCAGCAGGGCCCCATGTACTGTTCTACAGGCTGGTCACTGCACAAGGTGCCCTTCTGAGGGATGAGAGGGGCTGAGATCCAGCTCTTGTTGCATTCATCATCTATTATAGTGATTTTCTAATCTCATCACTCCTTATGCATTTAGTAGGTGACTTTCTACTGTAAGGATGAGCTTTCTCTTTATCCCCACTTATTTAGTTCCCTGTATCAACATGGACTCTGGGTTGTAATCCATGACTCAATTTATCTCGATGCCCAGACTATCCCAGATTTGGCCAGTGGAGCCCTTCTGGCTGGCTCCTATGTTCTCTTGACACATCCTCATCATTCTTCAGGCACTTGGGAGATGGTTTTATAGCATCCTTGATGCCTCAGGAGTGCAGCCAAGTTCATGTCCTAGTCCAGCTTAGAGACAGAAGTCTTCACAGAGATTTAAAACCTGGACTTCTTCAGGATCCCACTGGTGCTGTCCTTCTGTCCCTTTCTCGTGCCCTTCTCATCACCATCACAGGACAAAACAGGCAGGAAAGAGATTTCTGATATTGTATCCAGGGACACAGCTCCCTTGCTATTCCAACTTTGTTGCTCCCACTTGTTAACAAAAGCCCTTAACTGCTAAGATTTAGATCCCAGAGTTCGGGCAGGGTGGTCATGCGAGCTTCACCCTTTACTAGGTCTCAGATGCAGGGTGGGTGGTCCTCAGAAATTCATCCACAGGGGTCCAGGGTAGACCTCATCCAGCACCCCCATGAAACTTCACATTGGGAGAGCTCAGTACTGGTAGTGGTTCTACTCTGACAAAGGTGGGCAGAGGGGCTGCTCATGGGGTGCACAGGGCACTGATGGCACACACTTCTCTCTGCAGAAGAAAATGAAACTACGTGGTACCAAAGACCTGTCAATCGCTGCTGTGGGGAAGTATGGGACTCTACAGGAGTTCTCCTTCTTTGACAAGGTGACTGTCGGGGCTCAGATGGGCTCAGATGTTCAGGGCAGGAGCTCCTGGGAAGGGAGCAGGAGGGAAGGAGAGCCCTTGGGTAGGTGTGAGAGGAGGGGCTGGCACTAGTTTTCACAGTGGAAGGGATTGTGGGCCACTGGTGGGCAGGAGGCAGCAGAGCTCAGGACCCAAGCCTGGTTTGAGGACACATGTCTGCTGCTCCTCAGCTGTGTGGCTTTTCTAAAGTAGGGATGGTCCTGGGACTCCCACCCAGGGTCAGTGGGCCAAGCCAGCAAGATGGCCTGTGCACATGCTGTCTGAACTGCGAATTGCTGCATGGAGAGCCTTGCCCTGCAGACCACAGCCAGTCACTTTAGAGCACGCCCATGTTGGTAACTCTGCATGCACCTAGTGATGTCTGAACCAATTGGGTGAGGAAGTGGGGGTTGGGCCTGTCCTCAAGGCCCCTCACTCACTCTCTCCACAGGTGCGCAGGGTCCTAAAGAGCCAGGAGGTCTACGAGAACTTTCTCCGCTGCATCGCACTCTTCAACCAGGAGCTCGTGTCAGGCTCAGAGCTCCTCCAACTCGTCAGCCCTTTTCTAGGGTGAGCAGTACTCGGGCTCCCCACGTGGGATTTGTTTTTGTAAACTCTGTCCACCCTTCTTTAAGCCACTGCTTTGGATAGGTGCGTTATTCAATGTGGTCTTTAAATGAAAGTTGTTATGGAGATTGTTATAGATTCACCTGCAGTTATAAGAAAACAGATTGTAGGACTCATTCCCCTCTCTCTCCCCCGCCTCCACGGAAACACCTGAGGTCAGCACCACAATCAGGATGGTAGCATTTGGGCAACCCACCCATTTTTGCAGGTTTCTCTGTTTCTGGTACCTGTGTGTGTATGTGTGTGCATGCGTACCTGTGTGTGTGTAGCTGTATCTCCTGGAAGGGTCATGTGTCCACCACCACAGTCAAGATACTCAACAGCTATGGAACCACAAGGATTGTCGTGCTGACCTTTGATACTCAACGCCTGTGTCCCTCCCTCTCCCTGTCCCAGGCCTAGCCCCCAGCCCCTGGCAACCACTCAGCTGCACTCTGTCTCTAACACTTCTATGACAAAAGTGTTACATAAATGGAATAATACAGTATGTAACCTTTTTGGGATCAGCTTTTTCCACTCGGCGTAAAACCCTGGAGGTTCTCTTAATACAGGCTTTTAAAATTTTACCCTGGAGATTCTCTTAATATAGGCTTTTAAAATTCTACCCTGGAGGTTCTCTTAATATAGGCTTTTAAAATTTATCTAACAGTCAAATTTCAGGAAGAATGAACATCTCTGCCTAGCATCTCAGCTGCCCAGAGAGAAACCCTGTCAGCAGGTCAGCAGCCAGCTTCCAGCATGTCCTGCTGCAATGTGGGGGCAGGCAGCCGCTGGGAAGGCAGGGGCATTCTGGGAGGTGAACGCGCACACGCAGTTCATACACAGTGCACTTTGGGTGGGGAGGTTGGCCGGGTCCCAGCGTTGCCTTCCCCTCACCAGGACTGTCACCTTGGGCAAGTTCCTTAGCCAGTCTGACCTCAAGTTTCAGAAAGCTCCACGTGGGCTCTGTATGTAAAACCCTTAAAATAGAATCTGAAACATGGCAAGCACGCATTATACACGACCATGTGTGACCTCTGGCCCCAAAGACACCCCAGGGGAGACTGCCTTGCTCTGTCACAGCAGGATCACCATGCCAGCTGTCATAGTAACTATACCCTTTCAGTAGGATTTGATATTTATTTAAACCTGAATCCAGGTGACATTGGGGCGAATTACTTGAAAAACTTCTCATCAACATACATTATGACTCATGAGAATGTATCCATGTGGGTGGTTCTAGGAGGAGTCTCCCATGGGGGCAGAGGGCTCTGGAGCAGAGCTTGGCAGACTTTATCTGTCAAGGGCCAAGGATCAGGACTGCCCAACTCTGACATTGTGCAAAAAAGACACAAACAGTGATTCAGGAATGGACCTCACTGAGCCAATAAAACTTTATTTACAAAGACAGGGTTGGGCCGGTTGGCCATAGTTGATCAACCCCCTCCCTCTTTCAGTCAGGGAACATCACTGACCCGCTTCTGCCAGTCTAGGTTGTCTTTTCCAGTATGTTTCAAGGCTGTCCTGCAAGTGGTGGGGCCTGGTTGGTGACAGAGCATTGGGGGGTCGGATTCACTCCCAAGTGGGGACTTTATGAACATCTGATACTGGGTCCCACCCCTTGCCTCTCTCTGACCTTACATCTGGCCATCTTTACCTGCAGGCACCTACACAGCCATTCTGAAATCCCTAGATCACTTCCCGAAAGCCCCAGGGGTGCTGACTTACCATTCATTTGTCTTTATTTCTGAAGGAAATTTCCAGAACTCTTCGCACAATTCAAGTCCTTTCTTGGGGTGAAAGAGCTGTCATTCGCCCCACCCATGAGTGACAGATCTGGGGACGGAATAAGCCGGGAAATTGACTACGCGTCTTGCAAGCGCATTGGATCCAGCTACCGAGCACTCCCTAAAACCTATCAGCAGCCCAAGTGCAGCGGGAGGACGGCCATCTGCAAGGAGGTAGCACCCCAGGGCTCACATCAGCTTGTGTCATGAGTGCCTCCCGCAGAAACACTCCTCACCCCCATGTGTCAGATGAAAGACTGAGTGTTAACCTCCCCAAATGTTGAATAATAGGTGGCGCTAGGATGTGGCAAAAGAAAATACTTGATCATAGATGACAGTTTCTTATCCTGCTGGCAATTTGGGTAAGCCACAGAGCCCACAGCACCAGCATAGGGTTTGGATGCTCCTCCATCATTTTGACTTAACTTTATTTCTGCCATGAGCCTTCTCCGTCCTGGGTTCACTGCCCTCAGTGTGTTTCCTTTTAGCTTGACTACTGAACACTTCTTCAGGATTAGTGGACAATTGCATTTCCAGAATTCAAGGGTGCCTGTTGGATTCCAGGGTATGGTCCGGAAGTTAGCAAGCTATGGCCTGTGGGCCAAATCCAGCCCACTGGTAGTGTTTATCAGTTAAATTTTGCATTACTGTATATGTCGCCTGTGGCTGCTTTACCAGGACCAAGGCAGAGCTGAGTAGTCCTGACAGGCCACATGGCCCACCAGACCTGAAGTATTTATCCGGCTCTTTACAAAGTTTGTCCCTGGAAGAGTATGATTTATTCACTTGACCAAAGTCATGTTTTTTCTTAAGACCATTTTAAAATTAAATTTACTATTTGTACGATTTACTATTTGTAAAATCAGCATGGTATTATTTCTGTCTTCTACATTGGACAGCACAGTAAGCAATTCCAGCCCTTGGAGTCTGTCATACTGGTAACTGCATTTCCTTGGTGCAGGTGCTGAATGACACCTGGGTCTCCTTCCCCTCCTGGTCAGAGGATTCCACCTTCGTCAGCTCCAAGAAGACGCCCTACGAGGAGCAGCTGCACCGCTGTGAGGATGAGCGTTTTGAGGTATGTGTGTTGGCGCTGCGGGGCCTTCCCAGCAGCCCTGGGTCCTAGCCAGGATGGGAGTGACCCAGGATGCGTGCCTGTCCCCACTCCTCCAAGGGACTGCCTTCTCACTCTCTCCTGCTCATCTCCCTCTCTACCCTGGAATGTATCCTGCCCCTGCTTAAACCCCGAGTCTCCCTTCGAGTACCAGGGATTTCCAGCAGTTTCCCTGACAAGTCCTTTTCTGCCTTGCTTTCCTCCAGGCTGGCCAGGCAATGGTACTTTTGTTCTTTAAAAAAAAAAAAGAAGTGTATTTGAATTTAATTACTTAAAATTAAGTTAGCTTAAGTTAATTTTTTGAAGTTTTTACTAATGTCATTGAAAGTTCACATGCAGCATAATAAATAACACAGCAATTGGGGTTCCCTTCCTCCAGCGATAACAGTTGTAAATCTATGTCATTGTATCACAGCTGGGGCAGTGACATTGACACATCTGCCCAGTTGGACTGTTTCGTGTGTGGGTGCCTGTTTGCATGTGTGGCATGTGTGTATATTCAGCTCTGTGCAATTCTCCCATCTGTGGGGTTTCATGTATCCACTACCACGGCCACTACCACGGCCACCACCACGGCCAAGATAGTGAACAGCTGCCCACCACTGGGATCCCTCGTTCTGCCCTTTATAGCCGAACACTTCCTTCCTGGCCCCACCCCAGCCCTGACCCCTGGCAGCACTGACCTGTCCTCTGTCTTTCTCACTGTCATAAATGGAATCACATGGTATGTACCCTTTGGGGACTGGCTCTCGCAGCACATGCCCTGAGAGCCATCCAGGGGCTAAGTGTGCCCCAGGTTCCTTCCTTTTTATTGCTGAACAAAACATGCTCTTGGTGCCTGTGAAGGGGGTCAGCCAGTGGTGATCAGCCCACGGTCTCAGGCCCTGAGCACTGAGTCCTGCATTTTTGCCTTCTCTGGCTAGACTCCAGCCCTGTAATCAGCCACACTTGGTCAGGCCCCTAGACCCTCGTGAGGGCCCTGCTTTCTAATGCCTGTCATCCCTGCTCAGACATGGCGTTTGTTAGCTCTGAGAACCCCTTCTGCTGGCCCAAACCCCTCCCCAGGGCCCCGCTGACCCCCTCCCTGACTGCCAACCTGTTCTCGTCTCCCTCTCTGTAGTTAGACGTAGTCTTGGAGACCAACCTGGCCACGATCCGGGTGTTGGAAAGCGTACAGAAGAAGCTTTCTCGGATGGCACCAGAGGACCAGGAGAAGTTCCGATTGGATGACTGTCTGGGGGGCACGTCGGAGGTGATCCAGCGCCGTGCCATCCATCGCATCTATGGTGACAAGGCTCCGGAGATCATCGAGAGCCTCAAGAAAAACCCCGTCACCGCTGTCCCTGTTGTCCTCAAAAGGTGTCCTCAGCTTCTGGCTGCCCCGCCCACCACAGGGGCCCCCTGGGATCTCACTAATCTCGTGCTGTTTGCCATGGGCATCATCACAAGGGGGTGGTCCCTAGGGCCTCAGGCTGGCTTACTGGGTTTTCCAGTCTTCCTTCATCTCCCTGTTCTTCTCCTGAGAAGAAAGTACAGTTAATGGTCGTCCATGTCCTTCTAGCTCATTCTTCCATACACGTAAATCAGATCTAAATATGAAGAGTAGGACTTACACCACAGCTTGCTTTTTATTTAGTAATATGTCTTAGGAGCCTTTCCATGCTGGTGAACAGGTATCAGTTAAGTGGCCGCCCTCAGGTGCCGTGCACAGTCCTGGGGTTGCAGAGCTGAGCGGCGCCCACACGGCCCCTTCCCTCATGAGGCTCACAGCTACAGTGAGTGTGGTTCGTGGTGGGAGTCAGGACTGGGAGGAGGTTAGTTCCGAGGCAGCAATGTTTTTGCAAAACCATAAAACCAGCCACATTGGTTCTCTTGATCCTTTGATTCCTCCTTCCCTGTCTTCCTCTCTCCTGTATTCAACACAGAATCCTGTGCCTAGACAGGTGGGGAGCTGGCTGTCCCAAGTTCGGAAGGTGATGGCTGGTCTGGGTGTAGGACAGGCTGGTCCTATGCATGGGTGACTCAGGCGGGCATCCCAGACTGTCCCTGTGCTGAGCCCCTCTGGTCCCCACAGGCTGAAGGCCAAGGAAGAGGAGTGGCGGGAGGCCCAGCAGGGTTTCAACAAGATCTGGCGGGAGCAGTATGAGAAGGCTTACCTCAAGTCCCTGGACCACCAGGCCGTGAACTTCAAGCAGAACGACACCAAGGCCCTTCGCTCCAAGAGCTTGCTCAATGAGATCGAGAGTGTCTACGACGAGGTGAGGCCCTCCTCTGCCCATGTCTGAGCAGACCCCAGCCTCGGGCAGTGACAGTTCTCTACCTGTTTCTCAGTGGTTAGGCAGGGTTAGTGGCATTGACCTCACAGGGCTGCCCAGGGGTGAGGATGGATGTTTCCGTGGCACCCAGACTAGGAGTGGCTGTGGGAGGACTACAGTAGCTCTGCTGTTGTCAGCGAGGTCTCCCTCTCACCCCATGGGCCTTGCCGGACCTTCCTTTAGGTGTGTGACGCTTCCAGCTTTCTCCAGCTCCAGTATGTGCCAGGCAGCGTTAGAACCCCCAGGAGGAGCATCCCATATAACCCTTGCCCACAGACCATCCTATGCTGTACCGTTATCCAGATTTTAGCAATGAGAAAATCGAGACACAAGAGGTGGCCACTTGCCAAGGCTAGTTGCAGGAGATCAGGGCTCTGCCTCCAGCCCCCGCACCGTGCCCTCTTGCCAGTCTTGGAATGTCCAGGCTCACAAGTCCCAAACCACAAAACAGGCAGAGCCCATCTCTTGGGCTCTAAGTATCTGGGCCTTTGAAAAATGCATGCAGGGGAAAAAAATACACGGAGAAAGTTACTAACAAGAGCCTGCGGTGGGAGGTCTGGCTGGGCAGTGAAGGCCACTGGATGTGGCCATTAGGGAGGTCAGCCGGAGCTCCAAGGAGTGGCGAGGGAGGGGCACTACTCCTGGGCCATGCCCAGGTCACAGAGACGGGACAGCATCAATGACCAAACACCTGCATTAGCAGGGTCACTTATTTTCTTTTATCCTTCATGTCAGCAGCCAACGGTTGTACCTCCTCTTACCTCCTTTTACCTCCTCTTACGGTGTGGAAATTGAAGGCAGAGGAGCCAGGCCACTAGCCCAAGCCTCTAGCCTCTTAAGCAGCACAGCTAGGGGCCCCTGAGACACACCCCTGAGATACCCCTAGGGCATGCTTACCCCTTGGCCCCTGACTCCATCCTCAAGGTCTTGGGGTCTGCAGTACATCCTTAAATTGGGGGTGGTGATATGGCCCAAAAGACCACTGAGTTCCTTGGCTCTTCCCCTGGGTGCAAAGGAGAAAGAAGCATTTGGCTGATGAGGGGCAAGGCACAGCATGGGAGGCCCAAGCGCTACCCTCAGGAGGTCTCACCTGCAGGGATGGCATCCATCTCACTTTTCTCAAGAGCCTAGGCAGCCCTCCATAATGGGGAAGGGGGGGGGGGGGGCCCGAGATGTACAGTGTCAGAAACTCAAGGTAGTCTGGAGGAAGTAGGGATTATCTTCAGGTTTTCAAGAAAAAAAAAATCACTAAGCTAGGTAAAGACTAAGGGGAAGGGCGAATCCAGAGACACGTTCTCTAGGGAGAAAAAGCAGACAGGTTTTTACAAAGATCCTGCACATGGCAGGACAGAACTCAGTGCCCCTGAAGCATCAGAGGAAGAATACCAGGTCTGTGAAGCACTGAGGCTGCAGGGTGGCATACCAGGCGCTGGGGTCTCCTGCTGAGCAGTGTGGGAGGGCCTGGAGGGGTGTAGTAGAGCTGGCTGTGCTCCTATTGACCAAATTGGTCTGGTTGGTCAGGACTCAGTGAGGAGACTGGTGGGAGCAGGCAGGTGGGAGGCCTGTGGTGGGCGACAGGAGGACCGTAGAGGGGCTGGCGGCAGGCGTGAAGGGCTGAGGTAGGCATTACCCACCGCCCTGATATCTAACAGAGATGAAGCCCCTGGTCCTCAGTTGTGTGTAAGTGTAAGCGGCTCCGAATGAGGCCCAGGGTCTACCCTGAACCTTCCTCATCCCCATGGAGAGCTTGCAGTGGGCAGCCCGGGTCAGCCAGAATTGGGTAACTGGGGCTCTGCTCCCCTCATATCCCTCAGTCTCTAGATGTTGCTCCAGGTTGTGGGAGGGAAGTTGGCCTCATTCTGGTCCTGGGCAGTGTGACACCATTAGAGCCCCTTAGTCCTGGGTCCCCATCTTGTGTTCTCCCAGTGGGTTGATTCCTGCCTGATAACCACCCTGTCCCCAGCACCAGGAGCAGCACTCGGAAGGCCGCAGCGCCCCTTCCAGCGAGCCGCACCTTATCTTCGTGTACGAGGACAGGCAGATCCTGGAGGATGCAGCTGCGCTCATAAGCTACTACGTGAAGCGGCAGCCAGCCATCCAGAAGGAGGACCAGGGTACCATCCACCAGCTGGTGCACCAGTTCGTGCCCAGCCTCTTCTTCTCCCAGCAACTGGACTTGGGGGCATCGGAGGACTCTGCTGACGAGGGCCGGGGGAGCCCCCAAGGGCAGAGCGTGGATCCCAGTGACCCGAAGAAGCTGGCGCCTGGGCCACAGAGCAGCCCCCCAGAGGAGAAGGGGGCTGCAGGCGAGGGTCCTGCCGCCGAGCAGCAGCTGCCGCCGCCACCACCACCACCGCACAAGCCCCTGGACGACGTCTACAGCCTCTTCTTCGCCAACAACAACTGGTACTTCTTCCTGCGCCTCCACCAGACCTTGTGCTCCCGGCTCCTGAAGATCTACCGCCAGGCACAGAAGCAGCTCCTGGAGTATCGGACTGAGAAAGAGAGGGAGAAGCTGCTCTGCGAGGGCCGTCGGGAAAAGGGCAACGACCCCGCCATGGAGCTGCGGCTGAAGCAGCCTAGTGAGCCCCCCAGACCCTGCCAGAGCCCGGGGGTAACGCGCGGTGCTAGCAGATGGGCGGCTGCCTGCACGGGCCTCAGAGGTTTCAGTTCATAGCTTCTCATCAGAAATGTCCCTTGCATTTTTTCTGATTTTCCATTTTGAAATAATTACGTTGTCTGCAATGAGAAATTTCAAATGAGAAGTCACGAAAATAGTAGCCTTGAACACCCTTCCCCAGTCTCCCCCAGTAGTGATACCACTGGCTGTAGTGCCATGGCAGGACCAAGAAACTGGCATCGCCAGACCACAGCCTTAGTCCTTATTGCCTGCCCTCCCTGGGCACACAGCTCTGGGTACTTTCCTCTGAGCCTGGATGCTGGAACCACCGCCCAGCCAAGCTTCTGTCCTGGCGCCACAGGCCGACATTAGGAAATCTGTAGCGGATGGTGGGGAACATGGGCTACCCAGTTCCTTGGAGATTCTGCATTCATCCTGGTGGGGGCCTCATGGCCGTGACCCTGAGTGACCTGGCTCTTGCTCGTCCCCAGGTGAGGTGGAGTTGGAGGAGTACTACCCAGCCTTCCTGGACATGGTGCGCAGCCTGCTGGACGGCAGCATCGACCCAGCGCAGTACGAGGACACCTTGCGTGAGATGTTCACCATTCACGCCTACGTCGGCTTCACCATGGACAAGCTGGTGCAGAGCATCGCACGCCAGGTGAGCAGGCCAGGGACGGCAGCCGGCAGGGCAGCAGGAGGCCTGGCACATGGGGCAGCAGCCCCTCCCCTTAACTCTCTACCTATCTCCGACTTTGAAAACTGGCCCTTGTGTCACTTCCATGCTGTATAGTTGGCCTTGTGTCAGTAGCTTCTTTTTAAATCAAGATAGAATTCAGTTAATGTAATATTAACCGTTTTAAAGTGAATAATTTAGTGGTATTTAATACATTCACAGTGTTGTACAACTACCACCTCTGTCT
Organism: Pteropus medius; assembly: GCF_902729225.1. Taxonomy (NCBI): domain Eukaryota; kingdom Metazoa; phylum Chordata; class Mammalia; order Chiroptera; family Pteropodidae; genus Pteropus; species Pteropus medius. The sequence goes on from NW_024343732.1 coordinate 1,087,010, forward strand.
AGTTTCAGCACGTTTTCATCACCCCTAAAGGAGACCCCATCCCCATTAGCGGTCACTCCCTATCCCTTTCCGCTAGCCACTGACAGCCACCAATCTGCTTTCTGTCCTCATGGATTTGCCTGTTCTACACATTTCACATACACAGAATTATACACTCTGTGGTCTTCTGTGTCTGGCTTCTCTCACTCAGCATGCTGTTTTCAAGATTTATCCATGTCATAGTGTGTGTCTGTGCTTCATTCCTCTTTACAGCCGAGTAGTATTCCACTGTGGGTGGACCACATTGTGTTCATCCATTTGTCCGTGGGTGGACGTGTGGGTGATTTGGATAAGGCTGCTGTGAATATGGCTTACTGGGATTTGAGTCCCTGCTGACAAACCTTTTGTGATGGTAATTTGGCAATGTATAGTCTTAGCCCACTCCGCAGGGGGTGGGGGGAATATCAGTGCCATTCATTAGCATCATTTATAGTAGCAAAACATTGCTCACAGCCAAATGTCAAAGAGCCAAATGTCAAAGAGAAGAAACCAGTTATGTAAATATAAATAGCAAAGCCCCAGACAGGTCGGATGTGGTCCTGGGACATGGGTCGTGGTCCTGGGGCATGGGTCCTGCTCAAATAACCGCTGGAGTTGTTTTTCTTCAACTCGACTTTTGTTTCCGTATTATCAAGTAAGGCTGTTCACTGTAAAGGGGAAGAGAAGCCAGGAAAAGCAAAACGTCATTAATCTCCCAGCCAGATACAGTCACTGGGAACATGCTAGAAGAGGCTTTTCCTTCCAGGTTTGAGAAACTTTTTATTGATTTAGAACACACATACAGAAAAGTCCCAAATCGCAAAGTGTGAGGTCGGGTGGGTCTTCACATACAGACACCTCACCCACAACCCCTCCCAGCCACTCCCCGTCACGGGCACCCACCGCCCTAATTTCTCACACTGAGACTGCGTCCCTGGTCTTGAACTGTGTGTAAATGGAAGCACACCACCCAGCTGGCTGTGTCAGGTAGCATGACTATGCGACATTCCTGTTTGTTGAGATGCCCATGGCTCCTTTATCCTGGCCTTCAAAAGGTTCTAGGGAACAAGCTCCCATTTGGGCCCTTGGAGCAGCAGCACTGCACATCTCCTGGTGGCCATCTGGGCGTTTCCTCCTCTCCCCCAGGTGATGTGTAGGCAGGCCTGCCCATTGGGGTAGAAGCTTCTGGTTTCCTGGTAGGTGCTCTGCATCCTTCCCAGGTCTGGGGATTGGCAGTCTCTCTCATCTGTCTCGTCTGTCCTGGGCCGAGGGGTGGTGGTTTACATTGCATTTCCCTCATGGCTTATGGGGTTGGCACCTTTTCGTCCCTCTCTGGCTGTTTGGACGTCCTGGCTTGTGCAGAGCCTGTCCACGCCGTTTGCCAGTATTTCTCATTGATGAATGGGAAGCTTCGAGTCTTCTGGCTACAAAGACACGTCAAAAATGACAGGTCTATTCTGATACTTAACACTTTTATCTTCATCAACCTTCTTGTTTCATTCTACATGCTGGGCTGGGTCTCTGTCCCTCCCTGTCACCATCCACAGTCGTGGCCACCACGGCCTGCTGATGGGGTAGCAGGCATGGGGCCCTGCATACAACTTTTGGAAGTAGTGACTCAAGACACCTCAGGGCTGAGTGCTGTACCCCCCGGGCTGGGGTCATGTCTGCCCACAAGGGGCCACAGCTCTGGGGACCCAGCCGCGGCTCCACTGGAGCCCGCTGGACATGCCCTGGACCAGATACTCACAGGGCCCCTCCACGCCGACACTGTAGTTTGCCTTGGAGGGGCTGTATTCATGCTCCTTGCTTTTTTTATTTTTATTAGTGTTATTTGTTTTCAATAACAGAAGCCAACATTTATTGGGAACCTGCCGTGTGCCAGGCACTCTATGAGACTCGCGTGCGGCCACATGTTACTGTATTCATTCAGCAAAGCGACGCTCCAGGAAAAGCCCAGGTCCCCGAGGCTAGTAGTGAGTCTGGCTACAGGTGGGGCCCACTCACAGTGGCGCCGTCTGAGCCTGCACCCAGGCCATTTCTGTTGCTTGTTCTTCTTAAACCTAAGGGTTTTAAATGTCTTTGTAGGAATTAAAGGGATTCATTGCGTTTATAGCTGAACGTTTAGGGAAAATAACCAAGTGCCCTCCCACTACTCTCAGACAGTTAATCATTGCCTGTTTCAGAACGATTTCGCTTTCTTCCTTTAGTCGTGTTTCTCACACCCAGACAGGGTTCGCTGGTCCAGTCCAGTTTGCTCCGCTCTGCTCTGAGCCGGTTTGCTCTGCTTTAGTCCATGTTTTCTGGTCTGGTCTAGTTTAGTCTGATCTGATCTGGTTCGCTCTCGTCTGCTCTACTCTGTACCTTGTGCTGAAGTCACCCTATGTAGACTGTCGGTTCCTGACCTTCACCTCACATCGTGGACCTTACCCTGTCCTCTTTGGGTGAGGCAGGAGCCCCAGCAGGAAATACGAGCGGCAGCTGCACTCGCCCCTGGGGTTGGGGGGCGCACAGCCAGGGCACCCACCAGCTCTTTCTTCCAACCAGCTGCACCACCTCGTGAGCGACGACATCTGTCTGAAGGTGGTGGAGCTCTACCTGAACGAGAAGAAGCGGGGCGCTGCTGGCGGGAACCTGTCCTCCCGCTGTGTCCGCGCCGCCAGGGAGACCAGCTACCAGTGGAAGGCCGAGCGGTGCATGGCTGACGAGAACTGCTTTAAGGTGAGAGGCCAGCCATGCTTGGTGCCATGTGATGGTGGGGAGCAAGGGGGTCGCCCACAATAGGAAGAGGCCAGCCGTTGTTTTGGGTCCCGGAGTGCATGTTTGGGCTAGATCGTGATTCTGCTGCAGCTGTTCCCATACCCAGCACGTCCTTAACTGGGCCTCTTAATACTGGCCCCCACCTCAGAGGGCACCACAGGGCCTGTGAGGCGGGCGCCCAGCACATGGTTCCCAGAGGAAGGATCTAGTCCTGGAGGCTGGTGAAATTGGATTATTGATGACCTCTCGACCTCTTCTGTGTCAGTCTGGGCTGGGCTGTTCTCTTGTCTTCAGGCTTTGGCCCCGCCTCTTTCCTTAGGTGATGTTCCTCCAGCGTAAAGGGCAAGTGATCATGACAATTGAGCTCTTGGACACTGAGGAGGCCCAGACAGAGGACCCTGTGGAGGTTCAGGTGAGGACCATAGCACTAGGTTCTTTGCCGTGTGCATGCTGAGGGGCTGGGGGCAGCCATGAGCAGCATCGTGGGGCTCCTACCCCAAGAGCCGCGTACATGAACACAGGCCACACACTCTCCATGCGAGCCTGAGATTGGGCAGGAATTGCAGACAAGCCCTCAGGGGTTAAACGTGTGTCCCAGAGCAGGAGGGCTGTGTGAGAGCCAGGCTGCCCTCCCCCAAACCCTGGCTCTTCCCGCCTGCTGCAGACACTATGACATCCCCATCAAGCCCGTGGCCAGCATGGTCACTCAGTTGTGTGACCTTTGCACTCCCCATGCGTGAAGCTCCGGGCTCCAGGTCCCTTGCCGTAATCACCAGAACATCCTCCTGGCCCACACTCTGAGTCGCATATTCCACTAGAGTAGACGTTTCCCCTTGGTCTCTGTTTTCTCATAAGGACACCAGGCATTTAGGGGCCACCTTACTCTAGTGTGACCTTAACTTACTTCGGTTACATCTTCAAAGACAGTCTTTCCAAATAAGGTCACATTCACAGGTACCAGGTCTTTTTGGGGGACACAGTCCAACCCACAGTAGTGAACAGCTCGTCCCAATTTACCTGAGATATTCCTGATTTTATCACCAAAAATCTCACATACCAGGAACTGTTTTGTCCCAGACAAAATACAACAGTCCCCTCACACTTGACTACATCAGAACATTTTCTGGAGTCAGTGTGTAACCAAGTAAAGACATCAAAAATATGATTTCTGTTGCTGCCTTTTTGGCCTTGAGTCAAGCAGCTAAGCTCTGCGGACCGGGAGCCAAGGCGCCGTGTTTGCTCCGGGCTCTTTCTGGACAAGCACGAAGGTGCAGTGACAGTGCTGTCCTCGCGCACCTGGGAGCAGGGCCTGCCCCGCCACCCACCACAGCCAAGGGACCTCTCCTCCCAGCAGTCTTCCTTGCCTGCTTCACGCAGGAAATCTTTTTTAAGACAAGCGAGGGTGGAGGCCTGCGTAGCCTGCCGCTTTTGGAAGTTTCCAGCACGTATGATTTTGTCAACCTCTGGCTTTAACGGGGTGGTGAGCAGTGAAGGGTCCCTTAGACACCACCAGCCATGCCCACTCGGGACTCGGGTGGCCCCACCTTCTGCTTGCCCCCACCTTCAACCTGGTCTTGCCCTCTTCCTACTATTGTTGGTATTCTGACATCCATTCGTGGACTCCGCTGTCTTCCTCGTGGGGGCCTCCATCCCCCATGTGAACTTCCCGTTCGACAAATACAGAAAAGTCATTACACAGCAGAGAATTCTCCTAAACACGTCCTGCCCTAGCTGCAGTCTGGTGGTTTCCTTTACATGTCAGGGTCTTCAACAGCTGCCATCCCCCTAAAGCTTTAGAAGGAGTGTGGATGACATCCCAGGGAGCCCTGAGCTCGGTCCTGGCCATGAGGCCTGATTTTCAGGGGAGTCATGGCTGTCTCCCTCTGTCCCCGCAGCACCTGGCTCGGTACGTGGAACAGTACGTGGGAACTGAGGGTGCATCCAACTCACCCACAGAGGGCTTCCTCCTGAAGCCTGTGTTCCTACAGAGGTGAGAGGGCCCTCCGGGAAGACCCCCATCTTGAATGGGGTTGAGTGACAGTGTTTCCTCCATCTGGGATCATTTCTTGGGAGCCTGATATGTGCGAGTGGGGCCCTGTCTTCCTGAGGTCTCGGGTGAGGAGAGTAGTAATTTCAGGGCCATGAGGAGGGGGTGAGGGCCCCCGAGGGAGAAGCTACCGGAAATGCAGGGATCAGGCCAGAGGCAGGAGTGGTGGCTTCGTGGGACCCCATACTGGGACCAGGAAGAACCAGATCTCATCTCAGGTTAGGTTCAGACAGTGGACTTTAAGATCAGTGGAGGCTGTTGGTGGGTGTTAGATTCAAGTGGGGACCATTTGCCAGGTGGGGGCTAACCTGGAGGAGGGATCCTTAAGACAGTGTCTCAGCAAGGAGGGAGGGATGTGGCTGGGACTGAGGAAGGAAAGTAGACCAGATCCGGGGAGAGTGGAGACAGAGAAGGAGATCCTGGGCAAAGAGGTTCCTCTGTTGGATGGACCAAGAAAGCAAGTGGGAGGAGCCAGCAGGGTGTGACTGGGTTTGGTTTTCACTGGATTTAAGGGTTTAGGTGGTGGTGTTTTGCTTCGATTTGCATCTTTCTGACCCCTGGGAAGTCTGGCCGAGGATTTCCTGGTCTGCAAATCTTCCTCTGGCCCCCAGGAACCTCAAGAAGTTTCGTAGGTGGCAGTGCGAGCAAGTGCGGGCTCTGCGCGGTGAGGCCAAGGGCTCCTGGAAGAGGCTGGTGGGTGTGGAGAGCGCCTGCAACGTGGACTGCCGCTTCAAGCTCAGCTCCCATAAGATGATGTTCATCGTGAACTCCGAGGACTACATGTACCGCCGGGGGACCCTCTGCCGGGCCAAGCAGGTACTCCTCCTTTCTCTATCTTAGGGACCTGGGTCCAGCCCACAGCCGGCTGGAGGTGCCTGGGCCCCCATCCTGAGGACCTGGGTCCAACATACAGCTCTCTGGGGTGCTTGGGCCTCCTGGCTCTCCACCCCGCCCTCCCCCTACAGGTGCAGCCCCTGGTCCTGCTTCGGCACCACCAGCACTTTGAGGAGTGGCACGGCCGCTGGCTGGAGGACAACGTGACAGTGGAGGCAGCCAGCCTGGTGCAGGACTGGCTGATGGGAGAGGAGGACGAGGACATGGTTCCCTGCAAGACACTCTGCGAGACGGCTCATGTGCATGGCCTGCCCGTGACCCGCTACCGTGTGCAGTACAGCCGCCGCCCCGCCTCGCCCTGATGCGCCCTCGCGGCCTCCACGACATGCACCTTGGTGCAGTCGCTTCCTCAGCCTGGGTGTCCCTCAGGGGCGTTTTCATGAACCACCTAAGGGAAGCGGAGCATCCCCCAGCCTTGCTGCTACAGGCAGCCAGCTCCAGAGAAGGGAGTCGTGTTGGTTGCAGCCCCATGCTGCCATTCCCCTCAGCTCCCCAGCTTCCTTTGCGCCCATCTTGTGCCATACCTGAACCCCCTGCACTTGAACTCTGGGGCCTCAGCCCCTACCAGAAAGGGAAGGATTCACACGCTTGCCAAGGAGCAAGCAGTTGCGTTCACCCACCTGCTGGGCACTGACGTCGTCGGTGCCAAATCCCTGGGCGGGGCCATGATGGTCATTTGGTGCACAGGTGGCTGGAAAAGTTGGCAACAAGCCTTGGGAGGGGTCAGTGTTCAAGGGCCTCTAGCATGGAAGGTGTCGGGATGGTGGACCTGCTTGAAAAGCATGTCCTTCCCAGGCGGTTCTGGGAGCTTCCAGAAACATTTCCCAAGCTGGGCAACGCCCATGTCTGCCAGTGGACGGCCTGGGCCTGCAGGCTTGTAGCTCTGACGGTGGGAAGAGCCTTTCAGCCAGACTGTTAGGCTCCCACTGTCAAGATGTGGGCTTGGCAGGTTGTACTAGAATGGCCCAGCAGACCCTGCTCTCGAAAAGAGACGCCAAATCCTATGTTGATCTGGTAGCCAGACTGGTCTGTGAGGGGACAGGGGTTGGCCTGACACTCCCACCATGCTTGAGTGGCCCATGCGGGGAGGGCTCTGGGCTGGGGTCGTGTACCTAAGATGGGCATTCTAGAAATACGTAAATGCGCACACGTATTTATTCCTTTACGTTCTCTAAGCGGTTATAAGTTCTGCAACAGCCAGGTACTCGGCTTCTTAGGGGGTGAGAGCCCTCCCCACACCCGCCCTGACACTGCTGTTTCTGCAGCTGCCACCTGGGAAGGGTGTGAGCATGTGGGGCCGAGGCATCAAAGGCTTTCTGTGCCAAGAACGCCAAGCACATCGGGCTGGAGACCAGCTCTTTAAACTTACTGCACCATGAGAAACCCTGTCGAGCCTCTGGCGCCATCAGACTGGGATCCATGGGCAGTGGGCCTAGAACCGTCCTGTGCAGCCTCCTCTCTGCTAACTGCAGCCCTCGCCCTCCTGCAGCTGAGCTGTGCCAAACCCACGGTCCCCGGAAGTAGAGACTTCTTTCTAGAACACTCTAGAAGTTACCTGTGGAACTCAAGGTTTGTGAAGCCTTTGACTTTAGGCCTGGGCCAAAGCTGACATGTCCTTCCCGGGGTCCCCCCACCCATGTTTTCTCTGAGTGTAATCCAGGCACTTTGTCCTCATCCTTGTTTTGTAAGAAAGGAACTCATCTTCAGAATTCCTGAACCAGCCCCACCCAGCGGCCCCCTGGGGAGCCTACCACCCCTCTGTGCCTCTGAAGGGGCCTGGGCTGTGGGCCAGACCCCTGAGCCCCCACCCTGCATGCTTCTAGGGAGCTCTCTTCTGTTTTTGAAGAATTTCTGTTCTGGGGCTTGGACTTCCTTTGCAGCTGTTTTGAATGTAGTTTCCTTTTCTATTTATTTGCACATTAAAGTTAAAAATATTGACCTAAAGCTGGGAAGTTCCATCCATCATTTCCTGTGGGCAAATCCCAGGGCAGCTTCTCCCGGCTGGTGAGTCTGGGACCCACAGGGAGTGTCTGCACCTGTGCACCCGACAGTTCCCAACCCCCGCGTGCAGGATCCTCGCAGGTTGCGCCTGTGTGTGTGTGTTTGCGGCGGGGTGGGGGGGTGTCACATTTCCCATAGGGCAGTGCCCTGTCCCCATATGGGAACGTTTTCTAGAATATTCATTCACAATTCAGTTTTTATATTCAGTGGGAGTGTGAGATGTTTCCTTCTAGTGTTGTGCGTACAAAACCGAACTTCAAGAGGTGTTTGCGCTGAGCTCTCCCTACTCGTGCACCTGCCAGGTCTCAAACCCAGGGACAGGCGGGCAGGGTGCCTTTGCTCCCCCAGCCCCACAAAACCACCCTCTGTGCTCTCCCTGGGGGCCTCCCCCGTCCTCCTACCTGTCTTCCCCGTCACTGTCCCCTGAACATCTCCAGGACCCCCTTCCACCTGGCCTGCCTCTACCCCTCCTCTCCACCGCCCTCCCATGCAGGGCGGCTCTGCTCAGGGGCCCTTAGTTGGTGTCCCTTCAGCACACCCTTGTACCTCCCCCAGCCCCACCCAGTGCCCACTGCCAGGACTCACCTATCAGATTCTTGAGTATAGTTGGCACCACCATGCCCACCTGGCCAGTCCTCTTCCCAGGAGTTGTCTTGACCTGAAGTGGCCATGCTGCCTCCCAGGGACCCTCTCTGCCCATGTGCAGCCCCCCGGCCCCCACGCACTATCCGTGGTGGTACCTGCCTGCCCCTCCAGGGGGTCAGGGGCGGTGGGCAGCTTGGAAAAGGAAGCTCGTGCTCCTGCCTGGAGGGATCTCAGGGACCCTCTGTGCCCACGGACCGGCCTTCCTTGGTGGGAAGTGCTGGGCAGAGGCCTTGGGGTGCAAATGGTGGCCGCTGCAGCTCCCATGAAGGGCAGCCGATCCCAGGAGAACAGACTGGAGCGGGTCCCATTGTAGTGGGCAAAATTCTGAGACGGTCCCAGGATTCCTGCCCCAGTGGACACCCCATTAGTCCCTGCCCTTGAATGCCTTGAATGGTCTGTGACTATGATGAGGTTCTTGGACAGTGACTGAAGAGAGGATCTGCTCTCCTGGAAAATGGCAGCTCCATGTTGGGGAGGGGACAAAACCATGCAAATGAGGACCAGAACCAGGGACATCTAGACTGCAGCCCGGTGAGGTCCTAAGCAAAGGACAAGCTCATTGCCCGGACTCCTCACCAAGGAAGGTGCCAGATCATAAAGGCCTGTTGCTTCCTCTGCAGTGGATTAAGCCACAGTGAAAAGACAGCCCAAATTCATGCAGCGGCCCTCCCTCACCACCCCGCGCCTCCCACCGCATCCTTCAAGTGTGGAGAGGAGTTGCAGAACTGCGCGGGCTGCTCTGCCCTCCTGTCCGAGAGTGGTACAGAGGGCAGTGTGTGAGGCATGGGAGTAGGTGAGGAGTTTAGACAGGACCCGATGAACATTACTCCGTTACTAGAGGGGTGTCAGCCTTGCTGGCTATCTGCAAGGTACAACTAGCGCTTTACACATGACTTCCTGGCTGAGAATGAGGCTGATTGTTCTAGAAAGCAAGCTGACGTGGAGTCAGTCTCAGGAGGCCTGAGGTGGGTTTAAGACATGCCTGGTAGGAGCCTGCAGGGACTGGGTGTGGGGTGAGGCCCTCATGAGTATGGGCCTTAGGAATCCCAACTCTGCCCTGCCTGAGGTCCTCCAGCATCACCCTGCTGCCCTGAGTGGCACCCTGAGGGCAGGAGCTCCAGGCCATGGCACGGTTGAGCAGCCTTGGATTTGGGGGGTCTTAGGGAGGAAGAACTGGACATCTAGGGTTGGGAGAGCTGGACTTCAAACACTGCCACCCAGAAAGATAGGGTCACAGCCTCCTCCTCTTGGGCCGATCCAGCGGGTTAACATCCCTGCTCCCAGGCCAAGGCCCAGGCTAGACATGAGGGGAGGTGGAGGCACACGCGGGTGCCCATCGGGCTTCAAAATACAGCAGACACGAATTCCACAAAGATGGCTGCCCTGAGAAGAGTTACTTTGGAAGGACTTGAGGGGTCCATCTGCAGAACCCCATCTTCTACTGCAGACAGGTGGGAGAGGGGCAGCCGGGGAAGACCAGCTTCCAGGACTTCCAGGGTTCCTAGTGGCCTGGACGGTGACAAAATCCAGGGCTAGCCACTGAGTTGGGTCTGTTTGCCATTTTTTTCACCATTTAAGAAAAGCTGTGTCTGCTGTTTCAGTCAGCATGATGTCCTCAAGGCTCATCCATGTAGCATGTGTCAGAATTCCCTTCTTTTTTAAAGCTACCTTTCTGCCTTTTTTTATAGAAAATGACAAATGTACAGAGAATTCCAACAGTTCAAAGCAGCACAGAGAGAAGTTAAAGGCCCAAGTCCCACTTCCCAAAGGCAGTTGCCCCAGGGGTCCCCGGGAGGTGCCCCTGCACAGCTTGTTGCCCAGTTGAGACAGGACAGCAGCCTATGCCTCCACCTGCCCTATGTGGAGTCCCTTCCTCCTGCGGGCACAGGGTTGTGTCCATGGGGTGGGGAGACTGTTGATGGGCCCCCGGCCCCCCAGCCCTGTGTTGCTGGGGACATCCCTGTATGGACACCTTCCTGCACGTGTGTCTGACATAAATTCCCGGACACAGAACACCTGAGTCAAACCGCCCTCTGGGAGCTGCAGTTCTCCCCGGCCCAGCACCTCCAGCCCCCAGTCTCCCCTGCACAGGTTTCCTGGAGGGAGGCAGGAGCCACCATCCTGGTTTCGTGGCGCTGAGGACATCGTCAATCGTGCACTGCCCAGAGACATAGGCATAGGGCTGAATTTGTCACTGGTGCCAGTGGAAACTTCAGAAATTGGGGACAGTCTCTTGGCTAAGCCTCAGTGCCCCCAACCCTGGGGCTATGGGCAGGGACCTCAGCATCTCAGCCTCCAGTCACACTGTCCAGACTGCTTTGTCACTTCCTGTTGGTCCCAGAGTGTGTGACTAGATTAGGGCTTGCTGTGCTGAGACACACCACATATGACCCCCTCTACCACCCCTAATTCATTTCTTCTTCCTTGACCCCCACCACCCACTTCAGGGTCCTCCTGCTCCCAGACATCCACCCCCTGCCACCATGGCTCAGCGATGCACACACATGGCCGAGAACCCCCATGTGGAGCTCCCCTAAGGCAAGACAGCGGAAGCCTCTCTGGGCCTGGAGGGGCATGGGTAGGGGCTGTTTGCAGGAGAGGAGTATCCTCCCCTACGAGCCTCAATTTCTTCATCTGCATAGTGGGTCCCCATCTGCGGGCAGGAACGTGGAGGGGCAAGAGGAAAGAGGGCCCCGGGGCGGGGCGTGGTTCCGGGGTCTTCTGGCCTGTGCTGGGCCTGGCCACCTTCCATGGGCTCAGATATGGATGTGACCATCCCTCCCAGTCACACCTGGAACCCCAGGCTGAGGTGGGGCCAAGAGAGCAGAAAAAACTTCGAGAACTGCCTGGACAGACACCTTCCAGAGGAGGTTGCCGCCAGGATCCCCTCAGACCCCAGGGCAGCGTGTGGTCAGTGTCAGAGGCTCTGGCTAAGGACTGACACCTCGGATATTCCCAGCAGCCCCCAGGGAAAGGTGCTTTTCCCTCTCTGCACTTCATTTTGTGTCTGCCCAGGGGCCCTTGTTGGCACATGGATGAGGTAGCGAGGTGTGGCAGCCCCCACAGAGGATCTCGGACGTGTGTGTGGGGTGTCGGGGGTGGTTCACCTGCTCTGGAAGGCAGGGCTCTCCTCCTTCCCGCCAGAGACAGGAGGCAAGGGAGGCCTCAGGAAGGGCCAAGAGCCTCTAATGGAAAATGTGTCCTGGAGGGCTGGGCTATCATAAGAACAGAGCTATGACTGGCCAACAGGATGTGACCACTTGGCCCACAGAGGCTTCCTGAGCTGAACAGGGGTTGATGGGGGTGCTGTAGCCTAGAACTTCCTCCCCCATCTTATTGGGCCAGCACTTGGACCCCATGAGGCACCTCTGCCAGACAAAGTGGCCCCAGCCTCCGGGCCAACATAGGTCATCTGTGGGCCTCCCAGGGGCTGACTGGAGACAGGGGCTGGTTTATCTCACTGGGCCCTGTCTGCTGACCCTCTCTGCTCCTCCGCCTGTTCTCAGGAAGCTGGGGGTGGGGATGGTCCAGCAGACAAGAAGCCTGAGGTCACTTGGCCACAACCCAGAGCAGCCGGCGCCCAGCCCCAACAGCATGCGGGTGCTCCTGCTGCTGTGGCCCCTGGCACTGGGGGTTAGCCAAGAGAGTGGCACCCAGACCCCCAGCATCTATGACGAGGGCGGGAGCACAGGGAGAGGAGACGGTGAGTGACCCCAGGTGCTGTCTTTAGACTGGCGGGGGTAACAGAGAGGGGCAGGACGACACGTGGGACTGGGAGGCCCTTCAGCCCAGACCTGAGCCCACGGGGCTGGAGGTTTCTCTGTCTAGCTCTATCCCACCAACCTGGGGGTTCCTGAGAGCAGAGGCCCGGACTGCAGCTCCTCTGGGGGCAGCATCATCCAGCAGGAGGGACGGGCTGAAGGCTGGGGATGGGGATGAGGTGATGCCTGGGTTCTCAGTGCCTCCATCCCCCTTTCCTCCCCAGATGGCACTCTGGGACCTGGGGCCAGGCCCCAGGGAGCGATCCTTTGTCCACCCCACCCGCGCAGCTTCCCTGGCTGGTCCTACGCCAACGACAGCAACACTCTGGAGCTCTGGGACAACTCTCGAGAGCTGCTGCTGGGCTGGGTTCCCACAAGGCTGGTGCCCGCACTCTACGGGCTGGCTCTCGTGGTGGGGCTGCCTGCCAACAGCCTGGCACTGTGGGTGCTGGCCACGCGGGTGCCTCGGCTGCCGTCCACGGTGCTGCTCATGAACCTAGCAGCTGCTGACCTGCTACTAGCCCTGACCCTGCCCCCTCGCATTGCCTACCACCTGCGGGGCCAACGCTGGCCCTTCGGTGAGGCCGCCTGCCGCCTGGACACGGCTGCACTCTATGGTCACATGTACTGTTCCATGTTGCTGCTGGCCGCCATCAGCCTGGACCGCTACCTGGCCGTGGTGCACCCACTGCGGGCCCGCACCCTGCGAGGCCGGCACCTGGCCACTGGGCTCTGTGCTGCAGCCTGGCTGGTGGCGGTCACGCTGGTGCTGCCCCTGGGGCTGCAGCAGCAGACCTTCCGTCTGTCGCTTTCAGACCGTGTGCTCTGCCATGACGCGCTGCCCATGGGTGTTCAGGCCTCCTACTGGCGACCCGCCTTCATCTGCTTGGCTGTGTTCGGCTGCCTCCTGCCCCTGCTGGCCATGCTGCTTTGCTATGGGGCCACTCTGTGTGCGCTGGTAGCCAGTGGCAAGCGCTACAGGCACGCCCTAAGGCTGACGGCACTAGTGCTGGCCTCAGCCGTGGCCTTCTTCGCGCCCAGCAACATGCTGCTGCTGCTGCACTACTCAGACCCAGGCCCGGAGGCCTGGGGGAACCTGTATGCTGCCTACGTGCCCAGCCTGGCGCTCAGCACCCTCAACAGCTGCGTTGACCCCTTCGTCTACTACTACGTGTCAGCCGAGTTCAGGGACAAGGTACGGGAGGCGCTGCTCCGCCGGGTGCCAGGAGCAACCGTGGCCTCCAGGGAGGGGGGCAGCCCGGGGATGGGCACCTGGTCCTCATCGCTCGTGTGATAGCCCCTCAGGGAGGCAGGGTGAGAGAGAGGGGTTGTACTAGGTTGAATAGAGTCCCCCGAATTCATGTCCCCTGGAAACCTTTAATGAGCTTGTTTATAAAGAGGGTCTTTGCGGGTGTAATTAGTTAAGAGGTGGTCATGTTTGGGTAGGGTGGGCCCTAAACCCCTTATGACTGATGTCCTCATAAGAAGACACAGAGGTACACGTAGGGAAGAAGACCATGACCACAGAGGCAGAGATCAGGGTGATGCAGCCACAAGCCAAGAACACCATGGGCTGCCGGCAGCCACCAGAAGCCAGGAGAGCAGCCTGGAAGGGACTCTCAGTCCAGAAGGAGACAACCCTGCTCACACCCTGAACTCAGACTGGCAGCCTCCAGAATCGGGACAATAAATGTGTTATTTTAAGTCACCGGACTTGTGTTACTTGGTTATGGCAGCCCCGGGAAACCAAGACAGGGGTTAAATGCAGATTCCCGGGCCCAGCCAGCTTCCTCCTGTCCAAGGTGGGCATGAGATGAGGCTGATGCTGCCCTGGACCCACTGGAGGACCCCACCCAGGAAGAGGCTCAAGTCCCCCATCCCCTGGTGTCCCAGGCAGCTAGGAGCCTGGTCGGCAGGTCTTTGTTCTCAGAAGCCCAGCTTCTGGCTCCAGAATAGGCTTCAGGGTATGAGGTGTCGCCTGAGCAATCACTGAGGACACCCCGTTCTGCTCCCCAAAGCCTTGGTGCAACTCATCATTGGAAGCCACAGGGCTTAGTCACCTGCTGTCCCCTGGCCACAAGACGTCACCTATTCCTCTTAACCTGACATCTGATTCTTCTTATTTGATGTTAACTCCTCCCCAGCCCCTAGGACCAGGTGGGAGGGGAACCGGAGGGGGATCGCCAGTGCACCTGGGGGCGGGAGGAGGGCAGCTTCAGCCCAGTGACCCTCACTCCCGGCTGTTTACAGCCTGTTTGGGACTGAGTGGGAGAGAGACATCGCATGGGGAAAGGCAGCTACCACTCTCCCCATCTACTTCAGATGGTGCCAGGGACCACTGAGGCATCAACTGTGGGGGTCAGCAAGTCCCAAGGCAGAGGGGAATGGGGGCCATTCCCAGACTCCCCACTGGGCCTATGTCTCTGGTCTGGGGTCTGAGGTCCGAGGAAGAATGAGCCGGTGAGCAGGCACCCCCACGATATGCACAAGTACATGCGCACACACACACAAAAGGAAGTGTAAGATCAGCGAAATGTATCAATATCAGTAGCCTGGTGTGATGACATATTAGACTTTCCTAGAGGCTACCACTGGAGGAGTCTGGGTAGGGGTGCCAGGACTTGTCTGTATTCATGTAGTTTCTTACAAGTGTACAGGAATCTGATTATCTTGGGGTGCAGCTATGACACCCTCCTCTCCAACCCGCTCTGGAAGGCTGGGCTGTAGATGAAGGAACAGAGGCCTGGGGGCTAGAAGGGAACTGGGGCTCCGGTTTATGGAGCTCTACCCCAGGCCACAGCCCATCGGTGACTCTGTGGAAATGAGCTTTTATCACACCAGCAGCCTCTAGTGATTGGGGAGTGGAGCCTCAGCCAGTGAACTGTCTCTCAGACTGGCAGGGGTCAAGGGCACTGGAAATGGCCCATGCTGCAAGACTGGGACCCCATGGGTTGGGGCAGCCCCCTCAGGCCTTGGAGGGGTCTCTAGGCTGCCCCCAGTGGAGGTCTGAAATAAATACCACGAGGGGCAGGGGGTGGGGGAAGACAGGATGCCTGAGGGGTACAAAAATGAATCTGACCACAGCCGGAGCATCCCGGCAGCAAGGCAGATCTGAGTACTCAGCTTCAGTGGGTCGCGAAGAAGGACGACGCCCCACCCCTGGCTGGACGGGGAGGAGTTTCCAAGTGGGGCACCAGGGGATCAAAGGTTCTTGGGGTAAGGACTGGACAGCAGGGAGATCCAGGTACATCTGCCCAAGACACCGCTGGGGCAAGACTGGGGAGCGTGGGGACTGCGACAATACGTGGTCAGTGGCCCGCGTGCCCCACAGGGAGGCTGGAGCTTTGCACTTTGGAGAAAGGCAGCCTGTTTCATTTCGAAGTTGCTGGCCAGGGGATGGATGCTATGTCCTTGATTTGGCCAGAGTCATGTCCCCTCAGAAACAGCCCTTCAGCATGAGTTCTTCCCAGAAATGCCCCCTCTCCCAGGAGCAGGATGTCCGGCTGAGGGAGCTGCTCTGGCCTGAAGAGCGGAGATGCCCAGCCCCGGGCCCTCCATGCCCCTCCCTGACCAGGGGTTCCAGCTACCGCTGGGGAGCTGGGGAAAGGGCGAAGAGCCTCCAGCCGCCCCCACAAAAGGCCTTCCCTCCTGTGGAGGTGGGGGCTGGGCCTGTCATCCACTGAGGCAGGCCAGGACTCTGTAGTTCTGTTTATAGGGTTCGTTTGGAGGTGGGGGATCACCTGGGGCGAGGTCCACGAGCCCACCAGGCAGTCAAGGGAGCTCTCTCATCAGTGGCTCCCTTTCAGCGGAGCGGACGGTGACGGGACGCAGACAAATCACGTCCTGCTCGGAGCGTTAGGAAGAGAAGCCGCTCTGACTGATGGGGAGAGAAGGAGAAAGATGCTGTGGGCTGCCAGGTCTGTGGGGGCGCCCTGCATGCCCCTCCCCGACCCTGCCTCCGTGTGGCTCAGCCTGGCAGCCTTGGCCCACTGAGGCAGCAGAACTTCACCTAAGAGGCCAGGCCCCTCAAACCCCTGCCCACCCCCACTGGCCCACAGTGATGGGACAGGGCATTCACTTATGTGAAGAGCTGAGCGGCTGGTGTGAGACCATGGACCAAATTGAAAAACTATCTATGGACCTCAACTCAGCTGTGAAAAGGGAGGAAACTACTGATACAAGAAACCACACAATGGATCGAAGGGGAACTCTGCTGATGAGCGGGCCAGTCTCAGAAGGTTACAGACACTACAGTTCGGTTTACATAGCATTCCTGCGATGACAGAATTACACAGGGAGGACAGATGAGCGGCTGTGGAGTGGAGGCGGGGGGATCCCTGAAGTGACAGGCTGTTCTGCGTCCTGACTGGGGTCACGATGACACAAATCTACAGGTGAGGAAAAACTGCAGACCCAATTGCAAACAAGTGCGTGCGAAAGCGGTGACACGGGGAGTGGTGAGACAGGTGGCTTGCATCAGTGTTACTATCCCGATGTCACATCGCGCTCTAGCTCTGCGAGATGTCACCAGTGGGTGGAGACTGAGATCTCTGTTATTTCTTACAACTATCTGTGAACCTATGATGATCTCAAATTTAGAAGTTTAATAAAAATCTCCCCTCCAAAAGGAAAACAGAAGCAGACCCCTAGGAAGGCAGTGGAGAGAGCTGGCAACACTCGGGAGAGTTTAAAGCTGTACACATGACAGGGACAGCATGAGGGATGGGTGATGACAAAAAATGGAGACACGAGGCTTCAAAGGTGATACCTTTTTTGGCGAAGTGGTACAATATTCACGCCAAGTAGACTGAAAAGTTTAAGGACAGTGATCCGCAGAGCTACCACTAAAATAAATAAGTCTAAAATGCTGAATTAAATGGAATTCTAAAAAAATATTCAATTAACTCAAAAGAGGGTATGACAAGAAGAACAGAGGGGATAAAATAAAAATATCGCAACAATAGTCCCAAACCCAACCCTGTAATATTGACTAATATAATCAATAATTATAGTGAATGCATGTGGACTAAACCCAGTGCCTGGTGCTAAATGGCATAGCCCTGAAGCTCTGGGGCTTTGGTGGGTGCTGATGGAAAAGTATTCCCGCTTGGGTTTTCTGAATGGGGATGAGGACCAGCCTTTGCCACCAACATGGGGTGGATAATACCCTTGTCAAGGAAGTCAGGCCTCAGAGGACAGAGCATGACGCCTGACGGTATAGCCAGCCCCAAGGACCGGACACATACCTGAGCTGATAAATCGACCCACTGCTTAAACCTCTTGAGGGGAGTTTGCTGTAACTTATACCCAAAAGGCTGACTTTCTCCAGAAAGTCTGTCCAGAAGCCCCCTCCCAGCCTCACCTCACAGGGCTTTCTGGTCTGACCACTCTCTTAAGGTGACAAAGGTTCTCTCATTGACTTAACCCCTGGGCTCTTTTTCAACTAGGTCTCCCTCCAGTTTTGGACTTCCATGTTCATCTCAGCATTGTCCAGTTGTAGCAAGAACTCTGCTAAGTCGGTTTAGCCAGAATCCCCACCCTCCATATCTAATCGGGTTCCTCCTCCCTCTCTGTCCCCCAGGGGGTGATGTCTGACCATCTGGCCTACCTTCAGCAAGAATCCCATTGGGTGCTCAGCCAGAGTCCCCCTTACCCCTGATGTTTCCTCTTAGTAATTTTCTATCCACTGACCCCCCTACTCCACTCCTTAGTTATAACCCACCACTTCCTCTTCTATTTGGGATTGGGTCCGATCTCTCTTCCCACTGCAAGACTCCTTCTACTTATCTCGATACCTCCCCACCCTGAATAAAGTCCTCCTTGCTTGATGAATAATCTTTTCTTTAGCAGTGGTCCTTAGTCCAGTGGGTCCCCGGCAGGGGTCTGTCCTGGGGTCACTCAGCTTCACTCTGCACATACAGGCTGTTCTCTGATGTGCGTTGGGTGGACTTGGGTGGGAGAGACGGGGTACCCCGGTTCATTCTGGAAAGCTGCAGGCTGACCCCTCCACTGTCACTCCCACTCCCAGCCCGGGTCCAGGGCAAATGCGGGATGTTGGGAATGGGCCCAGCTCTCACCTGTCCTCCGCCTCCCCCTCCAAGTCCAAGGCCTCATGGCTCCCTGCCAGGTGCCCAGAGTCCAGCGGGGCCAGGTCATAGTTGAAGTTGTAAGCAGAGGCTGGCGTCGGCTGCTCTGGAAAGAAGGGACTTAGTAGGTCAAGGGCGCTGGAGGGGGAGGACTTGAATGGCAGACAGCCCAGGCCAGAGGAGTCGGGGTAGATTAACGGCCCAGAATAACAGACAGAAAGTGAGAGGTCACGAGAGGGGGTAAGGGACACCGAGATCAGAGATGAGGAGATTCAGAAAGGCACAAAATTAGGGTGGGGTGCGGAGAGACTTAGCAAGACTGAGAAGGAGATGCGAAGAGATGCAGATGTCAAGAAACTGAGATTGGGGAAGACAGGAAGCCAAAGGAACAGAGAGATGGAGACCGGGGGAGAGCTGCAGGGGCCACAAATAGGGGGGAAGCTCAGAGACGGGAGACAGACAGAGGGAGCTGGGGTCAGCAGCGGGAGGGACACACAGACCCCTTGGGGGAGGGTGAGGAAGTGAGGGACTTTGAGTTGGGAGGGGCGCTGTAGGGAGAAGAAAAAAGTTCAGTGGGAGGAGAGTTGTTTGTGTGTGAGGCGGGAGACACAGGCATGCAGGAACCAGGAGTGTGGGTACGCAGGCCTTGTTTAACCGCCACAAAAGCAGGGGCTGCTCAGCCAGGCGGTGACCAGAGGGAAGGGCATTGAACAGGAGAGGTGATGCAGGACCCGGTGGACGAGGTGATGGAGAGAAGATAATGTGATGGAGAGAATAAAGTGTGATGAAGAAGATGGGGTGAAGCACCCTGGGGGCGAGGATTGGATCCCCAAGGCCGGGCGCGGGTGGGTCCTCACCGAGGGCGCAGCGGCCAGGGGGCGCGGGCTCCAGCCTCTCGCGCCCGCGGCAGGCGGCCTCCTGCAGAAGACAGGCGCTGGCATACACGACACCGTCGGAGCCGCACACCGGGTCCCCGCCGGCGCCACAGTCGCGGGCGCAGCCACAGCGTGTGACTGTCTCTCCCTCTTCCAGGGCGGCCGCAGGGCCCCGCTCGCCAGGAGACCAGCCTAGCGGAGGAGACGAAGTCGGTAGGGCCCAAGGAACCGCACCCTCCTCCCCGCCCCATCGCTCCCCCGCTCCCCCTTCCCCGCCTGTGTCTCTCATCGGGCCTGGGTCGGGAACAGGTCCCTGAGGGTCTGGGAGCACCCCCACCCAAGTGTGGGGACTGGACCGCGGCCGTTCCCCACACTTGGGGGAGGCCCCGAGCCTTGACCTACTGTAATTTCTTTCAAGTATTTCCATAGTACTTACTAAATTTTAAAATCTTTTTAAATTTAAATTTAAAAGCAATCTAAACTCATTTCAGTAAGTTCGGAAAACAAAGAAAAGGGCCTGGGGGCACCCTCAGCCCCTGGCAGCTACTCCGCGATCACGGGGAGGGCCCCGCAGCCTCCACACACTCAGGATTGCGGGGGAGGGGGAGGCAAGGGCTCTCTTCTGAGTCTCCCTCTGCTACCCTGCCCGCCCCCACCCCCGCTAAGCCCCGCCCCGCCGTGCCGGACGCACCCTTGACCGAGACCGGTCCTCCTCCGCCAGGCCAGTCCCTTTCCCCGCCCCGTCTCAGCTCCGAGCGTATGGCGCTCCCTGACGCCCGCGGGTGGGGTCGGGGTGGCGGCCGGGGCAGTGGCCCCGCGCACTCACCGGGGCCCTGTGCCGCGGAGCGCTCCACCTCGTTGCACTCGGGACCCGCGCACAGCTCCCGGGCGAGCGGGCTGTGCGCGCTGACGTTGTAGAAGCGTGTGGCTTCAAAGGCTGCAGGAGGAGGGGGACCGGTGACCATGTGACGGGGTGACAGGGTGAAGGGCCGAGCTGGGGTGCGAGAGGGCAGCGCGGGCCTACCAGGCTCATAGTAGTCGTACACGGAGACAGGCAGGGCGGATGTCCTCCCCACGACGTGCTCGCGGAGCGCGCGGAACCCTATGCACGTCAGGCACCGGCTGGGGACCTGCCGGGCGGCAGGCGGCTCAGGCTTGGCCGAGGCCACTAGGCCGGGGGCCTGAGCTCTGGCCTCCATGCTCTGCGGCACCCCAAAGCATGGGCCCAGAACTGGCTGATTTCAGGGTACCCAGGAGGTGTGAAACACAGA
The DNA here is from genome assembly GCF_902729225.1 of Pteropus medius. NCBI lineage: Eukaryota > Metazoa > Chordata > Mammalia > Chiroptera > Pteropodidae > Pteropus > Pteropus medius. The sequence goes on from NW_024343732.1 coordinate 1,107,368, forward strand.
CACCTGCCCCCATTTCAGTTCCTTGGGTCCTTCCTTCCCCTCTAGGAAAATATCTCAGCTGGGTTTTCAAGGCTCCCACTCCCGTAGCAGGGGCCCTTCCGTGTGTCTGGCATTTAGTACATTCACAGTGTTGTGTAACCATCACCTCTAGTTCCAGAACATTTTCATCACTCCAAAGGAGACCTCGTCCTCATTAGCAGTCACTCCCCCCACCCCCTACCCCCATCTCCTGGCAACCACCAATCTGCTTTCTTCCTCAACGGATTTGCCTGTTCTGGACAGTGCATATCAATGAGATCACATATTGTGTGCATTTTCGTATCTGGCCTCTCTCACTCAGCATGTTTTCGAGGTTTAGTGCTTCACTCCTTTTTATGCCTGAATACTATTCCACCCACTTCCGACTTTTCCCACCAAAACCAGCTGGCTGAGGCACACTGCCATCAGCCAGCCATACCAGCTCTGCCTGGATTGACTTTCCCAGGTTTTTTTTTTTTTTCATGAGATAGTTGGAGGAATCATACTGGGTCATGACAGCTGTGCCCTCACTAATCTGGGTTCTGGGGAGGTCTCTGCCCACCGCCCCCGGCCAGCAGTACCTCATCAAAGTAGAAGAGAACTCTGCGTCCAGCCACCTCATACCTCTTCAGCTCCACGTGCTGGTCAAGGAGCAGCTGGCGAGGAAGCCAGAGAGGTCAGGGTCTGCTGGCTTCTCTGCCCCGAGTGCTTCCTCCCCCTTCCCACCCGATGTCTGTGGGGCCCACACTGGTCAGTGGGAAGCAGGCCCAAGGAAGCTGAGGCCCCAGAAGCTGAGAGTTTTGCCCATTGTCATCAACAAGTCCCCATTGCATGAGTCCAGGGGATGGCCATCAGCTGTCCTCAGGTCCTGCTGGCCCCCCAGCCCAGAAGAAGTCACCTAAGGCTGGTTACTCCCATTCTAAGCACCCGCCTCCCTGCTCTTCCCTGCAGCCTCCTCTGATCCAGATCCAGCCCCAGCCCAGGCCAGGCCTCCCTGTCACCTGTTCCTGCCTCACCTGCACCATGCGACTACCACTCCCCCGGCCCACCTTTTTTCATTTTTTTGACACAATACCCTTCTCTTGCCCCAGAGCCTCTATGCTGGTCACCTGCTTCCCCTGATGCCCAGCCCAGCCTCCCTGATCACCCCCACCCCAGGACAGGCCCCACTATCCTGCTTCGCCCTCCCCACACTGTATACCTCCTCGGGACCAGGCAAGACAGCCTCCCACTTTGTGCACCGCTCCCCACAAAAGGGGACATAAAACTGGTCTGTCTTGAAGGAAGTCTGCTGAAGACCTCCACTGCAAGGATAACAGTCAGGTGGCCCAGTGGGAGACTCACCTGTCTGAGAGCCTCCACCCCATCCCACCCACCCTCCGCAGGTGGCCGGCTCAAAAACACCAAATTTGCCCAGAAAAGAAAAAAACAACCGACTCATTTTATGAAGGTCTGGGAATTTGCAATCTGGGATGGACTGCGAGCCAGAGAACCCCACCTGGCTCCTGACTGCGGGCGCTGCCTCACCTGCTCCAGGCTCTCCATGTCCACGCGGAAGCCCGACAGCAGGGGCACCTCCAGGACAGCCATGTTGGAGGACCCTGCATGCAGCCACCTTCCAATGAGAGGAGAGCCAGTCCTTGAACTCAAGCCCTGTGGTGGAATTCATGACCCCTCTGCCCCACAACCCCCACACAGCTGACATCCTGCCCTGGGCCTGGCTGGCAGGCCATCTGCACACATGTGGTTTGCTGAGTCATCAGTCAGCCCATTTCACAGCTGAGACACTAAGGCCATAAGGAGAGGGCCTTGCTGCGGGTTCTGGGCCATGTTTTGTCCCTAACCCCATGCTGTGCCTCCAGCGTGGGAGACTAGGTGACTAGGGAAACCCAATCATTCTCCAGTGTCATCCCTCAGTGTCCCCATCTGTAACACAGAGTGTGGTAATTGGCCTCTTGGGCTTGCTACATGCCAGGCCCTCCCCTGTGCTGGGTGCTGGAGGAAAGCTGACATTCAGAGAGGAACCTGAAGACTCTGGGGCCCCAGGGGATGGGGTGGCCAAAGCTGGGGGGCAGGCTTCCTGCAGGGTGAGGCCTGAGTGAGCCCATATCTGGATGGCACACAGTGAGTTTTTTTTAACATATATGAGGGAAGAAAAAAGGTGTCCCCAGCAGTCGTGATGGGGCCAGATAGTTGGGGCCAGTCCAGCTGTTTCCTGCTCCCCTGCCCTATTGAATGGACAGCAGACTGAGGGTCAAGGTCGGGGCAGGTGCCTAGAAGGGCTGTGGCTGCTGTGGCAAACACCCACCTTTGGGTCCCCAAACCATCACCATGGCAACAGCCATCTTCATGGGCAGCTGCACACGCCTCCCTGAGGACCCACTGTGGCCCAGACCTGCGGTCACTCTCAAGAAACCAAGTCTGGAGCTGGTTCATCATTCAGGGGCCACAAACAGCCACCCCACTGGCCAGCCTGCCCCACTGTCACTGGGGAGTGCTGCATCCATTCAGAAGGTTCATTTTCTTCACTCATGTCAAAAACCATCTGTCATGTCACTAACATTAAGCTTTTTTATTGTGATGTAAATGCCTGACATTAAACTTTTGATTGTGGAGGCATCTATTTCAAAGACATTGGTCTCAAATGAACTTTTGCCAGCTGTATGACATAGCTTCTAGATAAGGAGCCAGGCTGCCCTCAACCATGGAGGTCCCCTTTCAGAAAGCCCTGGGTGACCGATATAACTGACTGCTTGAATGACCCTGATTCTCCCTTCTCACACCCTAATTCCCACTCACGTTAACCCTAGATACCCCAACCTTGGACTCCAATAAAGGCAGAACCCCAGGTGTGTGCTTTTTCTTTCTCTCTTCCCACAACTTCGTTGTGTGGCCCCAGGCATGCTGTGTACCCTCCAGGACCTGTGAGTAATAAACCTTGATTTTTGTTCCCTGACGGCTGTGGCTGAGATGCATCCTACGATCACAAGAACCTCAAGAGCTGGTGGAGCCTGTCCAGCCTGTCAGTGAAATGTCCGTGAGGCTGGCCGCAAGTGGCTGGGCCCAGGTGAGCGCCCCAAGAATTCACAGCTGCTGTATTTCACTACTGATGATAGACTGGGACCGACACAAAACACCACCCCCTAAGCACAGGGCAGATGGCCTTACCTGGTACACACCTCCAGGGTCAGCTGGTAGTCTTGGCGATGCTGGTCAGCAGCTGGGTCATCATCATCCGCCGAGGAGGCTGGGGCTGGGGGCTGGGGCTGCTCAGCCTCAGGCTCCCGGAGGCTCATGAGCAGCTGGAAGGCCGGCTTGGCCACTGGGTCTGGCACGTTGTAAGTGACGTCAATCTGGGGGATGTGGGAGGACCGAGGCTTAGGGGCCCTCCAGGTGGAGGAGGGAGAGTCAGAGTAGGGGAAGGTGGGGGACAGCCCACTGATGGTGACAGTGACATCAATGACAGTTCCAAGAACTATTTTTCTATTTAGCCTAGAAATAGCCGAAGCAGGTATATATCCAACCATTATCCCATTTTTATGCATCTCAAGCCCAGGTCTGTCTACCTCCAGGGCTCTCCCTCCTTTCCACTGTGCTGTCTGAACTCCCATTTCAGAGATGGGAAGGCTGAGGCTGCGAGGGTCTCCAGGCAGACTTGCCCTTTCCCTATTAGCCAGAGCCCATGAGGCCAGTCTGCTCCAGCCCAGAGCTCAGCTAAACCCTAGGACCCAGTGATGAAGGGGCTATGGTGAGGGCCAAGCCTAGGCCAGTCAAATAGATCTTCCTGGGGGAATCTCATGCCCAAGGGAACATGTGGTCACCTGCCTTGGGCCCTGCCTTGGGCAGGGTGGGCTGCATATTGGAAGCTGATAGTCTGCCCTGGGGCCTCTCATGCACACGCATCCACCCCACACAGCCTGATCCAATGCTGAGCTTGGAGCCCTGACCGGCCCCTCCCGGGGTCCTAGTTTCCAGATGCCACTGTGTCTGCTCCCCCTGCAGCCTCACCTGCATCAGGCAGCAGCCTTCACCCTTGGCGCTCACAAACAGCCCCGTAGGGAGGCTGGGGATCTGGGGAGAGAAGACGCCGTGATTCCCCCACAGACACACGTGGACAGGCAGGCAGCTGTCCCCCACCCCCAGCCCTGGGAACACACACCGCCGCTGTCTGCAGAACCCTCTGGTTGGCCCTGTGCAGCTCGAAGGTCTCCTGGTAGTCCAGGTTGGTGGAGGCCAGGGAGACGGTGAGGTTGACACCGCCAGCGTAGGACAAGATGGCATACTCTGCCAAGGCCTGCAGAGCTACGCAGGTGTCCTGGGGACAGAAGGGAGGCTGCTCTCAGCCCCAGGACCAGGCTGGCCAGTGGTCCCTCTGTCCCTGTTTTAGGAGATCTGGCCCATGTCAAGGGCACCACGGATTCTCTCTAGAGGCCAGGGACCTATGAGACTGGAATGGAGAGCTGACCCGATGCAGGCACCCTTGGACCTGGGGCCCTACCTAGACAGTGGGTGGGCATCTCCACGGAGGCAGGGCTGGCTCCCTGTCCCAGAGCCAAATACAACTGTCCCTCAGGCCTTCTCTTAGACTTCCTGTCCCCAGGGGCTGCAGACATGGGGCCTTCCTGGGACTTGAAACACTGGTGGCCCAGAGCCTGGATCATAGTGGCCCCTCCCAGACCCAAGCCACTCCCTCTGGCCCTGCCTGGCTCACCTGAGTGGAAGAGAAGCCCCCAAGTGCGTTCCGCTGCTGGGACAGCCACTTCACCACAGGCAGGGCAGTGGCCACGTCGCCCAGGAGTGTGTAGGTCAGCAGGGCGTAGGCAGTCATTTCTATCTCGGCTGAGGCCACTGCAACGGAAGAGGCAGCTGAGGCCCTTTCAAGGCCAGGACCCAAAACCCAGCTCCCAAAGCAGGCAGCAGGGGAGGGGCAAGCAGTACCTGCCTGAGAGACCCCATCACTGAAGCTCAGGAAGGCATCCTTGTCCCCATCCCGGGAACCCGTCAGGCTCCAGTGGGTGACTCCATCTGTAAGGCCAGGACAGGTCAGAGGCCACACTCCACTCCATGCTCAGCCTGTCATCCCACGGTGGGCATCAGTGCATACGGTCTCAAGAAGAGACCCCCAAGACTGGACCCCAGTGGGAGAAGGGTACCAGGAGATGGCTGAGACTGGAAAGGCCCTGGGACTCTGTCTCAGATCTGCAACTGTGTGACAGTCCAGACCCTCCTGCATCCCTGGCAAACATCTCTAATCAATGGCCTCCCTCCTGGCTAAGCTCTGATGTGTCTCCAGGTGTCCCCGCTTAGTGCCCATGAAGTCACTCCCCACTTGCAAAGGCGCCAAGGATTCTGAGCTCATGGGAGCTGTAAAAGGCCCTCAAAGCCAGCTAGAAACCAGCCACCCCCACTTCCTGTCCTGAGCATTTAGTCCCGAATAGACACCATCCTCCAGGTGGTTGGTTTCAGAATATTCCTTTTTTTTCCCCCCAACTCTTCAGGTGATGTCTTAATCAGAAAAGCTGGATGGAAACTCAGCCCTAATGCAGCAGCTGGGAATATGGGGGATGGGCAAGGCCAGGGGCTGGTAGGCGGGGACTCAGTTTGGGCGCACTCAGAGAAGTCATAGCTTAGCGACTGGGGCTCTCCGAACACAGTGGGGTCATTTTGTAGTTGAAGATTCTGACACTCTGAAGATGGAAAAGCTTTCTGAAGCTCGCTCAGTGATGGGGGCGAGGTGGAGGCCAGCCACAGTCCTCCCCCGCCTCCCAGCAGCCTGTAGCGGATGGTTTCCAGGAAGCCTGGAGGATCCTCCGCCGGGAATCCCTGAGCACTGTCCTCTCTGTTGGGAGAGGTCAGTATCCCCTATTTCACAGGGGAAGAAGGTGACACTCTGGCTTAAACCACATCATTAAATGAAGCCACTAGGAGGTGCAATAATAAATAATATAATAAAATAAAGCGAGCAAAAGATGTCTCCTTACTCTATGCATGTGCTCACAAGCTGCTTCCTGGGGCCCACAGTGGGCGGGCCCGGCACTGTGGCTGCTGGGGTGGCAGACGGGGCCACCTACCCTGAGTGATGGCCAGGCTGCGGAGCTTTCGCAGGGCTGCGGGGAACACGGGGCTACGGAGCAGGGTCAGTGCGTAGGCGGTCAGGGCACTGACGTAGGGGTCCGAGACCAGGGCCACGCTGGACTCCAGGAAGTGCTGGGCTCTGGCAATGGCAGCCGCCTCCTCCTGTGGAGTGGGTGGGAGGTGGAGCCCTGGAACTGCCCTGCCCTGCCCACCACCCACCACCCACCTGCAGATTCCCCGGCATGTCTGGGAGAGCGCTGGACAGCCTGCAGCCCCTCACTTTGGATCCTTCTGGGGCTCCCATCACCTGCAGCCCCGGTTTTCAAATCCCCATCCCCTTTCTTTTATGTTGGCACCAACTTTTCCCAAAGTCTGAGCATAGCAGATCAACCCAGAGAAGCTCTGGGAAAAACAGGCAGAGCCCCGGCCCCCCACTCCACCCCACTTTATCGCCAAGCTGGCTTCTAAGTCATACTGCTCAGGCACTCCTCGTCCTTCAGGCCTCAGCTCAGCTGTTGCCTCCTTCAGGAAGTCCACCAACCCTGATCATGCTCGGCCCCACCCCAATGTGGAGGACAGAAACACAGTCCACCATGTAGTGATGGGCTAATTCAGGGAAGCTGCCCAATAATAATGGTTACATGGAAAAATGGGTGATTAGAAATATTAATAAGTTTAGCAACTGAGCAATGGTGTTCCTGTGGGCACCGGTGGAGCCAAGGAATTAAGGTGACTCTGCTTTAAGATCGCAGAAAGAAGCTTCTCCCAAAGCTTTCCATCTTTAGATCAGGACACAGCGTGGAACTGCCGCAAAGGCGCGGTGTTGAGATGTGCCACATGCCTTCCAGGTCACGTGCCAGGAATGAGAACAGCCGGTGACCCAGACCCTAGGCCTGGCTCACACAAGGCCTGTAGGGGAACCCACACACTTATTCCTCCAGCCAGATCTCCCGGGCCCCTCTGTGCTCACCTCTGAGGCCGTACCCATCTCCAGGAGTGCAGCCACCACGTAGGCTGTCAGTGGGACTGTGCCATGGATGCCGCCCTGGAAGAGGATGCTCAGGCTTCACCTGGAGCCAGAGGGGACGGCCCCCACCACACAGCCCCCAGCAGCACCAGGAGCAGGCGGGGTGGGGCCAAGGCACGGAAGGAGGACCAAGAAGCAGCCGGAGAGGCTGTTAACCTGGATGTCCTTGTTCAGAATCCTGCCCACGGCTGGGAAGGAGCCGTCCGCCCGCTGTTGCCGGATAATCCAGCCCTTGGCGGCCACCAGTTCTCGTGGGTCAATAAAGATGAAGCTGCGCGCCTGCGCGAAGGACTTCAAGACAAAGGCCGTGAGCCTGAAACAGGATCAGGAGGGGACAGGAGGTTGCAGAACAGGTCCCCTGCAATGTGCCCCCAGAGGGATTGTGGTATGCTCCCTGCATTGCCCCAAGCCTCTGCTTCCTCATCTATAAGATGGGAGGGTCCAGTCTGCCCTCGCAGAGCTGTTGAAAGCACTTGATGGAAGTATGTGAGCACCTAGCTAGCCCGATGATGGAGCAGTTTACCTGTCTGGATCTTCCCAGCCCACCGGTACCCAGGTCTGTTCCTTGCCTGGCACTCACAGCCTTTCTATGATCTGGTCCAGTCCCACCTCCCCCTGCCAGGTGTAGGAGACTTTCCTTTTTGCCCCTCCACAAGCTTCCCCCGAAAGATCCCCAGTCTTGCTGAGAGATCCCAGGTCTTGCTTGGGAACTGGCAGCCAGATGCCTTGGATGCCTGCACCCCTCTGTGGCCCTAGCCAGCCACGGTTATGGGCATTCCCGTCCCCAGGCCTGCTCATGGCTTTGGAATGGGCACATGAGATGATGCTGAGAGCAGCTGCAGCCATTTGCCACCACAAGGGAAGCAGCCACCCTTTACTCCCTAAGGAGTCCATAGGGAGTAAAGGGAAAAGCCAGGGCCCCTGATGCATTGTGGGGCTGCCAGACCAGCCAGCCCAAAGCCTGCCTGCCCAGCACTGCAGTGTGAACTGACATTCAGAATTGCTTTTCAGACAGTTTTCTGTTGCTTGCTTCAGTTACTCCATCCAAGCCCTGGATGTATCATGTTCCCTCTCCCTCCTTCACAGGATGAGGTACCACTTGTCTCTGAATGCTCAGCCTGGGGTTCTCTCCCCAGAGGGCACCTGCAGTCTGGGATAGGTGCCTCTGGAGCCCCCAGAACCGCCCCCCAGGACCCGCAACTCCCACAGCCTTGCTTCTGTGTCACTGCTGCCCATTCTCAGCATCAGGACACCCCCTGGCTCCTGTCTCCCAGGCCTACCCTGCCCCATGGCTTGCTTTGCACGTAGCAGCCAGAGGGATTCCAACCCTGTGTGAGTGGCTGGGACTGGGGCAAAGATGGAACTCAGCTGCCCACGTGTCACTGGGAACTGTGACATTCCCGCATTCTGCTCCATGGTTCTCTTTTCCATTCTTAAAACACAAACAGGGATAAATAAACTGGTACGACCTTATAATGGAACATAAAAACATGAACTATCAAGCCATGATACGACATGGAGGAACTGCCAAGCGGAAGAAGCCAGTCTGAAAAGGGCAGACTGTCTGTCTATTCCAACTCTATGACGTCCTGGAAAAGGCAAAACCATGGAGACAGTCAAAAGATCAGTCCGTGGTTGCCAGGGGTGGAGGGGAAAGGAGGTATTAACAGGCAGAGGGCGGAGCACAGGGGATTTTTAGGGCCGTGAAAGTACTGTATATGATACTGTGATGGTAGATCCGTGACAGTGTACATTGTCCAAACCCACAGAATGTACAACACCAAGAGTGAACCCAAATGTAAACTATGGACCTTAGTTAATAATTATATAGTAATATTGGTTCATCAAATGTAAGACTAAGAACGGGGCCTGGCACAAAGCAGCACTCATTGAACAAACGAACGAATGAACGAACGAACAAATGAATAAATGAATGAACATTGGATGTACAGAAACCCATCAATAACAGATCAGCGCTGGATCCTCCCAAGTTATTAGAGAGAGGCACTAACAGGGTGTCTGTCCCTGTGGGTACCGAGCACGGCACTGAGCACGTCCATACTCCTATCCCCACTGCTTCTTAGATCCTGCTCGGAAAGGTTGGGATCTGGTCTAAGGCCACACGGTTCACGAGGCAGAGCCCGGGTTTCCCCACCTCCAGGGTGGATGCTGCTGCCACTGCCTATGCTTCCTGCACCCTTGTCCTACAGGGACTTTTGCCAAGGGAGGAGGGGAGGGAAAACTTCTGGGTGTTACTCCTCCGCCACTAGGGTGGAACTGGTCTTGTTCGCACTGTGTGTGCATGTCCACGGAGGGAGGATACACACTAATCCCGTCCAGCACAGGCCCCTGGGGGCTGCTGGGGCTCGGCCAGCTTTCAGAGAGTGAATCAGTGGCTTTGGCCGTCCCCAGGGTGAACGGGGGCCTCTGCTTGCCAGGACATGACTGTGGCCTTGCATCAAGGGCTGTCAGCAAGGCAGGACCTTGGGACTAGAACTGGGACAGTGGACGGGCTGCTGGGGGATGGGAGGCTGGGCAGGTCACCATACCTGAACCCCTCTGGAGACAAGCAAGTGACACTGAACACTGCAGAGCTCAGCCAGGCGTGTCCCCATTCCCCTGGCACTGTGGCTGTGCAGTGGACACCGTTGGTTTAAGGCAGAGCAGTCTCCATGCTCACAGCTGCTGCAGGTGCCATCAGGTTGGCACTTTGGGAGAGGGAGGCCCCCTGGGGATAGCTGGGGGTGCCCCGTAGTCTCCGTAAGCTCCAAATCCATGATGATGCCACAAACTGCCATGGTCCGAGGACCCAAGGGAAAAAAATCCAGGTGGACCCTGTCCCCTACTGGACTCTCTCTGCCTTGGTCACCCCCAAAATCAGAGGGAGCTGCTTTGCAAGGGAAACTAGGCTCCAGGACACTACTCCCATACACCCCGACCCAGGCCTCCAGACAGCGGTCTGGCCTGCCTCAGCCCAACCCTTCCTGCTCAGAGTCACCCCCACTTCCAGGTCCAGTGGGCTCTGAGGAGGCCCGGAGTGCCCAGGACGTGCTCCCGAGGGGCCGGAGAGCAGAGGCTCAGTTCCTGGTGCTGTGGCAACAAGAGCACCTGTCGCCACCACTCCCGCCACATCCAGGGCCGGCGAGCCTCCTGCACTCATCCCTCCGAACCCTGGGGCTGGCACCACGCTGCCCCTATTTCCCAGGCAGGCTCCTTTTCACCCTGGGAATCAGGCCCTGAGAGTCCTGGCCTCGCTGTGCTGGACATGAGGCCGTGGCTGCAGGCCGGGGAGCCTCTGTGGCAGTGCCAGGAGTGGGGACTCACCACATGCTTCCTGATGCATCCCGTTCACCAAAAGCACTGTAGGAACCATCCTGGTGTTTGTAGGTCAGCTGCCGCTGGTAGCCTGTGGGGCAAGCAGAGGGAACAGCACCCTCCTGAATGGTCTAGCCTGAGCCAGCCAACGTCCTACCCTGGGACCCCCAAACGATGCCACAGTATCCATATCTGGAATCCTTGAAACTGTCCCATGCTACATCTGGGGTCCTTGAAACCGCCCCATACCACATCTGGAGTCCTTGAAAACATCAGGAGTGGCTGAAACCTCTGTTTTCCTGATGGCCCCCCTCTGTGACTCTGGGTCAAACACCGGCCCTCAGTCCTGCCTGGTGGTTAGTGAAATGCACCATCTTAAAGCAACACCCTCTGTCCCCGGGGGGTGGGGGCTGCTCTAACCACTGGAGCCAGGGCTTGGTATGCTCGGAGAACAGAAGGTGCCAGGGTGGCCAGAGCAGGGGAACAAGCGGGCCGGAGGTGGAGAGGTCAGTCAGGCAGCCCCCGGGGCCTCCATGCTGGGTGTTTTTTAGTGTGAGGGCAGCAGGGGGCATGGGCCGCATGAGCCCTGAAAGTGATTATGAACCAACATGTCCTGAGACCCAGCCATTCCACTCCAGCGATATTCAGACAGGTCATCATCTAGCCCACAAACGGGACGGTTCACAACAGCGCCGTTCTAAACATCCTGAACTGGAACCTGCTCCCGTGGCCGTGCACAGACATGGTGACTGTCTCACAGCAGAGGGGGCGAAAGGACCACAGATTCCCTCAGCCTAGTGGGTGAGTCTTACAGACAGAGCGTGGGGTGGGGACACACCGCGCATGCCACGGTATAGGGCACCGAGAGCAGCAGAGCTAATTGGAGCCGCTGAGGGTGAGAGAGTAAACCCGGAGCCGACTCCAACAGAGGTGTCAAAGGGAATTTTTCTTTTTTCTAAATGTTTTTTATAATGTTACTATATTGCTCTTATTGTTTAAAAAATCTACATTTTTAAAAGATGCTGTTCCTTTCCCCATGGCTGATTATCGGCATTCAGAACCTTGTCCTAACAGGTGCAGATGCCAGGCTCCTGCTGACAGTGACAGATCGGGCCACCTGGAGTGGCCTTGTTTACCCACTTTGTTTTTCTTCCTCCCCCGCTGCCACGCCTGGTGTGTGGGCTGCCCCCAGCCTGGTCATGGCTGCCTTCCTCTCCACACCCTCCACCCAGGCAGTTCCCCCAATACCTTGTACCAGGTAATCGGTGGTCTCCCTCTCCACATCGGGGCTGAGCTGCCGGGTTTTCTGAAGATACTTCAAGACAAAGACGTTGGGCGCAAAGTGGATCATGTTTTGCTCTCCACAGCCAAAGGGCAGCCGCAGGAGGTTGCCGAGGTGGTTCAGCGTTGGCCCCATGACGTCTCCTGGCAGGAAGGAAAAGAGGGCCAGGCTGGAAGCAGGCCTTGCCGGGTGCCCTGGTTATCCTAGGGACCACTTTCCCCAGAGGTGGGAGCCTGCTCGTGGCCTAACACCAGCCACCCCCACCTCTGACTGTTAGTGCTGCCCTTTGAAACTGAACTGCACCCCCTGTCCACTCAGCCTACCTGGTCTCTCAGCTCTGGTGGCCACCTCCTACACACCTCCTCTCGTGTCCCTTAGTTTTAACTCAGGTGTCCTTTCTCTGCCTTTCCATTATGCTGAATGCTTTTTTTTCTTTCTAGCGTTTAAAACAGGTGCATTCAAGGCCATGAATTCCCCTCTAAGTATGACTTTGGCTGCATCTCACAAATGTAAACGTATCAATATAGCCATCATATTCTAAATCATTCTAAATATTTTTTTTAACTTGTAATACAAAATGTGATTTTCTCTTTAACCACGAGTATTTTGATTTTTAATAAAAGTTTTCATACATGTGTGGTACCGTAGGTGCATTTTAAAGTTTTGTTTTTTCTTTTATTTCTGGTCTCCTGTGTTCTCATCCCTTCAGCACTTTTCCTCTTCTTGGCCTCTCTACCCCGAAAACTGCTGACGAGTCCTCCAGAACCCCCACTATTCCCTGATCGCACGTCCTTTCCTTCCGTGGCCTTTCCTCCTGCCCCACTGAGGCTGTCGCTGCTCCTGTGGCCTCCTCCTGCATCAGGGCTACTGCCTGGCTACTTTCTCGTCACCCTCCTCTGGGTTTCCCAGCTTCTTCTCCACCCTTCTGCCCCACCGGCATACAGGTCTCAGGCTTCATCTCCGCCATCTCTGCCCATGTCCCTCCTCCCCTACATCCCTCACCGCCATCTGGGCCACTCGCTCCCTCAGCCACTTCTGACTTGACCTCATGCTTCAGAAATTGTAAACTCCAGCATATTCTGATCCGGCCATAACCGCCAACCTGCCCGAGTCCCAGGGCTTTTACCCTGTGATGTCAGAGACACCTGAGACCCCGTCATTCAGGTCTGCCTGACCCTTCTGGCCTCCTCGTCTCCCAACTTCCACCGTTGGATGATCACGCAGTCCTCGCTTGCCACTCCCATGCCCAGGCCACGGGAGACAATCCCTAGAGACCCCTGGTCAGTCTCTTACTCCTACTCGGCAAATGTTCTGGATGTCTGCCTCTCTTACCAAGACCCCCAGGACCCCCGCTCCCCACCCTGTACCTGGCTAACTTCACCTGGCCTTTTGGTCGTCTTTGTACATTGCCCCAAACCCACTGCCCCCAGAGTTTATCGCCTGGCCCTTGGGGTTACCCTACACAGGGCTTGGACTGGGTAGGTATAGACCTGCCTTCTTGGCCAGACTAGGAGCCCCTCAAGGGTGGGATTGGGGTCATTTCTGGGCCTGCCCCAGAGCCCGGCACAGAGAAGGCACTAGAAGCTGCTTATCAGGTAAGTAGGTGTGTGGCTGGAGGCCCCAGGGGCACAGGTCCGCAGCAAAGCCCAGTGTGAGACTGAGCCTGGAATGGCTACCTTGCACTTGGGCTCTTGCCCCCATCCTCCCCAAGCCAGGCTGTGGGGCAGACACACCTATGATGGAAGCAGTTGCCCGCTCAGACCCGGGGATGGCGCCGTGTGGGACCCCCAGGGTGAAGGCCTCACTGTAGCTCTCGTCTACCTCCATCTTCCTCCAGATGCGAAACTCGCCCATGGAGCCCCAGCCAGTGGAGAAGCCAATGAACTGAACCTCTGGTGCCCTGGGGAGGGTCCAGGCCATGATGACAGACTTGTTGGATGGCTCTGGACCGTAGCCAACCTGGAAAAAGAAGCCAAGGCTGCTGGGTGCTGGAAGGAAGCATGCAGTGGCGCTCAGGATGCAGTGACACAGGATAAAGGGCCATGATGGGAGAAACTAGATGTCACTGCATCCATTAAGTGGCCAACAGAGACAAAAGCATGGTATCTGCGGGTTCCAAAGTGACCTGGTTCCCTAGAACCTCTAGGCCTTTGCACATGCTATTCCCTCTGCCTAGAACATCCTCCTCTCTGGTTTGCCTGCTGAACTCCTATTCATACTTCAAAACCCAGTTCGGTTATGTCCTTCCGATAGGAAGCTTTGTTAGCTGCTCTTTCTCTAAGTCCCTTCCTCTTAGCTCAGAGTGTTCCCAGCCCCCTATTTTCTTTCTCCCTGGCCACCTACCACCCCTCAGCTCCCCGATCCCTAGGCGCTCCCTCTGCCACAGCTCTCTGCCACGTTCTTTTTGTAAGAAACTCCAGGAAGACTGTGAGCGACTTGAGATGGTGCCCTATATTTACTCTCCCTCCTGCCTGTTCCCCCCATCAGACCCGGACACAGCAGAAAGCAGCAAATGTCAGAGGACCACGAGGTTCCCATGTCCACCCCGGCCAGCCCAGCCATGCCTGGATACGCCCGCCACGCCAGCTGATCCAGAATGTTCTGAACTCATCCCAGGAGAGGATCTTGGCCGTGTGCGAGCTGGCCACAGGCTCACCCATCTTGCTGGTAGAGATCCAGGACCTGGTGTTCTGGTGTCCCCCCAGGACGATCTCGATCATGCCCGCCGTGTCCTGGGGCCCGGGGGACAAGGCCACACGGGCGTCATTGTGGGCTCGCACAGCCATGTCGAAACGGGTGAGGTGCTGTGGCCGCTGCACATACTGGAACTCATACTTGTTGGGTGTGGAGATATGGACTCTCTCTGGACAGAGGGAAGGAGAGAGGGTATTGTGGGGGCACCTAGAAAATGGGGACCACGGGGGACCTGTCTCACTGTGGCTGGGCCAGCAGCTGCAGGAAGCATGGCTGCTGGCTTAATGACAGCTTTGCCAATAGCACAACAAAGAAAAAATGCTCACGGGAATAAATCCTACAAAAGATGCACACCACCTGTGTACTGGAAACTGCGAAACGCTGCTGAAACTAAAGAAGACCCAACTCAGTGGAGAGCTAGACCACGTCCATGCGTCAGAAGACAATGTGGCCATGATGTTAATTATCCCCCGAGTGATTAACAGATGCCATGCAATCCCAACCAAAATCCTAGCGGGGTCTTTGGAGAAACTACAAAGCTGATTCCAGAATTTATATGGAAGCAGAAAAGACCTAGAAGAGGCAAAAATAAAGAAGAACCAAGTTCGAGGACTCACCCCACCTGACACTGAGATTTACTCGAAACCTACAGAAATCACGACAGTGTAGTTTTGGTGTCAACATAGATAAGTGCCCAATGGAAAAGAACAGGGAGTACCCAAATGGACCCATGCAGGTACGAACAACTGACTTTCAACACCGCTGCAGAGATAATTCCATAGAGAAAGGAAAACCTTTTCGAGAAATGGTGCTCAACAACTGGCTATGCAGAAAAATGAACTTTGATTCATCCCTTGCATGGTCTCCGAAAATTAACCCAAGATGGGACATAGCCACTTTATAAAAGTAAAACCTGAAACTGTAGAACTTTGAGAAGAAAACATAGGATTTGGCAAAGGTTTCTTAGACAAATCAACAGCAAAGTAATCCACAAAAGGAAAAACTGGACATCAATCAAAATAAACAACTTCTGTCTTTGAAAGACACTATCAAGAGAATGAAGACAAGCCACAGAATGTCTTTGTAAAATGGTTTATCTGATTAAAGGACTAGTATGCAGAATATATATTCATGTTGAATGCCTTGGCAATGGGGAGGTGGTTAACCTGAGGGGTGGACATCACCCAGGGACTCCAGATCCTACGCTCTGCCTCCTGGCAAAGGCCCCTGGATGACAGCCAGGTGCCCAGCTTGGCCCAAGCTCCAAGCTGGACTGCTCCTAAGGCAAGACCTAGATGAGGAAGGGACAGAACCTCCCATAGGCAACCCACGCTCACATCATGTTTCACCCAGCATTTCCCCGACCCCACTAAGGCAGAAGCATGGATGGCCCTTCTCTGGCCATTTCGCTCACTGGGCACGCTCTGTACCTATTTCCTGTTCATGGATCATGTGCAGGTATAATGTCAATTTCAGAGGGATTGAGGTGGACCCCAGATCTCACACCCTCTGGAGCCCACCTTAATTTCCCATGTCCTCCTCTGCTACGCCAGTGTTCTGGGTCTCCTTCATTCCCTTGACGTCACTCTAAGATCTCCCTTCCCAGGATGCTGCGCTCCTCACCATAGGGCCCTGAGTTCAAGGACGCCACCCTCCTCCTGACTGCCATCTCTTTTCTCTTTGACACCTGCAATCTACAATCTCGTTCACTCACTTCCTGCATAACGGATGCCCGGCCCCCACTCTGGCTATGGTTGTCCCCAGACAGGACATCTCAGTTCTCTGCTACTGGGTCCTCAGCCCCCAGGGACTGTGGGTGTCTACTTGGCAGCGGAAGAGCTGCAATAGTGCAGGGGTAAGGGCTGAAGTCCTCGGAGGGGTGGGCCCGGGGACTCACCATTGGGACAGAAGAAAGCACTGTAGGTGTACGTGTGGGGGGCTCCTTCGGGCTGAAACGGAGAAACAGGGAGAACTGAGTGTTGGCGGGCAGTCAGCGCAGGGGGGCAGTCGCCCTCCCATGGCAGTGGCTCTGATTCTGGACCCTGCGGGGTGATGCCAACATTGCAGGTGCACAGAAGGCTGGGCTATCCATCTCCCAGGCCCAGGTGAGGAAACGGAGGCTCCCTCCTCCTTCCTCTGGTTAAAGGAATTCTTCGACCGCTCTTGGACTTGTCATGCCCCTCTCATCCCCGCCGGCCCCCCTGGCTACCCCATTTGTTTCAGTTCCCAGCCCAGCTTCTCCCTCTGGGCAGAGAACACGATGACACAAAGGCTGCAAGGACCTGATGCCCCATCTGATGTCCTCGAACACCGAGAAGGGGATGCCTGGGTCTGCCAAGGACGGGCTCTCTGTCCCACTGTCTGTCCCATACAACCCCTGTCTCCTGTCTCTTCCATCCATGCTCCTGTTTCTGCCCCTTCCACAGATCTTCCCCCAAAGAATAGAAGGCAGCAGCTTGTTCTCTTAAAAGGGAGCACCTGGAATTACACCCAATATGCCTCTCGAGAATTTGGTGTGATCAGCACAGCCCCATGGGGCTCTCATCTTTCAATACTTCTTTTACATCACCAGACTGGTAAGTTGGAGCCACACTTCCCTGCAGCTCTAGCGAGTCCCAGGCCACTTCGCCACAGCTGGCTCTGTGCTGTGGAGAGGAGCTGGATGCCGCGATCCTAAGGCGAGGCCGTCCACTCACCTTCCCTGAGCCCCAGAGAGACCATGGGATCTACCCTGGCCCTGGCTCAGGAAGGGACTGGACGCTCAGGCTGGGCTCTCAGGGAATCAGGCCCTGGCAAAGCACTCCGAACGAGGGTGTGCGCTTACCTCAACCATCACGCTGCGCCTGATGTGGTCCCTCCCGATGGGGACCCTCCTGTCAGTGTAATTCTCCTCCGGGTGCTTGATGGACTTCCCATCCCGGCAGCAGCTTATTTCTCCATAAGCTAGGGCTTTGGCTGCAGAGATGTGAATGCTCAGTACTGCTCTCAGAACACAGAGCTGTCCTGTCCCCCACCTTCGTACCAGGTGTGCATATGTGCATATGCATGTGTGTGTGCAAGCTGCAGGTGCATGTTTGTTCATGCATTTGTGTGCTCATGTTAGTATGCACGTACATGGTTATGCATGTATGTATTTGCATGGTGTCTGCATGTATGCATGCATGCACGTGCATGTATTTACATGTGCGTGCATATGTGTGCATGGGTATACTAGTATTTGTGTGTGCATGTTTGTGATGCATCTGTGTTTGCATTGGTTTGGCATCTTAAGAGCCTGGCTCTCCCCGGGTAAGGCCTCAGGCTCCACCCCCAGAGGCCGCCTCCCCCTACCTCCAGACTCTTCCCTCCGGCCTGCTTCCCCAACTGCTGTCCTGTCTCTCTCCTGACCTCACCTGCTGCTCCACCTACCCCTTGCCTGTGCCTATGGTCAGAGCCTGGGCCCCTTGGTGACCTAGAGGGTAGGTGCCCAGAGAAGCACCAGGCCCTCACCTGTGATGTTGCTGAGCCCCAGGTCGCTGAAAGACAGAACCACCCAGGTGGGCTTGGTCTCCCCGGGGGCCAGGCATATCTTCTTGGTCAGATGGCGTTTGCCAGGATGCCCGACAAACCGGATGCCCTTGGGCACCGAGATCTTCACGTACACCTGCAGAAGGTGGCATGTACTCATGGTGCCTGGAATCTGAGGCCTCCCAGCACATCCCACCACCCAGAATCCACCACCAGCCTGTCAGCCCCCTCCAAAAGCCATGCCCTCCATGGGAGGCCCCCTTTCCAGTTTCAATCAGAACCAATACTCATCATTGTCCTGCTGAGAGTTCTCTTCTTCCCTCAGCCCCCCAAATGCCACAGGTCCAGTTACCCTTCGGGACCAAGACCAGTTCAAGGGCAGCCTCTCCATGTCCCCACTGGAGCATGGGCTGGGAGGGACCACTCCACCAGCAGGCCCCCCAGAGCACTTCCTCCGACCCTCTCTCCAACCACCGAGTCCACGGCATCATAGAGCTCTGTGGGTGTGCATGTGCGTGCATATGTGTGCATGTGTGTGTTGTGTCTGTGTGTATGCTCATGTGCATGTATGCAAGCCTGGCACTCTACACATGTGTGCATGCCTGGCACTGTACACACTAGTCTCTATGTACACATGTTTATGCCCCCCAATCTAGAATAGGCTCTTTGTTCCACAGCCATTTATCCAACCAATATATATGAAGGACCTAGTGGGTGTAGGCGCCCTGCTAGGAGCTAAAGAAAAGAACTGAATAAAACACTGAGCCTGGGGCGGTGAGAAGGGCCAGGTTGAGCTCTCACGCCCAGTTTATGGATTGGGAAATTGAGCTGGTAATTGGAAACGTCAAGCTAAAGCCCAGAGGGTCTTCTGGGAGCAGTGAAGCCCGGATGTGTTGACACAACCCCCTAGACTTCCACCAGTCTAGGCGCCCCCTTCAGGTCACAAATTCCAACTACTCCCTCCCTGGCCCGATGTCTTCATTTTTCAAGAAAAACCAGGAATCTGTTTTGCGTGTGTGTGTGAGTGTGTGTGAGTCTGTGCGCGTGTGTGTGGTGAAATCTCTTGGTTTCTGCAGTGTCTGTGGTATGGGGCCACAGCTCACATCTTCTGCCCTTGGTGTGAAATGAGCCAGCACTTGGGCAGTGCCGGGAGAAGGACAGCCATGTCCCCAGCTAGCCAGGGCGAGGCTGAGACCTGCAGCCAGAGCTGTGGGCCAACCTTCAGAGAGCAGGCTCGCTCCTAGCTGGACTCCTGATCCTGTGCCCCACTCACCCCTCTGCCTAAAGCCTCAGCTTACAAGCCCTGCCCCTGATGGTTGTCCCTAACCATGGGGACCCCTTCTACCCTCCCTTCCTCCCACCCACCAGCCAGGCTGAGATGGGGCTCGAAGATGATAAAGGTCAGGGAAGATGGGAGCCCCTGGTCTCCTCAAGCCACACCAGTGCACAGGCCCCACCCAAACGCCTTCCCCGTTGTGCCCGCACCTGATCTTGGTCCTCACAGGTCCCTCTACCTCACCTGTTGTCCTGCCTCATCACCAGGGTCTGAAATTCCCCCAGCTTCCAAGGTCAACCTCAAGCCCACCTTCCCAGGGGAGTTGTTACAGGTTAAACTACATTCCCCTAAAAGACATGTTGAGGCCCTAGGCCCCAGTATCTGTGAATGTGATCTTATTTGGAAATAGGGTCTGTGCAGACGTCATCAAGTCATGACAAGGTCTTAGGGCAGACCTTAATCCAATGACTGAGGTCGTTCCTTATAAGAAGAAATTCGGACACAGACATTCGCAGAGGGAAGATGATGAGACACACAGAGAGAAGAAGCCACGTGAAGACAGAGGCAGAGATGGGGGTTGCTGCCAAAGCCAAAGAAACACCAAGGGTTTTTACTGTCTGGTCCTTTACAGAAAAAATGTGCCAGCCCCAGTTCCATGCCATTACATATGATACTTGTACCCTCGTGCCAGGGGTACAAAAGTCAAGGACGGTGACTCCATCATGTCTGTCACCCCCCAACTCCGCCATGCGCACATGCCCGCCCCAGCCCTGCCCAAGCTTAGATGGCTGGTGAATTAGAAGCTGACCCCATCCTGCCTCTGCTTCATCAATAACACATATGCTGCCCGCAAGGCTCCCTCAGGATGACCCGACCCTCCCACCTCCTGGCATCATAGATGTGGCCTCCACCACCAGGAAAGGCTGTTGGGGTGGGGGCTTGGTACCTCAGCACAGATGCCCATGTAGTTATAGATGCTGAGTGGGATCTTGGCCTGCTCCCCGCGCACCACGTGGGGGGGCAGCGTGAAGTCCACGAAGAAGGGTTTGAAGGTCTTCAGCAAAGTGGGCTCAGCAATGCCCAGGCCCCATGTGGTAGACAGACCCACAGCCTCAGCCACCCAGCTGGTGATGGAGTCAGGGACCTGCAAGCGGAGTGTCTCCTCGCCGGACGGGTCACTGCAGAAAGACGGACAACCCGTGGGCCCTTCTCCAGTGCCATGCCCCAGAGGCTGGGGGGAGGGGAACAGATGACTCCAGTCACATAGCCTCAGGGCCCAGGAAGGTGCCCCTGCAGTTCGGAAGTAAGCTTTTAAGGCGCCACAAAGTGTGACAGCAGAAAGCCATCCCTCCGCCCTGACTCGCTATGATCAGAAACATGAACTGCTCTCTCAGGGCAACTGTGGACACAAGATCCACAAAACACAGGTTCAGAGGTACAAACTTTGGCAGTGAGTGCACCGCCCAGTTTAGGGAAGAAAGATGCTGAATCGAGAGAACCAGTCACTTAAGGCATGCTTGTGTCCCCCAGAAAGGTATGTCCACGTCCTGACCCCTGGTACCTGTGAATGTGGCATTATTTGGAAACCCTGAAAACAGGGTCTCTGCAGATGTAACTAGTTAGGCTAAGGTGACACTGGAGTAGGGTGGCCCCTAATCTAATGACAGGTGTCCTTATAAGAAGAGGGAAATTTCACTACAGAGAGAAGAAGACCATGTGAAGACAGAGGCAGAGATTGGGGTGATGCTGCCACAAGCCAAGGAATGTCTGGGGCCCCCAGAAGCTGGAAGAGACAATGAAGGACCCTCCCCTAGAGCCTCTGAGGGGAGCGCGGCCTTGGCAACACCTTGATCTCAGACTCCTGGTCTCCAGAACTGTGAGAGAATACATTTCTATTGTTTCTAGTCCCCTAGTTTGTGGCCATTTGTTAGGGCGGCCCAGGAAACTGATGCAGGCAGTACCACCCTCGTAAAAAAGGAAAAGGACAGACAGACAGAAAGTCCATCGATAATTTTTAAAGTGATTACATGACAAAATGACAATATTTTGGATAAATATAATATATATGATTCAAATGAACTCCAGTTTCTTTTTATCCTTTCTGACGCAGCACTGGGAACCTTGAATTACACATCTGACAGCACTGCTCAAGAAACGTGCCAGATTTTCCCCACCCTCGTCAATGGCACGTTGGCCACTCCGGGGTGGCTCTGAGGACAAACTTTGCTGTCTCCTTTGTGTTTCCAGGATATCCTTTTGAAGTCTGTCTTAGCTTTTGGTTCAAGAGTGCTTGCTGGAAAATAAAGCCCACGACTGGGGAGAAGCCCAAAAATTAAAGCCCCTGGCCCGGCAGGGAAGCAGGCTGCTCCTCGCCTGTCTGCCAGGCCTGTTTCCCTGAGCCTGCCCCAAGGGGGCCTCGCCGGGCAGCCAGACCCCTCAGGCTGCAGCATGACTCCACTGCCCATGAGGCCCTGCGAGACCTGCGGCATCTGTCAACCCCTCTGTGAGGGTCACATGCTGTCACCCCGATAACACAAGCTCGGCCTCTTCTCATCTGGCAGAACTGTCATGGCTTCATACAGTAACAGCCGACAGAGGGGCAGGGAACATCGCAAATCTCAAACCCCGAATCCCAGGTTGTAACCCTCTGTGGCTCTCTACGCCTCCCCACCACAACCTACACAGCCTTCACATTCCCTGCACCTTCCTCTGGGCCTTTCCTACCTCCCTCCAACCTTGTGGAATCTGCCAGCCTCTCCCGCCCCCCAGCTCTTGCCCGTGCTGGTCCTTCCACCTGAACACCGCCATTCTTGTTTATCCATCTTCTGGGACTCAGCTTGGCCTCTGTCTGCCCTGGGAGCCTCTCAGGCTTCCCCAAAGGGTTCCTCTTCCGCCTCCCAAGCCCCGTGCCCAGCTCACCATGAGAACATCGACCCTACTGAAGCATGAAGTCTCCTGGGGCATAAATCGTAAATTCCATGAGTCAGGGGACTCTGCCCACTTCGTTCAAGATGCCATTCCTGGCACCAAAAACATCGCCAAGCACCCAGGAAGCAGATGTATTTGAATAATGATGGCCAGATAGCCCATCTTAAATCTGGGGTCCCAACGCAAAATGCAATAATCTGGGTCTATGCTGACCAGGAGTTAAGCCTTCCCATAACGGGGACACACACATCCACAAAAGCAGCCTGAGAAACCCCCAGCGGTGTGCCCAGTTCTATGCGGAGCATGTGCCATGTGCCTTGTGGCACCTTGTGCCTAGAAGGGAGCACTCGCTCGGAAGTGCCCACCCCCCCACTGGCCCTGGGAGTCTGAATTTTCACGCTTCACTGTTTTCCCAGGGCAGGCTACAACTACTTTCTACTTAGTGCCATTGGGTGTTCTCACACTGAGCATCGAAAGAAAAAAGCCAATTGCATCCGGCAGGAATTTGGCAGGGCACTGCTGCTTCAAGAAGAACTAAAAGGGGGAAAAATGTGGAAAGGAAATGTGCTGAGAAAAGCAGCTTGTTTGGCGGGCAGGAGTCTAAATTCCCTGAGGAGTGAGGAGGGGGTGGGTGGGGTCAAGTTCATGTTCCAGGGAACTGTAATCGTTTTAATGAGCTTGTTATGCAAACAGAGAGGATAGAGTTACCCCAACAGGGAGTCATAAGAGGCACGAAGCCCCTGCATTTCATATTTCATGAGCGGATGTCCAAGGCTGCAGCAGGATTCAGGGCTGACTTCATGGCTTTGGGTTTTATATGTTAGAAAAGGATGCCCAACGTCTTACTCAGATGTGGGTGTCAGATCTGCAGGCAAACGCACGGGGAACAATCTAGCCTTGTGTGAGTGCCTCAAAGTCAGCCCACAAGGACATCGAAGGAAAGTTCTACTGTACCTGATGTTGAGACACCGCCAAATCCATGTTTCTGGGAAAAAGGTCCTTTTCCTCTTCTCTGCTCTATAAAAATAAAAGAAGGAGTGATTAAAGTTTCATGGACATAATTTTGTTACCTGGCAGGTTAACATTTTACTCAATTAGGACATAACATGTTAATTCACTCACTTGTCAGTTAACCCTCAATTCACTTAGGAGTTAACATTCTGCCCAATTAGGATACAAAGCGTTAATTCTTTCGCTTGAAGGGGTTAACATTCTAGTTAATTAGGAGTAGAAGTGAGGCATCAAAGGATTGGCAGAGTCATTTTAAAATAATAGTGGTGCTTTATATCCTGAAGGGCCACAGGGACCACTCCGCATCCTCCCCTTTGTTAATTTTCCTCCCTGAGTTTGCCATGTTTTTCTTTTCCTGCACCGTCGCATCACGCTCTCCACCTCCCCCAAGCTCTCCCGTTTCCTAAAGAGTGCCTTTCATTCTTGGTCCATCCTCAGAAGTCTCGTGGCTCACATTCCCTGGGGTTGTCCCTTCATTAAAAAAAAATAAGCCTGACTCAAAATTTGGCCTAATCTCTCAAAATTAAAAATGGTCCCATTCTTTCAACCTGCAATACCTCCCCTAGGAATGCACCCTGGAAATACCCACAGGCACGTGTGCAAAGACAAACAATTGGAGTGGTTCACAGCAGCACTGAGAGAATGAACAAGTAGCTGAAATCTCCATCAATAAGGGGACTGGTTAATCACATACTACATTCATACAGTGAAATATTATGTCAGCAAAAGAGAGTGAGGTAAGCATATACTGTATGTACTAATGTGGAACATCTCTAAGACTTACTGTTGACTTCTCAGCTCTGTGAAAATAAAAAAAAGGTATAGAACAGTATTACAATATTCTCCTGTTGGGTTTTTAAAAATTCCTTAAATCCTTATATATGCACAAAAAAAATTTCTAGAATGATATCTAATAAATTATTGACCAATGATATCTAATAAATTATTGGCCTCTAAGAAGGAACAAAGAGTCTGAAGGTGAGGAGACCTTCATTCTGTCATATAACCTTTCATACTGTTTGAAAAAATTTTAACCACTTGCACACTGTTAAGAAAAATATCTTGTCCTCAGAATAAGGATGTTATCCAATTACAAAAAGGCACAAATACCTGCCTTTTAAGGCATTTCTTTTGTCTTTCTGCATTTGGATTTATAATTGCCTTTGTGGTTTTAGATTTCAGACCACACCAGGCCAAGCTCTCGGGGGACCTGCACATGGGAGGGAAGGCCCAGTATTCCACCTCCCTTATCCAACCACGTCCTGGAAATGCCTCTGTGTGTGTCCATACTATGGTAGGAGGAGCTTGGTCTGGCCACACTCTGATTTGGAGTTTGGAAACTAAGACCCTGTGGGCCTGCCTGACTCCTGCTAAATGAGTGGCCCAGGCAGGAAGAACCCAGGGGACCCAGGTACCCAGGAATCACTGCAGAGGGCCTACGGAGTTGGGAAGGATCTCGGTCTGGGCAGAGAAGGCTTAAAAGATAAAGAGCGCTTTGATGAACAGGCCCATGAGGGCAGATGGTCTTCTGGGCTACTTTTGGTCCAGAACAAGGGGTCAAGAGTCTGGGGCCCATCGTTAAGGTTTCTGGAGAGACCCAGATATGTAGGGACTGCTGACTACACTGACCCCATCCATGGCTCCCCTTGGTTCTGTGCTCTCTCTCAGAGGAGTGGGTGGAAGAAAGGATATCCGAAGCTCGCCTCCCCTGTTCCAGCCCTCATGCCCTCAAATCTAGAGAGAGTAGGAAGGCAAAGTCTTCAGAGCACCATTCTCCTTCCCAAGCTGGCTGGCCGAGACTTGGGATTGAGAAGCTAGTGGCGGAGGCAGAGGAATGAAGGGCATGGGCGAGAAAAGAAGTGGACAATAGGGGATCAAAAGGGAGAGACATGAGAGAGGAGAAAGTATCACCTCCTGTCAAACGAAGGTTTGCATGACTCCGGGGACAAAGCCACAAATCTAAGGGGGAGATGTGAACTTCTCTCTCTCAGTAATTAATGTTAGTAAACAAACCAAAAAATAAGAGTAAATATATGGAGGCTCTGCGTGCCACCATCAATAGGCTCAACCAAAAGTATGCAGAGAGCCCTTTACCCAATGAGAGAGATTTAGATATTCAAAAAGATGTGAGCATTTACAAACACCGTCCATATAGTCAGTCCCCAAAATAAAAACCAGACAATGGATACCATACAGACCATGTTCATTGGCTACAATGCACACTTGAAACAAATTTACGAAATGCATAAAAAATACTTTTAAAAATCACTTGAAAATTTAAAACACTTCTAGCTGAGTCACAGCTCAGAAAGGGAATCATTCCATAAGTGAGAATCTATCTAGAACACTTCATAGCACGACTCTGGTGCAGCCAAAGCGGTGCTCTGAGGGCAATTCATAGCCTTCAAAAAAGGAACGGTTTAAACACTTAGAGTTAAAATAAGAAAGACTAAAAAGTAATTATTTGGTGTCCAACTTGAGAAGGCAGAGGGTTGGAGCAGGAGGAGGAAGAGAGAAGAAGAGAAGGAATCGCGGGGGAAGCAGGAGGAAGGAAAAAGAGTAATAGAATTTTCTATTACTCTGCTCTGATTCTTCTGTCCCCAGGCAGGTCTGCTCCCCCAATGAACGTTCCTCTCTCTGCACCCCAACCCATGCATGGGGGTAGGGCCAAAACCTGGGAGGGGCAAGGCTGAATGCTCAGTGTCCCAGCCCAGTGGTAATTTTGACCCCAAGGAGAAAGTGGGTGATGTCTGAAGACATTTTTGGTTGTCATAACTCGAAGAAAGTGGTGCTATAGGCAACTGGTGGATGGAGGCCAGGAATACTGCTCTATACCCTACAAAGCGGCCTCACCACGGAGAATGATCTGGCCCCAGCCTTAGACATTAACAGGGCGAAGTTAGAAAACCCTGCTCAAGGCAGTGGCAATTACCTGGGGAGTTGCCTGGAGGACGCCACTGCCACCAGGCTCCCCGTGTGGGGCTGGAAGGCGTGGACAGCCTCGTCGGTGTATAGGCCACCATCCTGCCGGTGGTTCAGGCTCACCAGGTCAGTCATCACCACCAGTCCTGTTTCCTAGGCAACAGACAACATCCAAACCCACGGTGGGGAAGTGGATGTGATGGCCCGAAGAGTTCTCATCACCCCAGGACCACTGGCCCAACATTGCTGCTGCGTCATGGCCCTGCTGTGGGCTTGGTGCTACAAACTGAGGGGGTCATGGCACCCAGTGATGAAAGGCCAACACATTTGTGCCTCAGACACAAACAGCCACGCGTTTTATGATTCCATTGACATGAAATGTCCAGAACAGGCAAATCCATAGATACAGAAAGCAGCTGTGGTTGCCAGGGGCTGGGGAAGGGGGATGGGGAGTGACTGCTCATAGGGACAGGATTTCCTTTTGGGGTGACAGAAATGTTCTGGGACTAGATAGAGGTGGTGGTTGCACAACATTGTGAATATACTAAATGCCACTGAATTAATTGTTCACTTTAAAATGAGTTAATTTTCTGTTGTGTGAATTTCACTTCTATTTAAAAAAATCAATCGGAACAGTCCCTGATCCAGACCAAGGACTGATGACTGTGGGCTGCTGCAGTTATTACTATTATAATTATCCTCATCACTGTGTTAATTATGGGGAACAATGGGATGGAGGAGAAGCCCCATCCTAGACTGGCTGACTCTGCTTTGTGAATAAGGAAGTTAAAACTAGTTACTTTAATCAGAGATGGTACCCTTAATTCCAAAACCAACAGGGTCCAAGGGTTCAAATTGCTAGGCATCCAACAGACATGCAACTGAAACATCATTTGTTCCAATATAGATATACAGATATAGCTAGATATGTAATAAATATATTTTAGCTAATACAGCAAAATAAGTAATTTTTTCAAATATATATTATATATATTTTATATACTAAACTTTTTAGCTGATACAGCAAAATGTTAATTTGTAGGAATTTGTCCAACTTTTCCATGTTTGAAAAATTCCATAATAAAAATGGGGGTGGGTGAGGAATGCCTTTTAAATGATTTTAAAACATGGATGAAAAGCACCCTCCGATGCAACATGCATTTGAGTGGAGACTGCCAACCTGTGAGCTCCTGGTATGACTTAGAATGATGCTTGTGTATGTTGCACCTGCTAACACCTCCATGAGCCCTGTAACCAGGAAGGAGGCGGGCAGATGCAAGCCATGATTGTCATCACAAGTGAACCTGCTGTTCGAGAACATGGATGGCCACCCGCTCCTTGGCCATGGACGGTTTTCCCTCCACCAAACTACCCTGAGCTCCATTGCTTCCTATCCAGATCAAGTTGTCAGACCACACTGACATTTTACTCTCATCTGCTTTGCAAATCAGAGGGTCCGCTCATGAGTTTTCACTGGGGAGAATCGCAATCAAGCTCCGAGGCAATAAAAGTTTGAAAGCTTTCACCCCCCATACTGTAGTCCCCAGACTCTTTGTTTCAAAGTGAGAGGAGTATGGAAGGGGCAGTGGGCTCCAAGACCACCTCTCCTTACGGTGAAGGCAAACCCGGAGTCCCTGGTGACGCCCCAGGGCCACGGGAAGACAGAGGAGCGCCTGCGTCGTCGTGCTGTCAGCCCGGCCCACCAGAAGGGTCCATCTTCCCGTGACACCCCAAAGGCATCGGAAACGTCATAATCTTCCAATTCCCGGAAAACCTACAGGCAAGGGGTGGTGCGGTCAATCAGTTGAGGGTTTCCTTTAAACCCGAACCGGTTCTCATGGGTCTGGCATGCTCCCGTCTCAACCTCCTTTCACATACATCACCTTAGGAGATGGGTGTCGATGGTGTTAACGATAATAGAAACAAGAAATAAAAATAAATAATAAAAAAAATACAATAACATTTAAATAAAAATGAATAATAATATAGGTGCTGATCAGCCCTGCAACCAGGCCAGGAGGATACCTGCAGAACAAAGGCAGGTTTCTGCTGGATTACCAGCAAGCCATGTCCATAGCTGTGAAGGGGAAACAGTAACCAAGAGTCATTCTCTATGGCAAAAAGCATGGGGCACCTATGGATTAAAGGCTGAGAACTGCCAGCAGGCCTTTCTACATCTACTTACCTTTTCATGCTACATACTCTTCCCTTTCCTCACTGTATGTCCATATCAGAGGAAATGGGAACTAAAGATGGCATATAAACTGAATTCCCTGAACACTCAAGGTCCCTCTGGGT
Source organism: Pteropus medius (assembly GCF_902729225.1). Lineage (NCBI taxonomy): Eukaryota > Metazoa > Chordata > Mammalia > Chiroptera > Pteropodidae > Pteropus > Pteropus medius. The sequence goes on from NW_024343732.1 coordinate 1,135,721, forward strand.
GCCTTTAGTCTGTCCCTCTATCCCTCACACTGCCCCTCATTCTCTGCCTCTGAGAGGAGACCACTCTGTCTGTGGAGTGTTACTCCTTTTCTAATAAACTTTCCTTTGACTCTAAAATAATAATAATAATAATAATAATAATAATAATATGAACACTTTATAATGGAGCTAGAGCTGCCATGCCAGAGGAACTAGTTGCCTTGCATGACCTATGCCTCAAACCTTTGGAATGTTAAAACGGGGCAAAATAACCTTTACACTGGGCCTAAAACAACATTATGCTCCAAGGAACTGTTTGCAAAGACAGCAAGAAAGCAGTTATTATGACTACCAGACTAATGACTACTAGACTGAAAAAATTTTTTAATTGTTTAGTTAGCATCACTATGTTATGTTACCTGCACCAGTAGAAATGCCTTCTTCTATTAAGGTAATCGTTCACCTTCCCTTTCTCATAAATACCCTTTGCCTTTGTCTCCTAATCAAAACACTATTTGGGCTTCTGCCTGAATCAGTGCATCTCGGATAGCTATTCTTATTGATCTCAAATAAATGCTTGTTGCCTCTCCCTTTAAAAGGCCTTTTATTTTTACATTAGCAATAGTGTTAGCCCATTTTAAAGATGGACAGACTGGGGCCGGAGAAGTGGGACCTGGACAAAGTCACGTTGCAAGGGTCTAATGAATCTGATTCCAAGATCTTTCAACTGCACCAAAGCAGCGACAAAAAGGAGGTTCACTAAGAAATGAACCCAATGGAGAGAGAGAATCTGGATTCACACGGGGCTCTTCATTTATTGGAAAGTGAGAGACCCCCATGGAGGTGCTAAAACCTGGCACCCAAGGGTCCCGCTCACCTGAACAGGAGTCAGACGAAACCCAGACCTCAACAGGTAGACGCTCTTATCAACTACAGCAACACACACACAGCTGCCCCTTGCAGCCCTGACCCTCAGGTCAACAGCCTCCCCGGGTTGTGTCTCATTCGCTGAATACGTCAGTGAAACCTGGACCCAAACACAGCAGAGCAGTCAGGAGCTTGGCCGTGCCCTCCCAAACCACTTATCCACCCACCTGCCAAGGAGAGTCGGTCATCACCAGCCCAGATGGGACCCTGACCTTGTCACCCAGGTGAGGACAAGAGTGGGAGGCAGAGTGACAGGAACTAGGCTGGTGGAACTGAGATATTCTGTGCAGAGGACAGGTGGGGTGGGGTGGGGTGGGGAGACAGGCGCTGGCCAAGGGCGTGTTGCAGCCAGTTTTAAAGGGTGCAGGGAGAGGGTGCAGGAGGCTGAGCCCACTGCTGGGGACGTGAGCAGTGTCCCTTAGGTCTGGAGGCCAGCGGGGACAGAGAACAGCTGACCACTTTTCCCTGTGTGTGATGAATGCAATCTCCGTCTCTGTGACTTTTGGAGATGCTCCAGTTAAGATGAAACTTATATTCCAATTATTGCTTAGAAGTTCTGCCTATGACAACACATGAAGTCTGAGAGGCAGCTGTGCACAGCCTATCCCGGTGTCAACACCCTGGGGACCCCAGCCCTGGATGGTGCTTGCCCATCCCTCCTCTCTCCCCCAATTGGGGTCCCAACGTTCTACCTGATTTTCAAAGAAGGTCTCCACAGTGAACTGGAGGCTGTCAGCGACCCCTTCTCCATTCTCCCTGACATAGAAGACCAGCAGGCGGCCAACAGGGGCCATGCTGGGGGTTACAGCCAGCTGGAGAGAGGTCACGCACACATTGACCTCGGCTGCTGGGGCTGGAGGGGGCTCTAAGACAAGTCAAAGGTGGGAGAGAGAGGCGTGAGAATCCAACATCCCACAGTGGAACCACTAAAGCCCCAGGCTGTCCTGGGGTGACATGGGGCACAGTGTGAGGAGGTGCTGACCCAGGGCAAGTGCTCCACAGACACTCACACCCCTTCCATTTCACCTAAAAGGGAAGGGAAGCCCTGGAGCACGTAGGCGCACAATGCCCACAATGCCCGTAGGCGCACAATGCCCATTCAGGGGGTGCTACTGGCATCTAGTGGGTGGGGGCCAGAAGGTGATCAACACTCTGCAGTGCACAGGGCAGCCCCCACCGCAGAGAATGATCTGTCCCTAAACATCACTAGGGCCGAAGGCAAGAAAGTGACTTAGTATGAGAGAGACCCTGTCTGTCTTCCCGTCTATCTATAAATCTATCTATGAATCTATGTATCTATTTTCCACGAGTCAATTCATCTATCCATCCACCCACCCATCCACTCACTCACCTATGAATGAATCCATGAGTCAACCTGTCTATCTATAAATCTATCTATGAATCTATGAGTCAATCTGTTCATCTGTCTGTCCATTCATCCATCCATTTATCTATGTCCATCCATCCATCTATCCGTCCATCCATCTATGATTCTATCTATCTACCCATCTATCCATCTCTCTCAGGGATTCTCACCCAGTGAGATGTCCAAAGACTTTTTAGGTTTCACACTGTGTGTGGATGGGTTGTTGTAGGCATCTAGTGGGTGGAGACCAAAGATGCTGTTCCACACACTACAGTGCATGAGACACCCCACCAGAGGATGACCTGCCCTCAAGCGTCCATAGTCCCCACTTTGAAGATGCTGCTTTAGACAGAAGGGCTGTGAAAAGAAGGGAGCTGGGGAAGACCAAGGGGAGGAGGTGGGTCTCATGAGGAGCACACAGAGTCAAGGAGAGGGAGGAGGAATCCTAGGTGGGGGAACAGCCTGGACAAAGTTAGAGAGGGGTCTTGCAGATGGCAACACGGCAGAGTATGGACCTTTACAGTGACTGACCTGCCCTAGTCCCCTGAAAACATGCAGTGAGGATGCCCTTCCTCCTGAACCCAATTCTGTCTTGCTTGGGACACGTGCCCTCCACCCTGAGGCAGGCTCCCTCTTGGCTGCGTCTGGCTCACTCCTCCTGTCTGGGGCACCCATCCCAGTCTCAATGGTTCAGAAGAAAGAACAGAACTTTCAGCCTACAGCTTGGCTCACCTGTCTCGGAGAGGTGTGTTAAGCGAATCGGTTTCTCTGGGGTTGCTCGCCTGCTTCTCTGCTGGGTGATGTGGGCCAGCTGCTGGCCTGAGAGCACGATGTTGCCTCGTGCGGCCACCTCGTAGTACAAGGTAAAATTGCAGGGACATGTGGACTTCACAGAAAAGTGGGCTTCCTCCCCGACCTGTGGGAGACACGTAGCACAGAGGGCCCTGCCTGGCACCCAGAGGCCAGCACCAATGCCACAGCCCACCTAAGGAGACGGCTGCTCTGGGACCACCAGGAGGTTTGGATGGCTGAGGAGGGAGCATACTGGCCTCAGGGCAGATTGCCTGGTGTCCCATCCTGGCTGCAGCCATGTCCCCTTGGCAGCCTCAGCTACTGCTCCATAAATGGGGCTGTAGTGCACACAAAATGTGATAACAGTATGGAAGCCTCAGTGAGGTGTCACGTAGTGAAGAACTGAACTTGGCCCAAAAAGAGGTCTGGAATGTGCCCCCCGCTTCTAATAAGTGATCTCTAAGCCACTGAAATGTCCTGCCTGATAAGTCTTTGTGTACCTGGGGTCTTGGGCCGCATGAGATATGATTTACAGTGGGGGCCTTGGGCCACACTCTATCAGTCTGATCTCTGGAGGGGCTGGAACTGAGGCCAATCAAACATGTCTATGTGAACGACTCCACGATAAAAACTCTGGACGCTGAGGCTCGCTCAGATGAGTGTCCTCGCTGGCAGTACACCATGCATGCTGTCACGCATTGTTGCTGGAAAAGTAACACTGTCCATGGCTGCGTGGGGAGAGGACAAGCGGAAGCTCACATTCAGAACTCTCCTGGCACTGCCCCGTGCATCTCTTTCCAGGGCTGATTTTAATCCGTTTTTCACTATTATATATTGCAACCGTGAGTATAACAGCTTTCAGTGATTCTGTGAATGTCCCTGGAAATTAAAAAACCTGAGGATGGCTTGGAGATCCCTAAAGTCTGCAATTGGTGTCAGGAGGGAGAGTGGTGTTGGAACTACTCCTTCACTTTGCAGGTGCCAGTGCTGCACTGGGCTGGGCCTTCTCATCAAATGTGCATCTGACAAGTTGGGTCCTCTCAGAATCCCCATGTTTCCAGAGGGGTAAACTGAAGGCTCTAGCCCTTCCTAATGTCAGCGAGTGCCGGAAGACACACATTTACTGATTTCAAGACCTACTACCGAGCTGTACTAATAAAGACAGTGTGGTGATGGCATAAGGACATCTGGCTAGATAAATAGGCTAGAACTGAGCTTCCAGAAATAAACCCACACATCTATAGCCCAGGGATTTTCAATGAGGGTGCCAAGAATATTCAATAGGAAAAGGATAGTCTTTTCAACAGATGGTGCAAAAGACTGAAGTTGGGCCCTACCTCACATTGCATACAAAAATTAACTGGAAACAGTTCAAAAAACTTAAATGTAAGAGCGAAAACTATAAAACTCTTAGATAAAAACATGACCTTGAATTTAGCAATAGTTTCTTTTACCTAGGGCACCAAAGCACAAGCAACAAAGGAAAAAAGTAACAAGATAAACTGGAATTTACCAAAATTAAACACCACTGTTGCATCAAAGGACACTATCCATAAAGTGAAAAGACCACCTAGGCAATGGGAGAAAATGTTTGCAAACAATATATCTGATAAGAGTCCAGTGTCCAGAATATATAAAGAACTCTCATGAGTCAAAAATGAAAGATAAACAACATTTAAAAAGTTAAAACATTAGGGGAACCTGGATAAAGGATATATATACAGGAACCACAGGCCTGGATTCTTCGCAAAAGTCATGGTGATGAAAAGGTGTGGGCACTGTTCCAGATCAAGTGTGACTATGAACACAGAAGAGCCAAATGCAGTGTATAAATTGATCCTGAATAAAATGCACACACAAATGCACGCATGCGTACTCACGCATGTGCACATGCTCATGTATGCATATGCACACACACGTGTGTGCACAATTGTGCAGATACACATGGATGTGCACACACACTAGATATATTACATCTTGAGGACACCTTTGAAAATTTGAATATTGCCTATGAATTAAAAAATATGATTGAATTAATGTAATTTTCTTCGATGTGACAATAGCTTTGAGGTCGTGTTGAAAAATTTCCTTATTTGGGGGATGTACTATGCTATGTGTAACTTACTTTCAAATGCTACAGCCAAAAAATGTATAGAGAAATGGATAGATGGGTGGGTGGGTGGGTGGATGGATGGATGGATGGATGGATAGAGGCAAATGTTAATTCATAAATCTGGGTGAAAGGCGTATGGTTGTTTATGGCCCACAGACCAAAGTTGTCTATTGTTACAGAAAATAAAGGAGACCTCCTTTTATGGTAAGAGTACTGTCCTCCCTTCAAATGATGTAGACTGGTGGCTCAGTCCCATGATACAAAGCCACTCTCTTTTTAACAATAATACAATGGAGCCCTGATCTAAAGCCACCAAGCCTGTCCTCATTAAAAATTAGTAGATTAGAGGCCTTAAACCGCAAGGTGAGGCTTTCCTCTGGTAAGGATATCTTTCCTAAAGAGCTAGAACCTTGGCTCCATGTTATTAAAAGTTCTCTCTAAATTTGTAAATATCCCCATTATAAAAAGACAAACAAAAGTACCCTCTGTTTGAAATGTTGGATAGAAAGAAGGAAAGAGCACAAAGCTTTCTCCTCTTCACCTGCACTAGCCCTGTGGCGTCACACCAACCCAAAAGATTGAGGTGACATTCCTTGTATACAGAGCAGCTCCTCCCTGCGTGTGCCTCAGTGCCGGAGGAAGGGGAAAGGCCCTGGACACAGGGCTCAGGCTGGAAAACCAAGCACAGACACTCTGGCCCCAGTGCCCCTTGATGACGGTCTAGGGGTGGGGGAAAGCTGGAACCGGCTGACCCGATTCAGGCAAGAAGGAGACGTCCCTCTGAGAGGAAAGTCTGAGTGACCCAGCCAAGTTCTCACCTACTGGGAACAACAGTATTGACAGCTAGGGACACAGGGCTCCTTGCCGCCCCACAGGAAGGCGGCCAATGGCAGCGTCCCCACACCATGCCGCTGGTTGAACAGCATTGCAACAAGAACGGTGTGTTCAGCCAAGCTGGGCACAATCTCGTATGAGTTTCTCATTCTCATAACTCCTGCAGAGAGCTGCCAAGCCTGGGAGACAGGCGTGATGCCGAGATTCCTCCGAGCTGCATCCCAGGGGCCCCTTGCAGCCTTGGGTGTGGGCGGAACTGCCAGAACTTATGGGGCTGGTAGGGCCTGGGAGCCCATGGCGAACGGTTTGCACTGGAAGCAACGCTGGCAAGCCTGCCACCGCCCATGGCAGCCAGGGTCAGCCTTTGGTGCTCTAGTTAAGGGGGTTAACGGAGCGCTTTGTAAAACATTTAGTTATATAGTGCTAAACAGGTAAGGGACTACACAAACCACAGTTCGCCCACGCCATACGATGGAATATTATTCACCATTAGAACAAAAAAAGCTTTTGAGTCGTGAAAAGACACGGGGGAAACTTCAATGTAAGTTGGTAAGTGAAAGAAGCCAAACTAAAAAGGCTACATACTGTATGACTCTGACTATACAACATTCTGGAAGATGCGAAAGTATAAAGACAGTGAAAAGCTCAGTGGTTGCCACGGGCTACAGGGAGGGAGAGATGAATGGGTGGAGCACGGAGGATTTTTAGGGCAGTGAAACCATTCTGTATGATACTGTAATAGTGGATATACTTCATTATACATTTGTTCAAACCCACAGAACATGCAACACCAAGACAGAAGCCTAAGGTACCCGGTAGTCTTTAGTTCGTGATAATGCACCGATGTTGCTCATCCATTGTTAACAGACGTGCCACACTAATGCTACTAATCAGGGAAACTGTGTGCAGGGGGCAGGGGTTCGTGGGAACGCTTCCAATTTTCTGCTCAGTTTTCACAGATCCTCCCCACACACCTCTCCATGCATCTTACTTAATTGGGATCACGGAATAACAGACTCAGGAAGCACCAACGTGAGACCCAGCTCTTTCATTTCATTTTTACACTCGGTGTGTCTGGAAGTGTCTGGGTGGAAAAACTCTCGCTGCCTTTGCACAAGAAGTGAAGCCTCCAGAAAGCGGGGAACCCGTCTCAGGCCTGGGAGCAGTGGCACCCTGACGGCAAGAGTCATGTTTATCATGGTAAACCCTGGGCCACGGTCTGAATGTCCATCATAAATAAATTATGGGCATTCATTTTGAGGAGTACCCCCCTTGCTGGAGGAATGGGGGCTCCAGCATCAGCGTCACCATCAGCCCTGCTGGGGCATGTGCAGGTCCCCCGGAGGCATGTGTACTCCCTATCCGGGGCCCAGTCCTGCCCAAGGAAGGTCCTACCTGAAAGCCTTACCTGCAGGGGGTGGGAGGGCGGCTGCAGCTGCAAGTAGCACTGGCTGGGGGAGTACCAGCTGCTGAGGGAGAGGTAGCTGGGCAGGTACTGGGTCCCCGCAGGCTTTCCATTGAGTGCCGTCACCTTGGTCTGAAAAAGAGAGGGTACCTGGTCAAGGCCTGGGCATCTGGGAAGGGGGTCTTTGGGATGCTTCTGCCTACTCTGCCCTGCCCTGCAGAAAAACCCTCTCAGGCTCTAGTTTCCCTTTGGGGAACATCCTCTCCAATTCTTAGACAATAAGGTCCAATGCGGCTAGCCTGTTCTTCCCAGCTCTGTGGGAAGCAAGTGTCCAAGTGGCCACAGGGTCTTGGGGATTGGCTCAGGCAGCAACAGGTGGCCCACATGGCCACATTTAGGAATAAAAACCCCTCCCCTCTGTGTGCACACATGTACACCTCCCTGTCCTCAGGCTTGCCAGCAGCCCCAATGGCTTCTCAGAATATAATCTGCCTGAGGAGTGAACACAGGAGGCGGCAGTCAGGAGGAGTGGACCCACCTGGAGCTCACGGCCCTGCCCCTGCACACCCCAGGCCTTGGCAATTATACTATCTTTGCTCCTTTGACAGTTTGAGCCTGTTGCCTTCAATTGCTGCTAAAAGAATGCAGCTAACAAAAGAGAGACATCAGAAGAGGGAACCTAAGAACTCTGTGTGACAGAGAATAAAGAAATTGCAGAGTTTCTGAACAAGATGGCGGAGGAGGTAGACGCTGTGCTCGCCTCCTCTCAAGACCACATCAAAATTATAACTAAACTATAGAACAACCATCATTGAAAATTGTCTGGAGTCTAGCTGAACAGAAGTCCTACAACTAAAGACATACAGAAGAAGCCACCTCGAGGTTGGTAGATACAAAAGAATTAAGAGGATATAAAGTATAGCATAAGGAATATAGTCAATAATATCGTAATTGCTATGTACAGTGTCAGGTGGGTACTAGATTTATTGGTGTGATCACTTTGTAAGTTATGTAAATGTCTAATCACTATGTTGTACATCTGAAACTAATATAATAGTGTATGCCAACTGTAATTGAAAAATAAAAAATATATATTAAAAAAAGAAAGGATAAAGAAGTTGGCCAGGCTTCCACCCAGCTCCTCAGAGGCAGCCTCTAAAACCCTCTAATTTCCCCAGCGATGAGAGTGTGTTTGTTCCATGGTGGGTCCTGATAACACGTGCTAATGAGATGACTCAGGATAGGGATGGCCACACCAGAAAGGCCAACCATGTGATTAGAGGGTTGGGGCTCTGAGCCACACACCATCCTGATCTCCGGGAGGGGAGGTGACTGGAGATTGAGTTCAGTCTTGGGGCCCATGGTTCAATCAATGGCACCTCTATAATGAAACCCTAATTAAAACCATAGACACTGAAGCATGAGTGAGCACCCCTGGCTGGCAGTTCTCTGTGTGTTTGTCACACGCTGATGGGCCAGGAGGGCGATGAGTCTCAACTCCACGCAGACAGCATGAGAAACTTCGAATCCGGCACCCTCCCAGCTCTCACCCTAGGCATCTCTCTCTTTACTTTGGCCTCATTCGTATTATGTTTCTATGACAAAACTAATTGCAAAAGGTTCAAACTTTGGGTTATAAAATAAGTCTTGGGATGAAATGTACAGCATGATGACTTTAGTTAACAATACTGTATTGTATATTTGAAAGTCGCTAAGAGAGTAGATCTTAAAAGTTCTCATCACAAGAAAAAAAGTTGTGAAATTATATGCGGTGATTGATGTTAACGAGAATTACCGTAGTGATCATTTTGTAACATGTACACATACTAAATCGTTGTTATACACCAGAAACCAATATGTTGTATGTCAATTATATTTCAATGAAAAATAATTAGATGTGTAAAATTGGTTTTGCTTTATAAAAAAATTAAAGACCTTTTCCCAAGCAGTATTTGGTAATAGAAATAGAATATCTTTCCATAAAAGTGACATTTTTGAAAAAAGCTAATTTTTAGAAGTATCTATGAGGGAGAAAATCATTTGGCTAACTCTGATATTTGAGTCATTTGTGGGCTTTGCTGCTAGGTCATTGCTAAAGGACTAATGGAAATAAAAGAATGTCTTTTGATGATTTTTTTAAAAACTTGAAATTGTATGGTAGTAGGGCAGCAGGAACCCTCACATTTATAGCCAGTTGGTAAAAAGTGTGGGTGGCCTGGGGACCCTGACCCTGTGGCTTTGGAGGTTAAAAATCTTTAAGGACGTGTCACCCACAGAGGACACAAAGGCCACAGGTGTCCTTGGCTCACACCTACACATTTATTCTCAGCTGCCTCATCCCCACCACCCCAGTGTTCATGGGGCTGTCACAGAGCCGGGAGCTGGGACATCTGTTTCTGTTGCTCCTGCTCCTCCTTTCCCTGATAGTGGGGACACCAAGTCCTATCAATTCTACCTCAGCAGCTCCAGGCTTGGTGCCCTCTCCATCATCATCATCTCCTGTCTGCCTACCTGTGGTCCCCCAGCCACCCCTCACTGGAACAGTTGTTGAGTATCAAAATTCAGATCACTCTATCCCCTGACACTACCTTCTGAGTAAACTCAAGCACGCCTGGAAGGTGGGAGTTAGCCCCACTGGCTCCCAACTCCATATCTTCCTGAAGTGGCTCAGTCTGGCTGGGCACTTACAGGACCCAACCACACTATAATGGTGGGCCTCTGGGCCTCTGCACATACTGTCCCACCCTCCCAGAAGCAGCCTCCCACCTTGCCCTAGAACAGCTGAGTTATCTGTACCCCTGTTGCATTCCCCCATCAGACTGTGACCTCCCTCGGGGCAGAGAGAGGTCCCAGTTCCACTGAGTACATGCCTGCTGGCTGAATGACAAGGGTCTAGGCGACTCACCCACCTCCAGCCACACATGCTGTGCTGACATGGGGATGGAGGGGATTTCGAACCCCACCAGCCCTCCCCGGGACACAGATTCAGTGGTGTAGATGTTGTCTTTCGGTGTCAGCTCTGCTCTGATCTGGACCGTCACACCTTCTGCCGGGCTGCCGTCAGGGTAGGAAAGCTCCACCTGGAAGGGGTCACCAAAGATTTGATGTGGTTAGGTGACACTCCCTAAACTGATCTATAGACTCAATCTGACCCCACCGGAACCCCAGCCAGCTTCCTTGCAGAAATAGACAAGCTGGTGCTAACATTCATAAGATGTGGCAAGAGGCCTCAAGCAACCAAAGCAATCCTGAAAAAGGAACAAAGAAAGAGCACTCACACATTACAATTTCAAAAGTCACTACATAGCTACAATAATCAAGACAGTGTGGTTTTGATGTAAGGATAGACATGGAGACCAATGGGAGAGAATTGAGAGTCCAGAAATAAACCCACACATCTACAGCCAGCTGGTCTTTGATAAGGGTGCCAAGACCGTTCAGTGGGGAAAAGTATAGTTTCTTCAACAAATGGTGCTGGGACCACAAGATCTCCACACGCAAAAGAATGACGGGGAACCCCCACCTCACACTATATACAAAAAGTAAATCAAAATGGATCACGGACCTAAATGTAAGAGCTAAAACTATGAAATACGTAGAAGAAAACATAGGAAACCTTCATGACCTTGGACTTGGCAAAGAAGTCACAAGGTGCAAAGAAGTCACAGGCTGGCCGTGAGCCTCGAGCCATGCCAAGGTAGGAACAGGGTGGGCAATGCTATGGACAGCTCCCCTTGACTTTCAGATCTCACTCATTCAGGCAGGCAGAAAAGGCGATCAGAACGAGAGGTTCAGAAGACATGAATGTTGTAAAAGAAATATGGTCAGTGGGCCCTGAGGGACCCTAGACTGAGTATTCGGTGACAGAATGATGTTAAACCTGTGCGATCCCCATTAATAGCTCTGTTCTTTAATGCAGATGGTGGATAATTTCTCCGCTGTACATGAAATGCTCCCTTTTCAATTAATCGACAGCCCCAAACCCTTTCTTCATACACATTTTGACCACACATGTGGTACTTTAGCTTCTACTCCAGTTGGGACTCTAAAATCAAGGGGCACATGAGCTGTGTCTGCATGCCTCGAACAGTAGTAGCTGAGATCCTGGCACAAAGAGAGAAGGGATTTCAGATTTCTTCTGAAATCCCAAAGCAGAGCAAGAGGGAGACACGGTGCGAGGACCACCAAGATCCTGTGTGTGACAAGAGGGGTCACAGTGGGGGTAGTAGAGGCAGGCAGGGGTTAGGGTTATGGCAGCTTCCCGCTGAGGTGACACCAAGCTCTGCTGGCCTGGTTCCCCCAGCTACAATTGGGACCCTATTACAGTGGTTTCACAGTGGCTTTCGGGCAGGAGCTGGGGTGGAAGGCAGCGCAGAGCCTGTGACCTTGGACAGCCCCTCTTGGGTACCAGTCCCAATGCTTACCATCCCCACATAGGACAGACCCGGCTTGAACTGCTTCCTGGTGACCTTGGAGTATCGAATGTCCACCAGCTGCCTCTGGACGGGGGTTGAGTCATCGAAGGCCACTTGCTGGCTCCCGTCCACAGCGGTTACAGTGGCCCAGATGCTGACCGTCCCCCGGAAGTGCTCAGGGACGTCAGCTGGGATCATGTCCCTCACGCAGATGTCAAAGTCCTGGGAGCTGTGGATCTGGAGGCAGGAAACACACAGGCTGTGCTCAGTCAGGGCTGCAGTGGCTTCAAAGTACGACTCTCAAACACACATCTGAAATCCAGGACTCTCCAGCTGCCTGGAGGGCCATGGGGACACTCAGTGACACACTTGACCTATGCTGTGGGTCACTGCATAGGGATGGATCCCTGTTGGATATGCACAATGTCCCTGTCCGCTCTGTTGGGCAGGTGAGACAAGCCTCCTCCAGCCAGCCAACAGGGCAGGGATTTGAACCCACTCAGCCCCACTTCAGAGCATTTGTTCCCTTCCCATTTCTGGGGCATAGAACTCCCCCAGTCAACTACTGTCTCAGGACCCACCCGGGGCCTGGCAAATCCAAGTCTGGAAATAGCCATGGAGTGAGTTACTCAGTAAATGAGAGAATAGGATAGGGGCCACCACCAGCAGGCAGCCTCAAGGGAGAACGAAAGAGACAGGGAGAAGCTTTGGGCGGGGGTGGGGAGGAGCCGGTGCTGACAGGGTTCGATGCGGGAGGCCCCCACACAGACACAGAATCTCCAGGACATATGAGCAGGTACACTGCAACACCCTCACAACGTAAGGTTAAGCTGGAGAAGAAAAACAAAAACCAGGTTATAAAACTTGAGATACACGGGAAGGTGAAGTCATGCAATTTGGGAGTTTGTCAAACGGCTAAACACAGAGTCACCATTGAGAGGCTGAACAGACAAACGGACTGTGACAAGATCATGTAGAAAAAAGAGAACGCTGGCCCACAGTTGGCAGGCACCAGCCCAGGAAGCCAACCCATCATCCACATGTCAGACTTGCATGAAGTCAGACTTCAACCTCTGGCTTATTACATAGTAACCTGTAACCACCGGCCCCCAGTGGCCAGGGCTTCATGAATAATTGACAATTTCCCTGATTTTTGCCCCACTTCCAAATTAGAACCGACTTAAGAAAGCTAAATGTGCATCCCTAACCCACGCTATCAGGCCCACTTCTAGTTAGCCGCCCACAGCTTCTTCAGGTCACCAGCCTCCAATGGGACATACCTGAAAGCCACCTCTTTTTTTCACTAAAAAGTTTTCCCACGTCTCTGCTTGCTGCTGAGTCTCTGCCAAATGCAAGTGATAATGGCTGACTACCTTGCTAAAGTAAACTCTGAATAAATAGCCTTTGTCCTTTCTTATTTAATTCCACACCATGTGACCCAGGAATGCCACACCCAAGAGAAATGAAAACATCTGGTCACACAAAAACTTGTAAATGAATATTCGGAATAACACCAGTCACAATCTCCCAAAAGTAGATATAACCTGAAGTCCAGCAACAGATGACTAGATAAACACAAGGTGATCTATCCATACAGTGGAATATGACTCAGCCATTACAAAGGAATGAAGCTACAATGTGAATGAACCCAGAAAAAAATGATGCGGAATGAGAAAAGCCAGACACAAACGGCCACATAGTTATGATTCCATTTATATGAAATGTCCAGAACAAGCAAATCCATAAAGACGGAAAGTGAATTAGTGGTTGCTTCGAGCTGGAGATGGAAACAGGGATTAACTGCAAAAAGACATGAGAGATTTGGTAGGAATGATGGAACTATCCTAAAACTGGATAGTGGTGAGTGTTGCACAACTCTGTGAATGTACTAAAACCCACTGAATCCTACACTGTATATGGGTGTTCGAATTGTGTGGTACTTGAATCACAGCTTGATAAACTATTTTTTTAAAAAAAAACTTACATGCAATATCCTGGGAGGAAGCACATCAAAATATCGAAAGGAGAGAAAAAAAAAATGGCATAGATGATAAAGGCTCTGTTCATCCCTCTGGCGACCAAATCAAAGTTGTGACAGAAACAAGGAGCAGCAGCAAGGAAAAATCACCTGGGATCTAGATGAACAAGCCATACAACTAGGGACAAGTTCAAGAAAGCACCCTGCAAAGGCAGAAGGTAGGACAGGGCGAGGACGCGGGGCTGCCTAGTCTCGAGAGGCTGAGTGACACGGAGGCTGCGGCGGCGGCAGACGCCTCCTAAAGGGCCCGTGTCTTCAAGCGGCTTTTCGCGGTGACGGACCTGCTCGCTCTGAGCACCAGTGCTGATTCGGCTGCACACAGGGGGCCCTAGGGACTTGCAGGGAGACATTGTCGGGGTGAGGGACTAGACGAGACTCACCTACAGAAGTGCCGGAGGTATCCATTGTTCCCTGCTGAGCCCTCCCCCTCCCAGTGCGCAGACATAACGCCACCATAGCTGTGACGTCATCAAACTGGTTTACGGAGGTTGCTCCGCCCAGAAGATTCCCTGAAACTCCACCTCCGCCAACTCGTGGTCCCACCCAAGCCACATCCAGGTACATCTTCAGCGAGTCAAGAGCTCCTTGCTGAGCAGCACCTAGACTCACACTGGAAGTAGCTGCCCTCGGTTCCTGGTGTGGCCTTTTGAGGCAACTATAAGCACAGCATCTGTGGGTTGCTTGCTGAATCTTAACAGGTGGCCCTGGAGGGGTAGAGGCTTGGGCTAACCCCTCTCAGGACTGTGCCTCTGGACACCTACTTCACAAATCCACACTAATAAGACTGGGAGACTTAGCTTTGCTTAGTACATAGAAACAGACATGGAAAGGCAGCCCAAATGGGAAGACAAAGAAGCAGAAACCATATGAGAGAACAGAACAGAGATCCAGATAGAACGGAGTCAAGTAATCTAACAGATGCAGAGTTCAAAACACTGGTTATAAAGATGCTCAATGAACTTTTGGGAAGTGTAGATAAATTCAGTGAGAACTTCAACAAAGAGATAAAAAACAAAAATAGAAATGGAAATTATAAAAGGGAACCAGTCTGAACTGAAGAACACATTATCTGAGATGAGAAATATCGTAAATGGAATAAACAAAGTGAATAAAGAAGAGGATCGAATGCCTTATCTAGAGGACAGGAAAGCCAATCAGGACACTCAATCAGAATGGCAAGAAAAAAGATGCCAAGACTATAAAAATAATTTAAGGAGGATATAGGACGCTATTAAGTCTCCAAATATTCATCTGATCAGTGTAAATGAAGAAAATCGAGATGTTGAACAGCTTTTTGAAGAAATAATGATGGAAAACTTCCCTGACCTGGTGAAGGAAATGAACATAAAACTCCAGGAAACTCAGAGAATTCCAAAAATCAGGGATCCAAAGAGACTCACACCAAGACACATCATAATTAAAATGCCAAAGATTAAATACAAAGAAAGAATATTAAAAACAGCAAGAGAAAAACAAATAATTACTTATAAGAAAACACCCATAAGGCTGGTGGCTGATTTCTCAAAAGAACTATGCAGAACAGAAGGGCTTGGCAAAAAATATTCGACAGGATGAAAACCCAGGATATACAACCAAGAATAATTTATCCAGTAAAGCTATCATTTAGAGTTGAAAGACAGATAAAGAGCTTCCCAGACAAAAATAAGCTAAAGGAATTTATCACCACCAAGCCAGTATTACAGGAAATGTTGGAGGGACTTCTATAAGAAGAAAAAACATGTATCAAAAAAGGAATAAAGAATGTTAACTACTACATTCTTATCAATAAGTACCTTAAATGGAAAAGAATTAAGTGCTCCAACCAAAAGACAGAGTGGCTGAAAGGATAAGAAAACAAGACCCCTACATATGAAAAAGAAGAGGATGGAAAAACAAATTGCTTTGATGGACCTAAAAGGTATTTAAGTCAGACAGAGAAAGATAAACACTATATGATTTCACTTATATGCGAAATCTAAGGAAAAAAACAAACTAATCAAAAACAGACTCACAAATATAATGGACAATTTGATGTCAGACAGAGGGAGAGGGGCTTGGGGGACTGGGAGAATGGGGAAAAAGAAGAACAAATTAGTAGCTGATGGATGGGCAGCACGGCATAGGGAATGCAGTTAGTATTAATACGTTGGGTAGGTGGAGGGTCAGGGGAGGGAGGGACCAATTGGGGGGATTGTTTTATGAACTATATAGATGTCTAACCAATGTACTATGTACTTGAAACTAAATTTAAAAATAATAATAATAAAAACAAAAAATATATATATCAAAAGAGACTGTGTCTGCTTATCTGAGGACAAGTCATCTTTATTTTTTTCCTTTCTAAAAATTTTCTAAAGTTCAGCCCAGAAGAATTTTATCATCAGGAAAATCTCCAGTGTATACTGGTTTAGAAACTAAAATAAAATGGAGCTGAAACTGAGGGCAGGCCCTGTGGGAAGGGACCCACTGGGTGAGCAGCACGGGGTTCCTGCTCCTCACCTTCATGGTTCTAAGGACAGGACGCCCCACCTCCTGGCTGTAGTACCCCACGCCATTCACAGTCATGTTGATCGTTAAGGTCCCAGAGACAGGTTTCCCAAAGGTATACCTAGAACAAAAGGACCAGAGTAGTTAATTTCTCAAGCAGTACTGCGGTCGCTGGTACAGCAGCTGGATGGGGGTGGAGTCCAGGACTACCTGCTGACCGTGCCCCGGAAGTACTCAAGGACGTCTGCTAGATCAAGTCCCAAACAGGGATGCTTCCCCATCCTACATTCCATCCTTACAGCCATTCCTGCAGCCCTGAGTCAGGACAGATAATGTCTGTGCCTTGGGATCCTCTGCACTAAGCCTCATGTTGGACAGAGAAAGAGACCGAGGGTCAGAGAGAAACTCTGGACCCAAGAGCAGACAGGATGTGTGAGAAAACCACTGGGGTTGGTGACTCTATTGGAGCACCAGGGAGGCCTGGCCCTAAGTGCCCTAATGAGTCAGCTTTGAACTAGGGATTTGATTTCTTCGAGCCTCAGTTTCTCCACCCAGAAAGTGGGAATAAAACTATCATCTCAGGGATGTTGGTGAAAGGCCTGGTCATTAAGGGGACAACCCCCTCTAGAAATCCCTGTCAGGTCGGCCCGCAGCTGTGGGTGTTGCCTGTGGGGAAGGGGGAAGTGGGACCCTTAGGAGAAGGGGCACAGCCTGGGGGAGGGGGATGCCTGACAGGGATAGGTCAGTTCTGGGGAAGGGTGCCCCCTCAGGGGAGGGGCGCATCCCAGGGTGAGGAGCATGTCCTCAGGAGAGTGGGAAGGGGAGAGCAGCAGGGGAGGGGCAGGCCTGTGGGAGGAGGAGCAAGCCCACGGGGTAGGGACACCCAGTGGGAGGAGGGACATGCCAGGGGGAGGGGCACAACCGCAGTGGCCAACACCTTCTCACCTGGCCTGCACGGTCCCGGTCTCACAGGCGTCCAGGTCCCTGATATAGTGGGGTGGGTCAATAAGGAGCTCAAACTTTGGCAGCACTGAAGGGAGAGAGCAGAGAGGAGGAAGGCAGGTGGCTTTCACCACTGGGGTAGCCTCAGAGGAATAATGGAGGGATCAGAGAAATGACAGCCCCGCCAACGCACGATGACACGATAGGAATCCACATCGCTCTGTGTTGAGCACCAGCAGCTCTTTCAGGGTTTGCCAGCCACATCCACTCTCTATCTTTTTTTTTCCTAAGGCGAGGCTACCCTTGGTTGACCTCACAGATTGCAAGGACCTTGTCAGTTTTTCGTTGTTGTTTTTTTTTACGCCTATAGCACCTGGTCTTCCTAGGTGGTCTCCCATTCAAGTACTAACCAGACTCAACCCTGCTTAGCTTCCGAGATCAGACGGGATCAGGCTTGTTCAGGGTAGCATGGCCGTAGACCCCTATTCCCTAACTTTGAGGGACCAGCACCCCGTTTCTCTCAGGGAGCAACGTGCTTTGAGTGCAGCCGACGTCGGCCTATCCCAGAGGTGTGCCAGTGGCTCCTGGACCAAGCAGGGGCATCCTGGGGGTGCTGACAGCTGAAAGAGACCTCGCTTTGCTGCAGGACTCAGCCCCGGGAGCGTCCAGCTGTCTGGTCACCCTGTGCAGCTCACAGCTTGGGGAGGACGGACCGACACCCAGGATCAGCCCGGAGGAAACCTGGTCCTGAGAACTTGTTACACGAGCCAATAAATTCCTTTTCTTTTGCTTACTGAATTTTCACTGGGCTTCCACTGCTTGCATCCCTACGGCTCTTCCTTCTGGGATCTTCCTCTTAAAAGCAGAAGAAGCCTTTGACCACATAAGCAAGATTTTCTCACAGAAGCATAGTAACCGGCTCTGGCAGGTTCCCTCCCCAGCTCTTGAGCACTTTCCTTAATGGCTCTCTCAGCCTCGGTTTCCCCGTCTCTAAATTGGAGATGGCTCACAGGCAGGACAAGAATGAAAGGACAAAAGGAAATGATGGCCTTAAAAAGGAAGGGAATTCTGATACGGGCTGCAGCATGGATGAACCTTGAGGACATTATGTTGAGTGAAACAGCCAGTCACAAAAGGACAAATATTGTGTGACTCTATTTATATGAAGTCCCTATAGGAGTCACATTCATAGAGACAGAAAGTAGATGGTGGGTGCCAGGGGCTGGGGGAGGGGAATGGGAGTTAGTGTTTAATGGAGACAGAGTCTCAGTTTGGGAAGATGAAAAGTTCTAGAGATGGATTACAGTGATGGCTGCACACAATGTGAATGTACTTAGTGCCACTGACCTGTACCCTTAGAAATGGTTAAGGTGGTAAATTTTATATCACTTATATTTTACCACCATTTTTTTTTTTTTAAAGACACAGCAAAGGCCAGCCCTCCACACCATGCCCGGCTGTCCCAAGCCCTCAATGTACAGGGCTCCTGCCATCCTTCCCCTCATCATCTGTGTCACCCCAAGGTCTGTAGTTTCTCTCAGATGAAATCCTCGGATCCTAGATTCTCCAACTTACCATACTTCTGAACTTCAAAGGACTTGTTGTACACGTGGCCTTGCATTTCGACAAAAATAACCCATTCTCCCAGCACCGGTTGGTCGGACAAGGGGAAGGTCATGTTGGTGACGCCTGTGTGAAGAGAGATGCCCCCTCAATCTGGGGCAAGCGCAAGTGCAGAGAGCCAGCTGGGCCCCGTGTCCGGCAGCAGCGTGGTCAGGGCAGAGGCGCCCTGGGGACCCTGTGCCTGCCCCAAACAGCCCCTCAGGGAAGGCAGAGACCATACTGAGGCTGGGGGGGTCTGGGAAGAAGAAGCAGCCCTGCACACCAGGGTTGCGGAGGAGCAGGAAGAGACTGCATCTTGGGTTCCTGAGTGAGCCCTGCAGCCCAGGTGAGGTGACAAGCCAGGGAGACGGGCCACCCAATTCATCCACTCTACTCCCCACCTGAGTCATTCCTGTGGTGAAGGAAGACTGCACACCCCCTGTGCCTACTCGGCAGCCCCTCACAGGTCTCTCAGAATCAGGAAGAGGAGAGGGGACATGGAGAGGGGTAAAGGCCAGCCCAGAGGACTCGGAGGCATGACACTGCGCAGACCACCACGGCGCGTGTGACTGCTGGAGACCTCACACTCCCATACTGGCTCACATAGGCATGTGGGGTCCGGGAGCCCCTCTGAGCAGGACATGAAGTCTTTCACACTTGTGCGTTTTCCAGGCTGAGGTTGTACAGCTGTCCTCAGTTTCCCCATATCCCACCTATCACCTACCATCTCTTGGGGCTCCACTTCCTTTAGGGTCAAAGCTAAAAGGGCAATGTCAGCGACACAGCCCTTATCGTCGTAGAGAAAGTAAAAAAAAAAAGCCAACTCCTCAGCCAAAGCAAAGCCTCCGACGCCTAGCTGGAAAAGAGACATCTCATGCTGGGTGGGGGTGAAAGACCTGCAGTGGGAGGAAGGCTGTGGGGTGCTGACAAATCAGTCAGCACTGATGTTTCAGAAAGGTCTCCAGCGACAGGCAGGTGCCCCAGCTGGATCCCAGGCACAGAGACGAGTGGGCGGAGGGCACCCGGAGAGAGCACGTTCTCTTTTCCTGAAGGTTTATCACATCTGCCACCCTAAGGTGCAGCCCTCAAACCACAGAAGAAAGAAGGGGCGAGGATGGGAGGAGACTTACCGCAGCAGACCGGCTCCACGTGTCTCCACTCCATCATCCTTGAGCCCCGGGGGTCCTGCGGGGGGACACGCACAGTAAACACAGGGCTGCAGCACGTGCCCAGCTTGTGTGCCGACCTTCCAAGCCCTCTCTCTAGGGCAGGACAAGCACAGAGGGCAGGCCCCATATTAGCCATTGACATGGGAGCAAACAAGAGCTCAGGATATAGAAGGGACTTGTCTGAGGACAAGGGAGTGGAAGGGACCAGGCTGGGCCCGTCTCACCATTTAGGGACCACCATTTAGGAACCCGTGTGCAATCGATAAAGACAGATAGGCACATGCTTGCCTGTCCCGCAGTGGACCTGGGGACCAGAATGGACTGGGTCCCAGCTTGTGAGGTGCTGGGAAGACAGGGATCAGCCCAGAGGGCAGGCGGTAGGAAAAGACAGACCAGATCTTGCCGAGACCAGGCTAACCAGGCCCAGAGTCAGAGCTGAGGGGGGAAGGCCACTCACCAGGATGTAGGCTTCCAGCTGCAACAAAGACAGACAGATGCGGTGAGCAACCCCCCCGGAAATCCCCCAACCCTCCATGCATGCTGTGTCTTCATCCATGTATGGTCTGGCTCCCTAGGGACAGGCACAGTCACTATTATGGGTTGAATTGTGCCCACCCCTGCAATTCTTACATTGACATCTAACACCCAGGACCTCAGAATGTGACTGTATTTGGAGATGGTTCTTTATAATCAGCTTAAAATGAGGTCATTAGAGCAGGTCTTAATCAAATAGGATTGGTGTCCTTATAAGAAGGGATGATTTGGACACAGATATGCATAGAAGGAAGACAATGTGAAGACATGGAGAAGACAGCCAGCTACAAGCCAAAGAGAAAAGCCTAGAACAGATCCTTCCCTCATGGCCCTCAGAAGGAAGCAATCCTGCTGACACCTTGATCTTGGACTTCTGGCCTCCAGAACTGGAGGAGAATAAATTTCTGTTGCTTAAGCGACCTGATTTACAGTACTTACTCGTAGTGGCCACTGGCAATGAGGGTGGTGGGGTCAAGCCCTGTCACAGCGCCTCTGTGCTCCCTGCTCCCCATCCTGGTTCTGCCCTCCCTTCTAGGCTTTCCGCCCCCAAACATGGATGGCTCCTCTAGGTAGCCCTCCCAGACTGTCACTGGGGTATTTTCTCGGGCAGCCCCTGCCAGTTTCCTCAAAAACCTAGAACACATGCTTTCATCTCTGAACCCCCCGGCACCCGTCTGGAACCTGGCAGCGAGCCGGTGCCCATCAATGTCAAACTGAACAGTCAGTCACCGCTGACCCTGACCAAGACGCAGCACTCTCAGGCAGAGGTTCCGGCTCCCATGGCTGAGCTTCCCGATCCCTGCACCGTGCCCTGCCTTGTCCCCATGCGTGGCTGACCCCATGCAAGTGGATCCGTTCCCACTAGCTCAGGGCTCCCTGTGTATCCAGGGGTATCGGGTTGACAATCAGTTTCTTGTGATTTTTATCCTTGGGCCTCACTCAGCACGAGCCCTTGACCAACCTTCAGAGGAAAATGGGCAGCCGCACACATCCAGGGCTCTTCCCCTCTACATGTGTGTCAAGCCCATCCTGGCAATAATCCCGCATCGGGAAGGAGCTGACAGCAAGTGACTGATCCTCACCCCCTCCCCAGGAAAGGCTGTGGGCACATGATCCCTTTGGACATCTGGGCGCAGGAAC
This sequence comes from Pteropus medius, assembly GCF_902729225.1. Classification (NCBI taxonomy): domain Eukaryota; kingdom Metazoa; phylum Chordata; class Mammalia; order Chiroptera; family Pteropodidae; genus Pteropus; species Pteropus medius. The sequence goes on from NW_024343732.1 coordinate 1,157,464, forward strand.
ACAGCACCATCCACTCAGAAAGCAACAGACACACACGTCCAGGACCTTCAACACCGCCTTAGCCATGGACCCCGAAATCCCACTCCTGGGGTCCAGCTGAACCAGAAAAGGATGCACCAAGGGGAAAAGAAGTTTTGCGCATAAAGACAAGTCTGGCAGCGTTTCTGACTACGCTGAAACCTGGAAACGAGCAAATGTCCTCCAGGAAGGGGCAGTTAGGTACAAAGCCTTCCTGGGCAAAAGGAACTCAGGCACTGAGGTGAGTTTACAAGGCGGTGTCCCCAAAACGTGGGCAAGTGCATTAAAATATCCAATGAGAAAGCACAGAACCTTGGGATGAAGAAAGACGAGAAAAAGCAGTGTGTACCCACAGAACTGCTCTTCTAGGCTGGCCACTAGGAACTCTGCAGGGTTATTTTCCAGAATATGAGCCCCATGGGGGTGGGGTCTGTGTCTGCTCTGCTCAGTAATGTGACCCAGGCACTCAGTACTCAAGGACGCAAGTATGTGCCTTACATGTGTCCCATCAGGGCTCCCTAAACTGAAGTCACCTGCAGACACGTTCACATCTTTGCTATGTAGTACGTGTACAATTTATTTAGATCTCTTCACAATCAACATCTTTCTGAAAGCTCCTTCTTTGCAGCAGAATGTCAACTTAGAAACGTAGAAGAAATAAAGCTGGAAAAATCACCACTTTGCAATCATCATAGCAAGTTTTGATTCACATAATTTTGGAATCGTCTGTGGTTGCTAGAACTAGTAGATGAGCATCTGATGGGTAACTAGTAGATGAGCATCTGAAGGGTGTCCACGGAGCCTCAAGTGTCCCCCACAGATTACTTATTGACTACGAAGAGAACATACAGATTTGAGAGGAGAAACGGGGCAGACTCTACCTGAACCACTGGCTGCAGTTAATATCACCAATAGGACAAACCAACATCAGGTGCCTCCCGATACGATGCACTGTGGAGGACCAGCATGGCTCCTGCAGGTCTTGTCCCAAGATGTACAACCTGAACCTGGTCACATAGAAATAGCAGGCCGGCCCGCTTCGGGGGCGTTCTGAGGAACAACTGCCTGGACTCCCCCAAAATGTCAACATCATGAAAAGCACAGAAAGGCTAGGGAACTGATTCAGATTAAAGGACACCAAGAGACATGACAATTAAACACAACATGTGGTCCGGAATTAGATGCTGGACCAGCAAAGAAACACACTATACAGGATACTGTTGGAACAATGTGGATTTTATATTAGATAATACTGTTGTATCAATGTCAAAATTCCTAAATGTGATGATTATACTTAGGTTGTATAAGAGATCGTTCTTGTTTTTAAAGGATACAGGTGTTAGGGGGTAAAGAGGTATGATACTTGCAAATTATCCTCAAATGATGTATCATTAAAATAATTTCATTAAGTATATATGTACATATGTGTACACACACACACACACACACAAAGCACATAAATGAAACAAAAATGTTTTAACTAGTAAATCTAGATCCGTGGTTCTAAAAGTGTGTTCCCCAGACCAGCAGCAGCATCAACTGGGAGACTGTTAGAAACATGGCCCCTCAGGCCCCTTTCCAGAAACTCCTGAATCAACACCTCTGGAAAGGGCCCAGCAATCTCTATTTCAACAAGCTCTGCAGAGAAATCTTATGTACACTCAAGTTTGCGAACCACTGCTCCAGATCAGGGCTTGGCCAACTCTGGCCCTCAGGCCGAATCCGGCCCTCTGCCCATTTGTTTAAATAAAGCTTTATTGGCACCCAGCCATGCCCATTCATTCACACGTGTCTGTGGCTAAGTTTGTGCGACAACAGCAGGTCTGAGTAGTTTCAACAGAATCCTTCTAGCCCAAAGACCCAAACATGGTTACTACCCAGCCATTTACAGAAAGTTTGCCAATCTCTGGCTATGTGAAGGGCATACGGGATCTCTCTGTGCTGTTCTTCCAACTTGTCTGTATGTTTGAAGTTATTTCCAAATAAAAGTGTCCAAGAAAATCAATGTCCTATTTCTGTGAATATGTTTATTTCAAAGAAGAAATAATAGGTTTGATGTGCAGTTACATTTTCTTTCTAATAAATGTTAAATAAATGCAAGGATTTATTTAACAGGATTTCAAATGAGTATCAATAGCTACTTAAATCCTTCCAAAGCCTGCACAGAGGCCACTTTGGGGACCACTGGAGACCTTTTATTGAGGAACAGCGCATCCACCAGCATTCTTGCCTCCCTCTGTCCCACAGACCTCCCCCAGGGCCTCCCAGAAGACATAGAGCCCAAGGAAGGAACAGAAATTAGAGGCAGAAATTGGAAAGAGCAGGGGAGAAAGGCCAGTGCTGACAGTGCCCTGGCCAGGGAGTCTCATGTGGGTGTGGTCTGGGCACATGCTCTTAGAAACCAATCTCACCTCCTCGCTGACAGGCCTCAGGTCTGGGGTGACCGTGAAGACACTTATGAGCACTGGAAGAAAGAAGAGAGGCATGTAGCAGCTCCAGACGGTGGGCAGCCCTCTCCCCCGCCCGTGCCAGCTGCCCACCTCGGTGCTGGGGCCTGTACACAGGCTTGTCGGTCTGGATGAACACAGAGGCTCCCCGGCTGTCCACTGTCACGGAGGTCTGGTTGTGGAACAGGGGACCCTCCTCTGCATGCTGGCCAAGGCCCCACACCTTCAGGAGGGCCTGGCCCTGGAGGCCCACAGGCACCTGCAGCCAGAGCACAGAGCTTGGAAACGGGGTGTCACCCCGAAAAAGACCTAGGTGTTGGGAAAGCAGCATGGCAGTCGAGGTAGGGGTGCTCACCAGGGCAACTGTGCCCCCCAGAGGATACTTGGCAGTTTCTGGAGATGTTTTTGGGTGTCACAGCTAGCGGGAGAGGAGTGCTACTGTCATGTAGTAGGTGGAGGCCAGGGATGCTGCTCCATAGACTGGAGACTCCCCAAAAGGACCTTATATTCTTAGCACTTAGAAAAGGCCTGGATGATCATTTCTCAAGTTGGAGAAGGGGTGGGGAAGGATTCCGCCCTCTCCCCAGGGGACACTGGCAGTGTCTGGAGACATTCCTGGTTGTCATAACTAGGGATGAGGAGGCTACTGGCATCTAATGGGTTAAGATCTGCTAGTCCCCTCTCTCCCAGAATTATACAGCTCTTCTTCAGCTCCTAGACAAATCCAAAGCTCCTATCCTGGGAAGAGTGCTTTCTTGTGCGCAGTAGCCAGGGACAGCACATAACCTTAACCCCTGTCTGGGGCAGCCCTGCCTTCTGATTCACGAGGAAACAGATCTGCTCAGAGGAAGCCTGAAAGGGTAGCTGTAGGGTATCTGTCAAGGGTTCCCCAACTGCTGACATCTGGGGCTAGCTCGTTCTTGGTGGCATTCCTGGTCTCCACCCACTAGATATCCGTAACAACCCCCTCATCCCAAGTGTGACAACCATAAATGTGTGTAGACATAGCCAAAGGTCACGGGGGGCAGGGAATAAACATCCCTCCCAGGGGTGAACTGCTGCCTTAGAGAAAGGATTCTCCCCCTGACCTCCGTGCCACAGCACCTAAGCACTAATGGCACTTCCTGCTGGAAGAGAGACCACCTCAGACTTCATTCTGACCACTGGGAAAGGCACATTCTAATTCAGAATGATTCTTGATTTAGTCCACTCATTCTGGGACTCCTTTGAGCATCTGGTAAAAGTTAAGGGCTAGCTGACCCAGTAAACGCTTACAATTTCAGGGCTTACAAATCCCTTGAAATCCAAGGACTTCAGTTTAAAAACCCACATCAGAGAATCACCTATGGTGTGGTTTATTATGTAAAATAATTTTAAAATAACAGTATTAGATGCCAGTGAGGCTGCAGGAAATTTGGTCTCTAATGTATGGCAGGTGGTGCTGTGCACGGGTGCTGCTGTGTCTTCTCAGACAAAACAGGACTGAGCAAGAGGCTTGGATCTCGACCTGGTAATTAACCTAAGGCAGGCATCCAGAATGCAAGTCACTTTATACACAAAGACGCTCGCAAATTCAGATTACCTTATTAAAACCCTGAAAACAATTTTAAAAATCTAACCACGTACAAGGTGAGAGGTTAATAAATTAGTACAGTTGACCCTTGAACAACATGGGCTTGAACTGCGGACTTTTGTCAGTAAGTACAGTCAGCCCTTTGGGTTTCGCATCTGCGGATTCGACCAACCGCTGGCGGAAACAGAACTTTTGATCTGCGGTTGGGAGTCCATGGATGCAGAGGGCAGACTATGCATTGTTCTATACCATTTTACATAAGGCACTTGAGCATCCGTGGATTTTAGTATCTGCAGGGGGTCCTGGCACTGACTCTCTATGGATACCCAGGGCCAATGGTAGTTAAGTTTTGGGGAAGTCAAAAGTTATGTGCAGATTTTCAACTGCACCATAGAGGGGCGGCGGATGGCAATGGTAACCGCCATATTGTTCAAGGGTCGACTGTAATAGGAGGCTGTTAACAACAGAATGCAAATTATAGTTATAAAGACTTGGAACCATGGAAGTATGTTTATGCAATGTGTCTAGAGAAAACAGCAGGAAACACCACAGTGTATACCCTTTAATTGTAACTATGAAAGAAAATGTCTTCATGTGAACAAGGATTTGCAGGAAACATGAAAAAGTGAAAAGTATGAAGTCCTTGGATTTCAAACCTTTTCTCCTTTTCTAAATTTTTTCTACATTATTCACTTTCATATTACTGTTAATGACTTTTCTCGAAACACATGCAATGTCTCTTGCTCCATTCCAATTCAATTCTTTATTTCCAAGGCAGGATTTATGATTTTAAAAATTCATGGCTTACCTTGAGTTTGATTGTCCCTTTATCTAAAACATGAAAATAAAATGAAAATGGTTAAATCAGGAGCTGTGTTTCCCCCCACACACCCCCACCCCCCGGGCTGTGGCCCTACGAACAAGGGCTTTCTCAACCCAGAGGGATTTTCTCTGGACAAACATACACCCTGGGTCATGCTGGTCTGGCCTAGGCTGAGCTTGGGTTGGCAAAAATGAGAGGTTCCCTCCAAACTGGCGAGAGCTGAAGGGCAGAGGGGATGGACAAAGCTGAGCTATTCAGGGGAAAGTTGGCCAGCCTACATACTTGATTCACTTCACCCCTGGCCCCTGCCCAAGGTAAGCTGTGAGGGGAGCAAAGAGAAAACTCCAGGGAAGAGGAACAGTAGAAGTGTGGAGAGAAAGAAGAGAAGACTGAGGTCCCCAGTGGACCTCACTCCAGTGGATCTGACTTGTCTCCCATCACCTCTCTCTTCTATCCAAATGGAGTTATTTGCTGTTCCAACACCTCTCCGGGCTTTCTGGCCTCCAGGACTTGATTAGACATCTACTGTTTCTGCCTCACAGAATCAATTTCCCCGTCCCCTGCTAGCCAAACCCCGATTTCCTTGAGGGAACCACTTGCCCAGCTCCCAGTCTATGTGGTTTAGTGGGGCTTTGTGCAAATCAACATAGGCTTTCCTCTTGGTCACAGGGATTGGTTCGGGGTTGAGCATATGACCCAACATGGGCCAGTCGGCACAGGCCTTCTCCTTGGCCACAGGATTTGGGTTAGGGTTGAGCACATGGCCCAAGCTGGGCCAATCAGAGGGAATCCTGGGACTTACCTCAAAGGTCCTGGGAACCCCCTTACTCCCTCTGAGCTTTGAGAGACACAGGCCCATCCAGAAGTTGGGCCAGGAGTTGGCCAATAACAGACTTTTCTAGTTATGAGAGCTCCTATACTCCCTGTTGCTGAAGCCAACCTGAGTTGGACTTCAGGGTTGGCCGGAGTGGGAACTGCTTGCATTCCCCCTGCCCACCCAAGCCCTTCTAGTTTCCACACCAGGTCAGTCTCCCCAAGTATCCGTCAAGGGACAGGTACTGTCCCACTGGAGCCCCAACATCATCTCTGTGTCTCCTGTGGCTGTCACGCTCTGCATGAGGAATAAGTTACCTGCCCTGCCAAACTGGGAGCCCCCCAGGCAGGGCGCTGCTCTCGCCATCTTTGTCCAGGAGGCCAGCCCTGTTATCTACAGTTTACCAAAGAGAACGGGATGGGAGAGTGGGGAGAGGCTGGCTGAAAGTGTGAGCTCCACTCAGCAACAAGCAGGCTGTGAGCCCAGATCTGGGTTTAACACCACAGAGAGCTCAAAGAAAGTTCTGATAGGCTCACAAGATTCCTTCCAGCCCTGGTCCCACCTCTGGCCAAAGCTGACACGGAAGGTGCCTGACACCATCCAGATCTGCGCTGTGGAACCTGGGCTGCCCAGGAATAAAGCACTCTGATTTCCCAGACTGGGCAAGTGGATGCCCTTCCTAGGCCTTACTCTCTCCATCTGAGAAATGGGGGAACTCAGCCTGCTCTCCCTCCTGCCGAGGTTCTGGGGAAGTGGGGTGGGAGGAAGCAAAGCAGTGTCCGCCCCGCCTGAGCCCCGAAGGCCAGCAAATGGCTCCACTGTGCAAAGAGAGAGGAAGACCCAGTCAGGCACCCCAGGGACCTACCCAAGATGGCTCCCTGGTTCCGTGCCACCGCTTCGCCCTGGGCCACCAGCTGAGCCTGGACCATGACTTCCCTTGGGGAGTTAAAAATGGTCACGCTGATGACTTCCTCTACTCCCGAGCGGAAGACAGAGGGTGCAGTGACCAAATAGCCCCTGCAGGAGAAGAGAAACATGGTGAAGACCAGGGGTTGTCTGCCCCTCCCCTGGCCTCACTGCCACCCTGGCTGGGCCAGGGTACACCCCGGGCAGACTCCCACCTGTGCCTGACCACACGGTCGCCTTATGCATCTGTGTCCCCATCAACGTGTGAGCTCCTGAAGACCAGGGACTGGCTTATTCACCTCTGAAGACCCCACGTAGGTAAGAATGTGGGCTCTCTGGATCTACCCTGCACCACGCCACCCTTTCATTTCTGCATTCTGGCCTTTGGCCTTTTCTCTGCCATGGGACCCTTGCATATGCCGCAGTCTGAAGATTGAGTAACAGGCAGGACCCCACCTCATCCTCACAGCCACCCTGTGAGAAGTGAGAACATCTCCCATTTACAGAGGCAGAAATTAAGCCCTGGAGAAGCCAAGTCATGTGCTGTGTCAGTGAGAGACCAGGATTTGCACTCAGGCAGCCCAGGCTCTGGAACCCAGTGGAAAGAAGCAAAGAGCTTCCTAAAACACTAATTTTAAGAACAAAAACCTGAAAACAAACAAAATGGCCCGAAACAGGAAAAACTCCACAAACAAAGGAATCGAAACAGCCCTTTCTTTCTGAAAATCCTCAGCTTGACCATGAGACACATCTGGGATAAAAGTGTCACTATCCTGCTTTCCAGATGTAAAAGCTAACTTTGCAGAATGAGAAGAAACGTGCGCTGGATCACACACACAGGCAGGAATGGGCGCTGGGAGCCCTTAGGACACCTGACCTGAGGCCCAGGCCTCCCGACCTGAGTTCCTGCCTCTTCATATTCTGCAGCCTTCCACTGAAAATCACAAAGGCTCATCTGTAATCAGGGGACCCTCACGTAATGCAACAAGTGCCAAGGGCCCCAGCAGCAGAGGCAGCGTGACTCCAACTGCGCAGAACACATGAGCACCAGAAGAAACAGCTGAAAAGCAAAACACTGGGCCGGGCTTTGGGATTCGGAGAGATTTTCATTTCCCAAAATCCACTCTGAGATAGCCTGACATCCAAATGCAAAAAAGTAAATGTAGACCCTTACCACAATCCGATACATTAAGATGAACTCATTGTGTGTCAGAGATCTAAATATAAAACTATAAAAGCACTAGAAGAAAACATACGAGAAAGGCTTTGTGAGCTTGGGTTAGGCAAAGATTTCGTAAATAATATACTAAAAGCACAATCCATGAAAGAAATCACTAATAAACTGGGCTGCATTAAAACTTCATGAAAAGTCTGGTATTTCAAAAGACACAGCAGGTTCCTGTGGAGTACCATCCAGCCACAGCACTGACCCTGAGAAGCCACAGTGCTCTGTCCAGCTTAAACAATGACCGGAGTTCACACACCTGGGTTTCTATGTGTACTGTCCAACTACAGGGCTGACCGAAGCCTGCAAGGACCTTGGGGACTTACCATCTACTATATAACTCCAGCACTAATGAGAGTGTACAAAGACTTTAGTTTTGTAGGTGCACCGGTCAGATCCAGCAATGACTAGAATGAGTAGTGACGCTGGGGTCCCATGTTCTGTCTGACTCCAGTACCAACAAGCACCTACAGACTGGATTCCTGTGTGCAGTGTCCAGTCCCAGTCATGCACAGAGTGTGCATTGATCTTGGGTATGTAACTACTTTCTGGAGCATGTAGTGACCCTGGGTTTCATGGATATACTGTCCAGATTCAGCATTGACCAGAATGTGTACTTATCCTGGACCCTATGTGTTCTGTCCAACTCCAGCACCCAACAGACTGTGCAATGATGCTGAGAACAGCTATGTACTATCTTGATCACGGGAAGACCCTTGTTTCCTATGTGATGTGTCATGTCTGGCTCCAGCACTGACCAGAGGTGCAAAGACTCTGAGCTCCCTAGTGCAGTGCTGGCCTCGGCAGTGCACAGAGCGTGCAAAGATCCTGAGTACGTAACTGTACTGCCCGGAGCCCATGGCCTCCCTAGGGAGACTGTGTTTTTACTATCTAACTCCAGCACATACCTGGGTGTGCAATGACCCAGGTTCCTATGTGTCCTATCTTGCTGCCACACGGGCATGTGGCCTCCATTAGGACAGAGTCTTTCCGTCCAACTCCTAGCTAAGCCCCAGGGCCTCCCACGTAGCATGTGCTGAGTGCGGGAGAACATCTGGGAAATATACAATCCACATGTTTGTTTGCTTTGGTCGCCTTTAGAGCCCTGAGCCAGCTCTGAGTTAGCACCTTCACCCAAAGGCCCAGAGGACCCAATGGAACCGAGTGAACTTTCCCTGTGGAGGAGGAGCCACAGCTGTCGGTATGCTCGTCAGCCAAACACTGTCAACCCTGGCATCTGGGCTAACACTGCCTTCTCATCCTTCCTTTGGACCCGGGAAAGGTGGTGTTTGGTAAAGCGTAGGCGGTGTTGGTCTTACAACAGTGTGCAAATCCACACTGCTTTCTGGGGCCAGGGATTTCTCATGACAAAAACACACAGGGCACAGAAGTGGGTAACTGCTAAAACGAGATCCTTCGGGCTGGTGGACTGTGGCTCAGAAGCTGGCTAATTTGGAACCCTTAGTCGGTCAGTGTTCCCCAGCATGGGAGTTCCATTTCACTTAAAAGTGGTACGATCCCAGAGTGAATTTAGTCAAAGGGACTCTGGGCTTGGTCCTTATAAGTCAGGGTCTCTTGTTTAGGACAAGGTCATGCTCTGCGTAGGGAGCTGACCTGTGGGTGGCAGGATGTTTAGCAGCATCCCTGGCCCCCACCCAGTAGATTCCAGCAGCATTGCCTGCCCCTAGATGTGACAACCCCCAAATCCCCTGGACATTGCTGAATGACCCAGGGGACATTCAGGGGACAAAAGTCATCCCCTGGCTGAGAACCAATATTCTAAAGGGTATCCTATCACAATAAAAGTTTGCTGGGTTCCATCTTCGCAAGGCCCAGGGGAAAAAAAATCCCCTTGCTCAAAGTGTAGCATGGTGTCTTACTTTTAAAACCGTGATCCCAAAGGAGTAATGCAGCTGAAGGCGCCACCTCCCACCCAGTCCCACTGGTGACCTGTTTTCTGGGAACTCCTAAACAAGGGCTACTTGAACAAGCCACCTCATAAAGGCTGAGCTGGACGAATCGGCTGAGCTTGGGCAGCTGGAGGCATCCCCCCAGATCCCACAGCCTTGGAGGGCTCACCGGAATTTGGCAGGTCTAGAAAAATTCCCCTGTGAAGCCAGCTCATGGGAAACTCTCCTTAGCAGCTAGTTAACTTAACTCCTCGCTGTGTCGACCCACCAGAAGCGCTGTAAGCAAACTTCAAGAAAAATGTGGAAGCCAAACAAACACTTCCTCCTCCACCACCACGCCCTCCGAAGAAAGCAGGTCTCTCCTCCGATTTCTCCGTCGTCTGGTACCTATTACCTTCCTGCTCAGACAACTGGAAATGACCACTCCAGAGAACAATCCGGGTCACATCAAGGAGGTGAGTTGGGGTGAGGGTGGCTTCGGAGCCTGAGCTCTCAGTAGTCCCCGTACCTCCACAGGGCCACTTTTGAAGTCTCAGGGCGCGCCCTTTCCCAGTCTGACCCGTGGGGATCCGGGACGAAACTCTAGGACTCGCCCAACGCAGAGGCTGTGTGTCCTTGGACATGTCGCTGCACTTCTCTGAGCTAGTCTCAGAGACCCCCCACCCAGCCCGAGAAGACGGCTACCCTTTTCTGTCACCCGGGGCTACTCACGGAGCCTGGGGCTGCGCAGCGTGCACGCTGTCCCGCGGCGACAGCAGCAGCAGGAGCCCGAGCAGCGGCCCGAGCAGGGCGCCCCACATTTTCCGGCTCCTCAGAGGCGCCGCGCCGGGGAAGGGGGCCGGGCCGGGGCCGAGCCGGGGCTGGGGTCCGAGCACCGCCATCCCCGCTGCGCCGCCGGGGGCCCTTTGTTCGCAGCCCCCGTGTCGTGCGCCCGGCGCCATGCGCCCCCGCTCTGCGCCCGGCCAGGCTGGGGCAACCGGGACCAGCCCTCTCCCCGGACCCGCCTCGACCCCGGACCCGCCCCGCGCGCCCCGCCCCCGCCCCGCCCCTGGACTCATCCCTCCCACCCACTCACCCCTCACTCCTCGAGGACCGCCCCTGCCCGGATGCGCCCCCAGACCCAGCCCATCCTCTTCCCTCATCAACCCGACCTGTCCCTCATGCCTCCCTCCTTTGACCTAATATCCAACCCAGACCCGCACCCTCCCGGGACTACCCCTCCCCATCGGCCCTGCCCATCTGCCCACCCACAGCCCCTCCGTGGACCCGCCCCGCCCTGCTGGGGGAAGGGTGGGGCGCTGAGTCTCGGAGTCCTCTTCGCCCACCACTGCGCAGGGTCCGCTGTGCCCTGCCCAACCACTCCCAACGCCCGCCCCCGACCTGGCGATTTGTGTAGTGCACACTGCCTGAGGAGCAGAGACCTTTGGGGAAACTAAGGCTGGCCAGGGGTCGAACCTTCGAGACCCACAGCTGCCCCCTCACCGCCATTGCCTGTCCACACTTCTGCCCTCTCCCCACCCGAGCCGTCTGCAAATCCCCTCAGCCAGGCCCCTCCCTTTCTGAACCTTTCCTGTGTGGCAAACGGCAGGGGTGGGCCAGCACCCCTTCCTCTCCGGAGGGCAGGGTGTCCCCTCTTGCTCATTCCAGCGTCCCCAGCACTAAGATTGTCTGCTGTTGTAGATCCTACTGGAGGAGGCAACTCCTTTCTCTGTCAAATTCAAGTCCTTTCCCCTATCCCTCCAGATTCTCCCCCTACCCTAACTGGCCCAAGTCTTCTCTAGTGTTTATTGAGACCAAGTCCAAACTCAAGGCTCCCCGAGGCTGCCCTGATGGCCCAGCCTCACCCTAGTTCTTCAGGCGCCCTGTTCTGACCCTACTCCCTGCCTTTGCTCAAACTCTGTCCTTCTGCCCTCCTATGCCTGCCCAACTCCTGCTCCTTCTAGAAGCTTCCCTCTGGAACCCTCCTTGCTCCCAGGCACAGTGGGTTCTCCAGGCAGCCTCCCCCACCAGCCTTCTCCATAGCCTTTGGGCCAAGCCCTGGGCAAGCGGTGGGGATTTCGGGACACACAGGACCTGCCATACCAGACAATGGAGGAGGCTGTGCAGGATCTGGAGTGGATGGGGGACACCAGAGGCAGTGGCAATGCTGCGACCAGGAGGAGGTGCCAGGCTCCAAGCCCAGGCCACACCAGCCCCAGGCAAGATCATCTAGTAAAGCCCTCATAGTTCATATCTGGCCCACCCAGCCCAGCCCAGCCCCTTCAGAGACCCCCAAAGCCAGAGGGGGAACAGGGCATGCTGTGCAGGAGCAGCTGTGGGGTACGACGCTCACTGCCCAGGAGGGCACAGTGAAGATGTCACTTGGGGAGCCGCCAGTGATACTAATGAAGCTAAACTGCATGTGACCTCTGGCCTCACTAAAAGGATAGGGATGTGACCAAGGTGATCTGGCCTTGAGCTTTCACTGCTGCATTGTTAGGGGAGCGGATAACCAGAAGAAACCTATGGGGCTATCAACAGGACAAGAGTCAAACATATGAAAGAAGGAGGCACTACGTGTGATCCCCACAAAGCAGGAAAGGTGGGGTGCAGTGGGGTAGGGGATCTTTAGCAAAGAGCATGGGCAAGATGGCTTTTGGTTTCTCCCAAACCCAGAGTCCAGGGAGCCAACCTCAATATCTTCTTAAGGACAGCCGGCAGGAAAAGCTGCTCAGGAGCAAAGTGCAAAGGCTGCTGGGAATCTCCTAGGAAGAGGAAAGCACCTTCCAGGGTGCCTTTACAGATGAAGAAAACTCCTGGCTAGGACCTGCTCAGCACTCTCTCTGCTGCACGTAGAGAGGAGTGAGCATTCGCCCTCCCCAACAACAACTGAAATGTATTGTGTGTGAGTATGTGCATGTGTGTGTGTGTGTGTGTGTATCCACACACAACATACACGTGTTCCCAGTCTGGCAGGTGCATGGGAGCAAGAGCACAGAATAAATTTACTGTGGCTGCCACAACAAATTATCATAATCTGGATGCCTTAAACAACAGAACTTTAGACAACCCAATGAATAAGACTAAATATTTGTAAATTATATGTCAGATGAGGGATTACTATCCAGAATATATAAAGAGCACCTACAACTCAACAACAACAAAAAGCAAGCAACCCAGTTCAATAGTGGGCAAAGACTCTGAACATTTCTCCAAAGAAGACATGTAAATGGACGACAAATGTGTGAAAGGATGCTCAGCATCACTAATCAGTAGGGAAATGCAAATCAAAACCGCCATGAGATAGATACCTGTTCCCACTTACACAATGGTATTATTTTAAAAAATAGACAATAACAAGTGTCAGTTAAGATGTGGAGAAATCGGAACCCATGTGCTCTGCTTGTGGAGATGTAAAATGGTGCAGCCACAGTAGAAACAGTCTGGCAGTTCCTCAAAAAGTGGAACATAGAATCACCATATGATCCAGCAATACCACCAAAGACGGAGAAATTGTAAATAAACGTCAGGCTAAATAGCAATGTTTTCAGCAGAGAAAAGGCATGAATTAGTCATAGAGTTAGCAAATAAAAATAGTTATATTTCACTCTCAAGTAAATGACAAAAAATTTTTAGCATAGTATATCCCATGTAATATTGGGGAAGTCACTCACTCATCCACCTTCTGCTTCCATGTGACTCGTTCTCATCTTCTGATTCTGTCCAGCAGCTTCGTCATTGTAAAGCCCCTCCTGAGGGGCTCCCTCAGCTGGGTGACTGTGCCCCCGATGAGTCTCTGTTATGCATAGTCTGCACACACTCACCTCACCTGGAGGGCCTTGCACCCACTACCGTGCCTGGGGGCTGCCTGCACCTGCGCACCTCATCTTGGAGCTGTGCACCTGCAGGTTGAGTGCAGGGGCGTATGTGTCTGTCCCAGGAGGAGCACAGAGGTGCCATGTACAGTCCTTCTTACCAACACCAGAGCCCCTAGCATGGCTTGGAGTAGGACACCTCCAGGTACCTTCATCTATCCCTTAAGCTGCCACCTAGACGCAATCATTCATTCCTGGAGGCCCTGTGAGAATAGAGCAGGGACTGGCCTCCGATGGCACTTGGGCCAGCTGAGGTTTGATAGATGAGAAAACTGAGACCCAGACGATTCAGCCCCAAATGGGCACCCTGGCTGCTTCTGCCTTCTGGGCAAACAGGCTGGAAATAAAAGTGCCACAGTGAACGCCCTGGCCCACCTCGGCTCTGCCTGCTGCTTATGTCCTGGGGAAGATGCCAGCTCAGTACCAGGAATGTTCCAGACACGCCCTGGAACAGGAAGGACTGAGGAGGCAGCAGACTGCCATCAGCTCCAAACACACACCGGGGGCCAGAGAGGGGCTCCCACCCTCTGCTCCCCGTAGTGAACTCACTGGGCCCTGCAGGATATGGATCTTCAAGGGGCAAGGCCTGGGACGGCCACCTGGCCAAACGTATATCCAACCCAGGTGAGGCGGACAGGTTTGGACAGCCACCAAGTAATGTGGACAGGTCTAGACAGCCGCTGAGGTGGTCCGATGTAGACATCCTCAAGGTAAGGTGAGCAGGTATAGACAGCTCCCTGAGGTGAACAGGTAAAGAGAGCCCCTGGGTAAGGTGGACAGGTGTAGGCAGCCCACAGGTGAGGTAACTGCTTTCTCCCCTTCTTTCCTTCTCTCATCCAGTGTCTATGAACATTGCCCATCAGGTGAACCAGGTGCTCAAAGATGTACCAGACCTCAGCCTCTCACAATATTTAGGAAACTTGGTTCCAGCAGGTGAGTTCTGGAACCTCTGACAGAAGGACTCACATCGCAGGGCACCTGTGGGGGCTGGAACCCAGGATGTAAAGCTAGCCCTAAGCCCAGGGCATAGATGATGGTCCATGTAGGGTACCTCTTCCCACAGCGCAGGTGTAGGCCTCCTGGGTGTGATACTGGGGACAGTCGGCCTGGGAGCTGGAGGCACTACCTCCCATGGGGCTGCTTTGCAAAAAGAGATGTTTCATTGTTCCTTCGTGCAAACCTTCTGAGGCCTCCCTTCCCTCCTGGCTCCCTAGGCCACGTCCCATCCCACCAGGAGTACTTGGCGTCCCACAGCTCATCCCTGGTCACCTGGGCATCTCCTACGGACTCCAGCTCTGGGGGCAGACCCCAGGCCTCGGCCCCTTCTTCCTCTATCATGGCATTCTTTCTTTTTCTTTTTTTTTTACAGCTTTATCAAGATATAATTTACTTCCCATAAAATCCGCCCACTTAAAATGTACAATTCAATAGTTTTTAGTACATTTACAGAGTTATGCGACCATAACCTAATTCTAGAACATTTCCATCAACCCCCCAAAGGAGACCCCGTCCTCATGGGCATTCACTCCTTGTTCCCCCCACCGCCCCTGGCAACCACTAACCCACTTTCTGTCTCTACGGACCAGTCTGCTCTCTGGACATTTCACATAGATGGGATCACGCATTGTGTGGACTTCGGGGACTGACTTCCTTCACTCAGTATGATGTTTTCGAGGTTCATTCCAGAGTCACTCTTCACAGCTTTGCAAACTTGCTGGAGAAAACCAACAGTGGCTCTGCTAAGAACGGGGAAAGGCCCCAAAGTCTCTGACGTGACAGACTAACGACGATGACAACAGCATCCATAATAATGGTTGGCCTTTACAGAGTGATCACCATGTACCGTGTATGAATTGTGTTATTATTTTTTTTCTCACAACCACCTTGTGCTAGGGTGACTGTTGCCACCCTGGGTGCCAAGTGACAGAGCTGAGATCTCACTGTCCCACATCCACCAGCCACGAGCCTCCCTTCTGCCCCAGCATTCTCAGCCTGGAAGGCTGTTCCCAGCAGCCTTTGCATGGCTGGTTCCTTCCTGGTGGGGGGACAGCTGGAGGCTGCTCGCATCTGTGGAGATTCCCAAAATGGCAGCCTTGGGACAGCACGAGGCAAAGAATTTGGCCCCAATTTAAATGTCCAAAAAAGAAAAAAAAAAGATAAAGTACTGTTTTCTGTCTAACGTGCTAATCTGTGAACATCTTTAAAAACTTTTTAAAATCCTCTATTGGTGTCAGTGCACAGACCAAATTTTGCATTTCATATCACAGTTTAAGTCATCCGCTGATTGTTTACTCTGCCAGAATAGTATAACTCAGTTCCCAATCCTTCTAAGAATCAAATCTCTAAGAAAAAAAAAATCTTCTTTACCATTAATAATCCAGAAATGATCGGTTTTATAATATCATTGATTAATTTGCTGTTATGAAAATGTTGTCAGTAAAAAATTAAGTGCTGTTACAATTGGGGGAAAAAAGAGCTTGGCTCCTATGGTGAGCTGAAGTGTGTCCCCCTATATTATGTCCAAGTCCTGATCTTTGCCTTGGAATCTGTGAGTATGACTTTATTTGGAAATAGGATCTTCAGTCTCCACGGCTCATGGCTCACCTTGATGCCTCGCTGTCGGATGAGACATCTCATGCAAAGACTTTGGGAGTGAGGTGAAGAAAAATTACAAGAAAAAGCTTGGAATGAAGCCTTGGGTGCACCCAAAAAAAACTTCTCCCCACTGTGTCTTCCCACTAGCGATTGGATCACAGGCATTTAGAAAGGACAGCATATAAAGGTTTGTCTCTCTATTCAAGGGACACCATGTCATTTTCCAAGTTGTTTTGCATAAAACATCTTCAGAAATCTTTAAACAATATTCTGCTTCATAACTGCAAAGTGCTTTTGCTCAGCCACTGTCTGGGTCCCCCTTAGAACTCCACATATCCATCCCCTATCCTGACATCCCTGACGCTAACCTATGGATGGTGTCCCTAATAGCCTTGTGTCCCCCTGTCCCTTGAGACAGCTCTGGGAGGCTGGTGTGAATGACAATGTGTGACAGCACGAATTGCCGGCCCACAGCCAGGTCAGCTCTGGACCCAGAGGCCACAGACTTCTAGCTCTTCAGGGGAAAGTGTGGTGCCAACGGGAAAGAATATGTTTGGTTTGTAAGTTGAGCTAACCCGCTGCAAAAATGATTGAAGAGAGTAAAATGGAAAGCCGTGTGGTCACAATGTTGGCAACGCTCCCAACTTGGCTTTGCTCACCAACAGGGCGGGCGCAGTCCTAGGGGACTCCGCAGAGAGCTGATGGACATGACCTGTGACTCTTTTGCCTTCTGAAATCATCAAGCATCTGCTGAGTGAGCTGTTTGGGAACGGGTCCCAGCTGAGGTCATGGAGGGAGCAGGGTGTGGGGTGGGGGAGCAGAGAAGGCCTTTTGCATTAGGAACACACATGAGTCATTTTTAATCAATCAAAAAGAGGAAGAGAGACCAAATGCAGTTAATGAATGCTTGGACACCATGCTGTGATGAAACACTTTTAGAAGTCGGGCGGGGCAACATCGAAGCCTTAAGATGCCTGAAATGTACATCAGGAGAATGGCTAAGTAAATAAGGTAACCTGCACACGACGAGATATCAGGAAGCTGACAATAAAAGCAAAGGAGCCATC
Organism: Pteropus medius; assembly: GCF_902729225.1. NCBI lineage: Eukaryota > Metazoa > Chordata > Mammalia > Chiroptera > Pteropodidae > Pteropus > Pteropus medius. The sequence goes on from NW_024343732.1 coordinate 1,174,696, forward strand.
GATGCTGAAGTGGCAAGATATATGACATTATTATATGAAAGAAACTGCTACAAAAGCAGTCTGTATCAGTTTCCTGTAGCTGCTGTAACAAATTACTACCAATCTGGTGGCTTAAAACAACACAAATTTATTCTTTTACAGTTCTGGAGGCCAGAAATCTGAAATCAGTGTCACCAGGCTGAAGTCAAGGTGTCAGCAGGGCCGATTCCTTCTGGAGGCTCCAGGGCAGATCCGCGTCCTGGCCTTTTGCAGCGTCCGAGGCTGTCTGAGTTCCTTGGTGCATGACCCCTTCCTGAATCACTCCACCGATTGCTTCTGTTGTCACATCTTCTACTTCCGTGTGAAACTGCCCTCTGCTTCTCTCTCATAAAGACACCTGGGATTATAATTAGGACCCACCTGCAAATCCAAAATAATCTCCCTAGCATCTCAAGATCCTTCATGTAATCGCATCTGCCAAGTCCCTTTTCCCATTAAAATAACATTAGCAGCTACTAAGTGACTGAAGGGTGGGGAGCATATACAGCATGGAGACGCTGGACAAAGGGACAACTCACGGACGTGAGCAGGACGGCACAAGATTTCATCACGCCACTCAGAATAGTACACAATTGAAAAAATTATGACTTGTTTATTTCTGGAATTTTCTACTTAATATTTCAGACCAGGGGTAACTGAAACCTTGAAAAGTGAACCCGCAGATAAGGGGTGGGGGAACTCCTGTACAGGAAGACTGCTGGCGGGGAGAAGGCAGCATTCTCAAGGGGTCTTCTTTTGCTCAAATGTTAGAGGTGAGAGGAAAACTGAATGACTCTTTTCCATAGATTTCCCACCAGAACCTTTCAACTCAGCTCAGGAAGGGGAAAGAGGAAACCTGAGGAAGAGGAAAGATTAACGCTGGCCTGGGTCCCTCGTGATGGGGAGGAGCTGGACACAGGCATTTTCCTGCACAAGCAAAATCCCATCCGGGCCCGGGGCAAGGGCACCCAGGCTTGAGTTCCAGGTCCAGGTCCCAGCGGCCGTGCTCACAGTGCCGGCAAATGCTCCAAATCATTCAGGGTCGGGGGTTCACTGAACTAATCTTCAAACATCGGGGGTCTCTCAGATCGCTGAGGGAGAACTTCCTGAACTGTGTGGAAACCAATCAGTTCCAATTAGCCAAAAGTGAGGAATGTGGGCTGGGGCCAGAGCAGGGGGAAAGGCTTCTCTGCAGGAGAGGAGGCCTGGCCCTGGCAGCCCCACGGAATCAGGCCACAGGGAAGGTAGGGAGGGAACCCAGGCCTCGTGGTCAGTGGGGCTGCCAGGTCGCCTAGCAACACCACCCTTTACAGTTAATTCCATCATACAAAAGCTACATTTTGGTCAGCCAGACAGAGGACAAATACTGCATGATTCCACTCAGACGAGGTCCCTAGAATAGGCAGATCCACAGAGACAGAAAGTAAAATAGAGTTTACTGGGGCTGGGGGATGGGGGTTGGAGTTAGTGTTTAAAGAGCAGGGAGTTTATGTCGGGGCAATGAAAAATTTAGGTATAGAGAGTGGTGATGGTTACATGACGCTAAATACAATTGGTGACATTTATTGTACACTTACAACTGGTAAAATTTTATAATGTTATGTTACATATAGACTCTATCATACCGCATTCTTTAATGGAAAAGAAAACAAAAACCAAACTGGGTGCTTGGGTGTAGAAGCCAGCTCCCTTGAAAGTGGCTGCCACTCTCCCTGTTTCTGAGGGACAGATGTGCAGTCCAGGAAAATGGCACCATTTATCCCATGGTCACTTGGAGCACAGCCTCTGGCTCCAAGTTCCTTGACCCTCGCTCACGTTCATAGTCATTCCTCAGGGTCAAGTGGAGTCTGTGATTTGCCAACATGTACATGTCCTGGTCCCATGGCCATGGCAGGTGCTCCAGAAGGGGTCTGAACCCGAGTTTACGGGAGATGACACGGCACAGATCTAGATCCTTCATTCTGCTTTGTCCTAAGATAGCTCGATCCAGCTTTAACCCATCATCTCAAGGCATTCTTACATGTAGGGTCCTTTCCTCCCTGAATCATCCTGGTACCTGCACGTGGTGGCCACAGCTCCTGCCTGAAATCAAGGCAGCCTGGGAGGAGTTTGAGAGCTGCTTCTTGTCCAAACTCACTAAACAATCTTTGTCCAGAGTAACCTCCCATCTGTGCAGTGACGGAGTCAATCCCAGAAGCAGGGGTGATCCCTGGCACTAAAGAAAGCCACAGCACCCTCTTTTTCCCATGAAAGCTCCTTTGTGTCTGATTGGACCCTGTCTTAATTTCCTAGGGCCACTGCAACAAATAGCTTTAAACAACAGAGATCTAAATAAAATAACAACAACAATAATAATAATAATAAATTAATAAACAAACAAACAACAGAGATCTATTCTCTCATGGTTCTGGAGGCTGGACGTCTCAAGTTAAGGTGTCAGCAGGGCTGTGCCCCTCCAAAGGCTCTAAGGGAGGATCCTTCCTGCCTCTTTCAGCTTCTGCGGGCTCCCGGTGTTTCTTAGCTTGTGGCCCCATCACCCCAATCTCTGCCTCTGTCTTCACATGGACTTCTCTTTTCCACTCAAATCTCCCACCACCTTTCTTTTACAAGGACATTTGTCATTAGATTTAGGGCCCACTCAGATAACTCAGGATGAGCTCGTTTCCAGATCCTTCACTTAATTACATCTGCAAAAACCCTTTTCCAAATGTCACAGTCAAAAGTTCCGGGGGGTCAGGATGTGGCTGTAACTTTTGCGGGGCCACCATTCACTCCACTACAGCTCCTGAGCACATTCTCCTTGAAACTTAGCTGAGCCTTATCAGTTCTCTGGGCAAATCACATTTTCTTTATCCCCAATCCAGGTGGTGCCTCAAACAGACCCAACTTTCTCGTGATGTGGAATTCTCTTGGAAGACCAACAACCCCAGAATTGAAGCCTTCGCCACAAATAACAAATGCTTGAAAGTTCCACATGACATAGCTGGGCAGACTGGACAAGGCTAGGTGACAGTGCAGAGTCCTGAGCTGCACTCCAGGAGAGGTAGGGCTCACACACTGCCCCGGACGATGCTGGTGCAACACTGAAATGTAAACCAAAGTGTGCTATGTCATTAGGAGCGCTCACATTCTATTTTACTTGACTCGAAAGGATGCCCACAATATTTCAGATGAAGGAGAGTCAGGTTACAAATATACAATTCCACTCCACTTTGTCTGACATTTGATTAGAATTACATGCTCCAAAATGACAATCGTGCCAATCTCTCACTAACCACTCTGGATGATTTGTAACTTTCCTCTGATTATCTCAATTTTCTACAATGAACTTGTCAAAAGAAGTGCATTAAGATATAAAAAAGAAATATTAAAACACTAATGTAATTTGTGAGCGATACTTTATTTTTTTAAGTATGCAAAGACATGAACAATTTCATCTGAACTGATTGTGTTGGATAGAATTGAGCAGAGGTCTGATGCCCCAGGACACTGGCGAGCCAGGGACTTGCTGCCCCCTACAGGCCTAAGGGAGAATCTCCAGAGCCAGGACAAGAAGATGGAAGATAGAGGGCTCATTAAAAAGCCAGACAGAAGGGCTGGGTAGGTAAGATGCCTTCTGTGCAGTGCCCTGATTTCTGCAAGACACCCCTACCCTCGCCTCTCCATGGAAGACCTCGCCTGGCCGTGGTTCCTCAGTGATGCTTTCCTCCCCTACCAACAGCCGCCGGCAGGGGTGCTGTCCACTTTGGGTCCCTTGTTCACCTCTCAATTGACTTGGGTGCTGTCTCCCCAATGGGACTGTCATGTAGGTAAAGAATAAAAAGCAATAATAGACCCACGATTATGTGCCTACCACCTATATTAAGGAATTGGCTGCTCCTTGATTGTAACTTCTTTTCTGAGAGTAACCATAAATTTGCATGTGGTAATTGTTCTATTTTTCATCAGTTCTACTCCCTGTCCATAACATTTTTTAGTTATGAAAAACTTGAATGTCACCCACATACAGCCTGGCTCCAACCGTCTCCCAGCTCCCAATGTTGCTATTGAGAATTCGGACACCATTGATGTTGATGCCTGTTTTTTCTCTCTGTAAGTTTGAAAATCTTTAATCTCTAGTGTTCTGAAATGTCTGCTGACTCGTTCAGTGGGACAGGCAGCTTCTAATACAGCCCCCATTGATTCCGCCTCCTGGTCCTCATGGCCTTGTTAAATAAGCTCCAGTGTTGCGGAGAAGTGTTTGGCATGGAACGTCCAGCAAGAGACATCAGCAACAGCTAACAAGAGACAGCAGCCCTCAGTGGAGCAGCCCTCAATGAGGAACTGAATTCCACCAACAAGAAATTAGATGAACTTGGAAGGAGATGATTCCCCTGTCGAGTCTTCAGATAAGACTCAGCCCTGGCGTGCGCCTTTATTGCAGCCACCTGAGACCATGAAGAAATGGGCCCAGTTGAGCTGTACCCAGATTCCTGACTAAGAGAATCTGTAATAAATGTGTATTGTTTTGATCTACTACATTTTGGGTAATTTGTTACATGGCAATAAGTAGCTAATACACCCAGTGTGGGGCTTTCTTATTCCTGGGTTGTGCCCTCAGTGGGCCCTCTGCAATCTTAGATGGTTTCTGGTACTATTTCTTTTATAATTTCCTCCTCTGTTTCCTCTGTCTAGAACTCCCACTGGTTGGATGTGAAACCTCCTGGATGAAAGCTTAGTGTAAAAAAAAAACACCAAAACTCTATTTTCCATTTCTGCCTTTTTTATTCTGCTTTCTGAGAGATTTTCACTATTTTATCTTCCAATCCTACTACTGGATTTTTTGTCGTTGTTTTGATAATATTTTTTCTAAATATTTTTTTTTCATACTATCCCATTCTTATTTTATAAATGCAAACATACATGTATGTCTTTAAGAGCAGTTTCATTCCCATTCCCTATTTGACTTCCCTGGGACTTTTTAAGATACCCAGAGATTTGACTCAATGAGTCCATATTTGAGAATGAGATATGAAATGCTGTATGTGCATGTGCACAGGCAGGAAGTTGGGGTGAGGGTGCTCAGCACGATGGCATAGATGGGTATTTTTTTATTGAGAACCTTCTGTGATAAGAAGTGGAAGCCTTTGCTCTGGGGCCAGTTTCTATGGGGGAAAACGCTCCATGCTGAAGCCTTGGATGGAACAGCATGCCAACTGCTGGCTTCATGGAAGCAGGGAGAGGTGTAGGCTACACAGTGCAGGGTGTGGACTTTAAATGAAACCCTGATTTTAACCTTGGGCATCACCTTTGACATCCATGTTAAGTTTCTTTGAACAGCGAGCCAGTTGCGTTTCTTGCAAGGGAGCAGGAGGGATGAGCATCTGACAGCACAGCCCAGGGACAGGGGTCCGGGGCTCCTCTCTCCTACACGTTCCTTCTAGTCTGTTCCCCTCTGGCTTCTTCCTAATGCAGAGGCCTGGGAGCTCTGAGCCCTTCCCCATTCCAGCAGGATCCTCGGAGGCATAGGCAGAATGGAAGGCAGGAGGGAGAGAGAAGCCACCCTCTTTTCTGCTCCTGCTAGCAGTCCCAGCGAGAACAGACAACCAAAGGGGACTTCCAAATGCCATCAGTATTTTCAAAGTAGCAGCAGGAGTTCCTGAGTATGGTGGTGGTGGCAGCGGCAAGAATGCGCTGGTGGGCTCCAACCTGGGGGATCTCCACTTGCTTCTCGTCCCCTTCTGCTTCTCGGCCCTTCCAACATGTCTCGTGTGAAGAGCCCTCCCTGCTGAGCCTGCTCTGGGTTCCCACTCAATGCTCACTCCTCTCTTAATATTTTATTTATTGCAGAGAAATATGTGACATTTGCCATTTTAACTTGTTTAAATGTACAGTTCAGTGACATTGAATACAGTCACAATCTAGTGCAACCATCACCACTATCTAGTTCCAGACTTTTTTAACACCCCAAACAAAAACTCTATACTAAGCAATAACTTCCATGCCTCTCCCCCAGCCCCTGGCAACCTCTATTCTATTTTCTGTCTCCAAGAATCTGCCTATTCTAGGGACCTCGTGTGAGTGGAAGTGTATAATACTTGTCCTTCAGTGTCTGGCTTCTTTCACTCAGTACGATGTTTTCAGGCTTCGTCCACGCTGTAGTGTGTCAGCACTTCTCTTCTTCTTATAGCCAGATAATATTCCATTGTGTGGATACGGCACATTTTGTTTATCTATTCATCTGCCGACGGACATTTGGATTGTCTCCACCTTCTGGCTACTGTGAATAGTGCAGTTATAATCATTAGTGTGCAAGTTTTCGAGTCCCTGTGCGACTGGATGTTTTGTGTCCCCACAAAACTCACATGTTAAAACCCTAACTCCCAAGGAGATGGCATTGGGAGGTGGGGACGTTGGGGGCGATTGAGTCATGACGGTGGAACAGTCACGAGTAGGATTAGTGCCCTTATAAAAGGGACTCAGAGCACTTACTCACCCCTTCTGCCATGTGAGAAAACAGAGAAAATGACCATCTATGAACCAGGAAGAGGGTTCTCATCAGACACTGAACCTGCCAGTGCCTTGAAATTGGACTTCCAGCCTCCAGAATTGAGAAAAAAGTTTCTGCTATTTGTAAGTCACCCAGCCTAGGGTATTCAGTTATAGCAGCCTGAACAGACTATGACAACCTGTTTGCAATTCTTTTGGGTATATGCCTAGGAGCAGAACTGCGAAGGTGTGTAACAACAGAGAGTGTGAAACAGCTAATTCAGGAAGTGACGGGTGTAGTGATAAATTTCATTTCAGGCATGTGAAGTTATAATTCCCTCTACTTATCGGAAGAGTCAGAGGAGCTGGTAAAGTTTTAGTGTGATGGCAGATTTGGGGTGCGATAGGTGGTGTCAGTGGGGAGGACACTGGGGAAGTCAGGGAACTATGACACCTCCCCACAGAGCCAGTCACTTCTTTCCCCATGTTCCAGAGAAGAGCCGCCTCACCGTGATGGCATTGCCTTGGCATCGGTTTTTTCGGCATCGGTTCACCCACCCAATCTCTGAGAGAATGCGAGCACTGCCTTGGTTGCATCTTCTTATCTCCCATCTGCTGTGATGCCCAACCCCAATACCTCCTTTTAGAAACAATCACCAAACTGATATGAAACTGTAGTTTTTCTGATTGTGGATGTGACGTGTTCACTATAAAAAATGGAAAATGTAGACCAGGAGAGGGAAGCTCCCTCAAGATCTGCCACTCATATACCAGTGCTGTTGGCATAATTGGTGTTCAGTTCTAGTCAGCGTGATCATTCTAGAAGTCTATGGAGGCTTCTCCCAGGGTAGCACTTCGTCCAATGCCTCACGTGCCCGCCTCTCCAGCAAGAGTGGGAAGCTCTCCTTCTGCATGAGAGCGATTCACAAAAAGCAAAACTGTTTCTCAGCCCTCATCACTTTGTTCAAAATGGCGACAGCTTTGAGTCCCATAGGAAAATATTAAATATGTTCTTTTACAAGTTAGATTTTCTACTTTACTTTACCAAATCAAGGGTCAGCAAACCTCTTCCGAACCAGATGGTAAGGATCTTAGGCGTTGCGAGACAGACGGTCTCCAAAGCCTCAACTCCGCCACTGGCAGCATGAATGCAGTGTACACAAATGGGTATGGCTGTATGCCAATACAACCATACACACAAGAAGCAGGTCAGATTTGGCTCAAGGTCTGTAGTTTGCCAACTCTGGTTCATATCTTTGTCAGAATTTGTGCTCTCAGCCCAGTCATGGTTGAGAAGCTGTCACACAGAGGTGCCTTCTGGTCTTTTCTTCAGAAATCGGGTTGAGGTCAATGAATGAAACTGCAAAAAATGGTGTTGCTGAGGTGGAGACCAGAGAATGGGACTGAAGCATCATAGGGGTTCTCACACAGGGTGATTCTAACCCCCAGGGTCACCGGGCAATGTCCACGCACATCTTTGGTTGGGGGCTGCTACTGGCACCTGGTGGGTGGAGGCCAGGGATGCAGCTCAGCAGCCCTCAATGCACAGGACAGCCCCAACCGCAAAGAACGACCTGGCTCCAAACATCAACACCAAGGCTGAGACACCACAACTTAAACATGAGCATGGCTATTTAGCCTGCCTGCTTGAGTTGCACTGTATAGATTTCTTAGTGAAAATGTGATGTACGCAGATGAGAAAATATTTGACTAAAATGTTAAAAGAATGTGAAAGCAACAAGCAAGCACCCTCCCCCCACCTCACCCCCACCACCCAACCTGGAGACAGCTTCTCTCAGCACATTCTTATCTTTCCAGGATTTTAGAAATTTTAACACCAATTGTTCTGTACCCATTATTTTGACCTGTTTTCATTTAAAAAATTGTGGCAGTCCTTCCAGGTGATTTTCATAATGCATAGTTAGTTGTTCCTTAAGCAGTTTTAAGTTTGGTCCCAGCATGACAGCATATTTGACATACCACATGCTCATTCTGCAGCACCTGGAGCCCCTGCTTAACTGAAGCATGCAGCACTCATTGATCATTTTGACAGGGTTGAAGCAAAGGTCTATGGGAGTGTGCTGGGGTAAGGGACCCCCACTGGCCCCTGAACACTCAAGGACCCCAAACAAATCTGCTGCCTTTACCCCAGAGTTCGGGGAATTTTTAAATGCTAGAAGGCAGAGATTACAATGAAAAGCCTGACCTGGAATCACTTTGGGCACTAACTAGGCTAATTGATGAAGATAACCACTGACAAAAGAACCGGGGTACCTGGAGTGTTCTCTCCTGTGGAACCAAAGCTTTCTGCACACAAATCGGGGGGAAAACAGGTCAGGGGGTAGAGAAGTTTCTGGGACTCTGATACAGGAGCTCAATGGGAATCCCTAATGAGATGGGCTTCAGTGGACTTAGGAGACCACAGAAACGAAAGGTGGGTTGTGTGAATGGAAACTGCAGGTTTAAACTGGCCTGATCGCAAGCATTCATGTCTCCTTGGCCTGCATGTGTGGTGGGAATGGCTATTGTGTCTAACCAGGTACTGCTTCCCCTACCTGCAACTGTATATCTAAAACCTGATGAAGTTTCCAGGAGGCCCGAGTGAGGTTAAAGAAGGTGGATAAAAGCATGCCTGTTTGAACAGGATTCAGATCAAGTGGCTACATCTCTCTTCCCGAAATGCATGAGCCTGGATACTGCATCTCATCAGGGGCTCTTCCCCTCCCTGGTGTCGTAACGCAGAAAGTGCCATCCACAGGAACCAGTAAACACCAATGGAGGCACGTCCTCGGGAACCACTGGGATTGCTGGCGCCTACACGGTGTAGACAGAAGCTGGCGAGCTGCCTGGGCAACCTCTCTGCAGCATGGTCCAATGTGGAGTGTAGACTGAAGCTATGGGGCAAGTCCGCAGGTGCCTCCCAGTGACTACTACTGGGACAGGAGAATTTCCATTTGAGGACCTACTCATAACTTGCTGTCAGACATTAAACAGAACAGAACAGCCTAGTGACTGAAGGACAGGAATCACCCTGAAAGCGAAATACTCATGTCTCAGAGGTCCCAAGGCTCGGAACCAGCTGTTTAGAAGAACGTGAGAAAACACGTGCCTTCTGCTCCCCCCTTATGCAGAAACCAAGACTCAACTGCCAAACAGTTTTATTTTTTAAATATCAAATAAGATTATCATACAAAAACAGGTATACTGTGGAACTAAGTGACTAAAGTGCTTGAGTTTCTAGAATATCACATCCATGCCTGTGACACAGATGAGCCCGGGACAAATGGCACAGGATGTGCTTTCTTCTTGAAGGTTTGCAGGAAGACCTCCACTTCGGTTGAGGACACAGCCTGTGTACAAACTCACAGAGCGTGTGGCTTGACAGCACCTGAGACGAGTGGGCTGCTGGCCACTCCCTGAGCTTCCCCGCAGGCGCCCTCCTCATTGAAATACCACTGGCGGGAAGCCGCAGAGCCCCGGGCCTCTTCCCACACATCCTGGTTAATTAAGGCTGCCTCTTTACTCGCCCCGGCAGAGAGTTCCAGCACCTGGACAAAGCTCCTGCAGAAAAGACAGGACAGAAGACAACTTTCGCTCTGCGCCTGAGGGCCAGACAAAGCCAAAGTGCGCGTGACTGTGCAGCAGCAGCAGGAAGGCTGCGGGCTCAGGCTGACTCCTCCCAAGTGCTGGTGGGAAGGAACAAAAAGGGAGGCCCCCAAGAACAGGACCAGGCAGCGTGAAAGGAAAGATTCATTTGTTCAGGAAATATTTAGGGACCATCCATGCCGTGTTAGGAACAGGTGACAGAGCTATGAATGGGACAACATCCAGCCCTCTCATGACATAAACAGCGGAGGGGAACAGGTACTAAACGAGCATGTTTAACCACCTGAACCTGTGACCCCTGCAATCCAGATTCCTTCGGTGAGTCCTGGTTCACCCGAGGTGCACAGAGGAGGAAATGCCACAGTGGGTGGCAGCTGTTTCCCATGAGCACCTTTCAAATATTTTAGGCATCTCGGAAAGTATGTTGAGCATTGTAAAGGAGAAAACAAGATTCTTTGCGAAGATGTGGAGGAAAGTGCCCTGGTTAGAAACCTCATGGAGGAGAGTCAGAGAAGGAAGCCAGGGTGGCTCCGGGTGCTGGCTGCGGGCTGTGCTGGACCCGAGGCTGGTTCCACGCGGGCACACATCGGGCACACATAGGTGAAATCCACCAAGCTGCACCGCTACAATCTGCACCTTTTCTATATGTATGTATACTTCATTAAGAGGTTCCGAAAAGACTGCCCCAAGCTCTTACCCTGGAGAACACTGAAAATGTGAACAGACCGATCCAAAGACACCGAAAGTGCCGTGTGGCTCTGAAGCAGGAAACGAGGGATGACACTATCGCCGATTTCTATTTTGGCTGTTGGACAACTCACACAGGGTTTCAGCTGGGATGAAGACTTTCTGCCCGTTCCCTGGTTCCTGCCTTGCCTGGGCTCTGGCACCCTCGGCCTCTGCAAATGCCAGAGCTACCCACTCTCTGGACAGTGCAACCATCGACAGCCCATCTCTGCCTGATGAGGCGCTATCTTTTTCTTAAAATAGTTTCTGAAATACCTTCGGAGCTCCAGATCCTTCTTTTGGGTCATTTCCTTAAGTTCACTCAACAGGTCCAATACTTTCCCATTTTCATCTGAACTGCCAATTCCAAATTCTCCCAGCAGATGGCGTGTGGCCATCAATTCCTGCTGCAAATCATCTGGTGGGGAAAAAAAGGGGTTGTCAGCCACAGGCTTCAGGGTGTCCCCAGCAACCCAAGCACGAGGGGGTGGCTGACTAGACTTTTCTATTTTGCTGGAACACTCTCATGTCATGAAGAGCTCAAAGGCAGAAAGAGTTGGGAAGGAAGACATCCACGTACTGGTACCACCTCCATGTCCCCTTGCCTAAGGTCATGGCGGCCTGAGACCATGTGTCAGGCCTGCCTACTGTCCAGGCAGTTATGAGAACAAACCTGGAATGCCACTCTAGTGTCTCCAACAGAAATAAACGCAAAAGGAAGAGAAAGCCTGTGCTGCAAATAACTTTAAAACAATCCCATGGCTTCTATTCCCCCTTTCAGCATCTCTGTACCCCTGATGCCAGCGGAGAGCTGCCCATAACTGTGCTGTGTTGCACCTGCTCTAGGAAAGCCAGTATCTCTCTGCTTCGAGCACACATCCCATCCACCAGCTACACATCTACACACTTCACAACAAGACATTATAATATTTTGGGAACCTTGTACAGGTTCCTACGAATACACATCATTTCCCCCCTGATGGGGTCTGAATTGCGTCCTCCCGAAAAGACATGTTCAGGTCCTAATCTCAAGTATCGGTGACTGTGATCTGACTGGAAATGGGGACTTCGTAGATGTAACTGAGTTAGAATGAGGTCATAGGGTAGATAGGGCCTATTCCAATAACTGGTGCCCTTCTAAGAAGAAAATTTAGATACAGAGGTGCTCAGGGAACAAGGTCATGTAAAGACAGAGGCAGAGACTGGAGTGATGCTGCCAGGAGCCATGGAAGGCCAAGGGTCACCAGCAAACCCAGACGTGGGGAGAGGAACCTGGGGGAGACCTCCCATTCCCCGGAACCTCCAGAAGGAACCAACCCTCCCCACACCTTGATTTTGGCCTTCTGGCCCCTTAAACTGCAAGGAATAAGATTTTATTGTCTAAACCACCCAGTTTGTGGTACTTTGTTACAGCGGCCACACAAAACTCATACAGCCCCAATCCCAATTCCTGTCAATAATCTAAGGAACTTATCAGAGATGGAGTCCAAGAGTCACAGATGAGCTGTGAACTGCAAAACTATACAGCTGGAAACCCTGACACAGAGAATCATTCAATAAGGCTCATTTTTCAAGATTCTACGTCAGGCATCTACTATCTCACATTGGAAAAAGCTTGGTTTTATTAAAAATCATCTCTGTCTAGAAGTTAATCAGTGGCTTAGGGCTGGGAGAGGAGTGGTGATGGGAAGATACTGAGTTTCTTTTGGGGGAAACAAAAATATCCTAAAATTAGATTGTAGGAATGACTACACATCCTTATGACTATACTAAAAAACAGTAAGCTTTATTAAATGCGTGAATTGTATGGTATCTGAATTCTATATCAATAAAGCTGGTAAAAAATTTTTTTTAAATCATCTCTGTCCAAGAATGCCAATACAGCATCGCCCTTTGTGATCCTGAACTGTGTTTGTGGAAAGTTCTAGAGGGAAAGTCCACCTGATTTTAGATGGCAGTGTTTTACTACATCAGCCTCAAGCAAACGTATTTACAGGCTCATGAGAGCTCTGCTCAGAAATACCCAAACTCCAGGGCAGTGGAAAACTTGCTTCGGGAAGATGACTGTTCTAGAGAATTTAAAGATGAAGCACAGCACTCTTCACACCTGCCAATTTCTTCAAGTGAAGGATTAGGTGGGACCCCTCTGCAGGAAAGGGACCCTGCGACTCTGCACAGAACGTAGGACGGAGGTGGGTCAACAGCCCTGTCATTGCCCCAGCCGACAAAGCATCTGTGTAAAGCCCCTCACCAAGGCAGAAGGAATACAGGCTGCTTCCCGAGAATGCTTTTCAGCAGGGTGGGAAATCGATAGTGAGGCCACAGACCTGGGTCCCAATCCCAGCATGCACCCTAGACTAACCGCAGTCTCACTGGCCCCCCGTGTCCTCTGCCATCTGGTGTGGGTCGTACCATCTACCTAGGAGGATGCTTATGAAGGTGACAGGCAGGGATTAAGATGCCTGGCATACAAGAATTTCCGACACTGGCGGTTCCTCCTGCTCCTGGCCTGGCAGACACCCCATTTCCTACCTAAGAATCGCTGTCCATCACCATCCAGGTGGATTGATTTCACGGGCAGCTCATGCCTCGTGGTGTCCAGGGCCGTCGCAAACATCTTATACTGCTCCTTAAAGCGTTCAGCCACAGCCTCGTAGGGGCTGAGAATCTCGATCTGCGGGCAGGAGGGAGAGGGGCCTGTGAGACAAGACCCTGTAGTCGCCGCCCCAGGAGTCTTACTGATGGTACATATGAGGTTAAGACACAGGCTGCTCTTTCGGGATCTCCTAGGGAATCCTCCGAGAGATTCCATGGGCGTGGTGGGCTCTCCCCTAAGTCTTGGCTGCCCTCCTTCCCTCCTTGCCATAAACATACATCTGCCTTGTAGCACACTCCAGGGCCGGCCCTCAACTGGGACCATAGCAGACCCAGGAAGGCTGGGCCCGCCTGCTTTGGAGCATTGAGTTGGAACGCCCGGCCCCCACAAGGCCAATGCCACCAGGCCCTCTTCCCTCATACACGCTGTCCCAGTCTGCACGGGGCTTTGTAAGGATTATTTGTCATTCCTTTTTGTTCAACTCTGTGAAGATGGGGACCCCATTTTCAGCCCAGGGCCTAGCTGCAGAGCAAGCACTGGGTATTATGGGCCAAAATGTGTCCCCCTAACCCCATAATTCCTCTACTGATGTCCCAACTCCCAGAACCTCACTCAGAATGTGACCTGATCTAGAGACAGGGTCTTTACTGAGGGAATCAAGTCAAGGTGAGGTCATTAGAAGGGTCCCTGATCGATATGCCTGGTGTCCCTATAAAAGGGGTAGATTTGGAGACAGACACGCGCACAGGGAGAACACCAAGTAAAGAGACACAGGGAGAGGACAGCATCTACAAGCCAAGGAGAAAGGCCTCTCACGGCCCTCAGGAGCCAACCCTGCCGATGCCTTGATCTCACACTTCTGACGTCCAGAACTGAGAGAGAATAGGTTTCAAATGCTTACGCCACCCAGTCTGTGGGACTTTTGATGGCAGCCCCAGAACACACACCCACTGCATCAGGAGCCACATCCCCCGCTTGGCCCTTCTAGGTCCCAAGGGTTTGTTCCATGACTTCCTTGGCGCAGACACCTCTGTCCTAGCACTGACTACACGGTGCCAAGACTGTGCCTCCCCCCAGCACCCTGGCGCCCTGCGCAGGCCTGGAGAGAGTCTTCATGTTACTGGGCACAAGCTGAGAGTGCCTGAAGAATATGTACATGTGTGTACTGAAGGGTCAGGTTCCTCTTGCTGGTTGGTACTTAACATGATAGGCTTATCCTCTTATAAACTGTCACATACCAACACCTGGTGGTGTTAAAAGCTGAGCACAGACTTATATCCAGTATAAATGCTCCCTCCATACACCCCTGCCACGATGACCCTGCCAGGACACGCGGCTCAGACACCATGGTCAAAACTGACCTGAGCGTCAAGGGCGTCCAACAGCTCCTGCTTCCTCTGACAGAGGAGAAGGTTGCGCTTCAGCTCATGGACCTTCTTCTGGAGCTCTGCCTTCTCTTGGCACATCATTAATAAATTCCTTTCCGCTTTTTCTTCAAATGCAGCAACACTGTTCTCGATCTGTTAAGTGCAGAGCAAGAGCTGAGGCCAGAGGGAACTCCATCTCTGTGGCTGACAGAGGCCACCCTTCCACCCAGTCACATGTGAACATGGTTCCATTGTCACCTTTACAGTCAGCAGAGTCAGGAGTAATGTTTGGGATTCCATTATTTCCATCGCTTCGAAAAAATCCTTGAGGAGAAGGAAAAGATACTTTGGGTTCCCAAGGAACTGGTGTCAATCCAGCCCTCTCCCCTGGGAGAGAAAGAACCCTAACCCGTAAACACTTTATTTAGTTCAGTAATTGGATAACTCTCTACTATATTACAACCTGCTGTTTCTATCATCTCGTTTAGTCTGCTTGGGCACTCTGTGAGAAGGGAGAAGATGCTCTGGCCCCGGGTGGTCAAGGGCCAGCTGGAGGGCACCTGCCCACTCGGTGCCACACTGGAGTCAGGACTTGAGCCTTCCACCCGTGTAGGGCCACAGCTGGGGCATCCTCCCGCTGAGGGACAGGGCCAGCCCCAGCACGCTCCCTACCTAGCACGGCACCGCAAACAAGGCCCCAATCTCATTTTTCACAGGATCCCACATTTCTATCTACTCCTGTCCATGAACTTGCAGAAACAAATTCTACACATGATATAAGAACATGGGCTGGTTTTTGCTCTAAAAGGCATGGCTGACTCATTTGTTCCTGGAGCCTTAGGCCTTGAGTGACATCTAGCACAGGGCAGGAGTTAAATCAGATTTATCCAACCCATTAGCAGCTTCCCTCTCCCTTCAGACACTTACTGGGTTCTTTTTCCGTGAGGCAGAAAATGATGTCGACTCGGTTTTCTTTGACATTGTTTTTTCTAATTGTGGGGTCTTTCTGAGCACACTTTTCTCTAAGACCAAGAAAACCGTTTTTAAGATGAGAAGAGAACAGTTCGGAAGCCCCCGGAGATGCAATGCAACCCCCAGTTGGGAAAAGAAGTGAAATGAACGATTTACCATTAATGGCCGAGAGATCCAGGTCTGGCGGGGCAGTGCCGTGTCCTTCCAGCAATGTAGACTGCAGGTCTCCTTTGCCGAAGACTGCACCGCTCTCTGTGGGCCCAAGGAGAATCCCAGGCAGTCAGCATATCACCAGGATGCTCTACACCCAAGTCAGGAAGTAGGCAACCTTTTTGGACTCTAATACATGCCATATACTTATTCTGCCCTCAGCTCTTTCTCCTGCTTTCTCTAGTAGCTTCCTCCTTTCTCTGTTCATCTACTCCAGGAATTCCCTTCATCTTTGAGCCTCTATTTAAAACTGAGAAATTATGTCTTATACCATCTATAATGGGCACTGGTGTACTGTATGCTTCAATTAAGCAAGGACTCCAGAGGACTGCGAAATGACTAGATGGTACACTGTCATGTTACGAACTAAACAGAAGACAACTTCATGAATGACTGTGCAGTTGAGGAAACGACTGTGGACGTGAAGAGAGCAAAGTCATAATAATGTGTAGTGTGTAGACTCATTTGTGTTAGAATTTATTTTTGATTCTAGATAAACAAAAATCTTTCAAGAGCAGCTACCTCCTGGGTAAGATGCTGGGAACCCTAGGTGGGAAATAGCAACTTTTTATTGCTATGGCTTTTGTACAGAGTAATGTTTTGCAAACTGCATGTATAGAAGATCATTAAAAAAAAGTCATTTCCTATTGGTATACTTGGTGTTCAAAGAGCAGTCCCTCTGAGTCATGGTTATGTTTGTATCATGATGTCTTAGCCTTAGCACATTTGGGGCTGGATGAGTCTTTGTCAGTCTTTGTCGTGGGGCTGTCCTGTGCCCTGTAGGGTGTTGAGCAGCATCCTGACTTCCCTCTACTAGATAGATTCAAGTAGCACACATCCACCCTCGATCGCAACAACCAAAAATATCTCCAGACACTGCCTGGTGTCCCCTGGGGTCTGAACTGCACCAGGTAAGAACTCTGATTTTTTAATGTGGCAGGCTCAGTTTCTGACCCCTCAGACCATGCCAGTTTTCTCAGATTCATGCACCGCCCTCAACTAACTGCATTGAGAAAACATCAGAAGCCTGGCTCAGGCTCCATGTGCCTGCTTCTCAATCATACCTGGGTCAAGGAACAGTGCAAGTTCTGACAAACATATAAATCAGGATCAGCAAACACAGCTCACAGGCCAAACCCGGCCCACTTCCTGTATTTGTTAATAAAGTTTTATTGGGACAGACATGCCCATTTGTGTATGTATGGTCTGTGACTACTTTCACACTGCAAACAGCAGAGTTGAGTCTTTGCAACAGAAATTGTCTGTCTTGCAAAGCCTAAAATATTTGCCATCTGGCTCAGAAAATGGTTTCTGACCCTTGATTTGAAGAGTAAAGTAAGAAATCTAACTTGTAAAAGAACATTTAATTTTTTCCTATGAGACTCAAAGCTGTCGCCATTTTGAACAAGGGAGTAGGGGCCAAGAAAGTTTTGCTTTTTGTGACTTGCTCTCATGCAAACAAAGAGCTGCCCACTCTTGCTGAAGAGGAGGGCACATGAGACACTAGATGAAGTGCTACAGTGGGAGAGCCCCCCCCACCCCAGACTTCTAGATGAGCACAGTGCCTAGAACTAAACACCAAATATACCAATAGTGATGGTCTGAGTGGCAGACTGTAAGGAAGCTTCCTCCTCCTGGTCTACATTTTCCATTTTTTTTTTATATCAAACACATGTCACATCTATAATCAGGAAAACTAAAATTTTTTCTTATCATCTTGGTGACAGCTCCTAGAAAAAGGATATGGGGAG
This sequence comes from Pteropus medius, assembly GCF_902729225.1. Taxonomy (NCBI): domain Eukaryota; kingdom Metazoa; phylum Chordata; class Mammalia; order Chiroptera; family Pteropodidae; genus Pteropus; species Pteropus medius. Next base: position 1,192,410 of record NW_024343732.1, read on the forward strand.
ACCATTATAAGGAAGACCCAACCCAAGGCAGTGAGAGGCAGGATGAGGCCTCACGCCTTCTCTGGGAGTCTTGGTCTCAGAGCTCTGGTGAGAAATAGTCATGTGATTAAGGAACTGATGCCACAAGGAGAGCCATGATGACAACTCAGAGGAAGGAACTGATCTCCCCCCGCTATCCCGCCATCCCCTTTCAGCTCCCCAGATGCCCCGAATCTGTCTTTATACTGAAACTCCTTGCCTACCTCTTTCTTCTAATGCTTCCAAGAGAGAAAAGAGGGAGTTTTAACTCAGCATACTTGAAAACACAATTCACCATCATGCTCATCGTTTCCTGAGCTCCACAGCCATTTCGCATCCCCCTCTAATGGTACACACCTTTGCTCTTCTGGAGTGGGTTGGGTTTCCTTCCACCTTCAGGCATCTTCTCACTGGTCTTTAAAGCATCTGTTGCAGGAGCCTATTAGAAAACACATGACTTTCAGGGGACAAGACACCTCCCCTTCATGAGAAGGGGCCCCTTCGTGGTCCACACAGTTTGCATCTGCTCTTACTTTGAGGCAAGGGACAGACTTAAGGAGTTCTAACATTTAGTTGTGCAAGTACGGGACAAACTAATTTTGTAAAAAAGGATACTCTCACGTGCATGGAACACAGGAAGCCATCAAAATGTTTGTCAATGATTATCTCTGATATAGCAGATTACAGATAACTGATTTTCTGTATACATTTTAGTATTTGTCAGTTTTATAGACAGAATATATTACTTTGGACATCAGGAAAAACAAAGTTTTTGTACAGGTACTCATCTTCAAAACTTAAAAATGCAAGCAAGCCACAGAGCTAGTAAGCCATTGTAATATAATTATATAAAAGAAAAAAAACCTCATAAAGAGTAAGAATACTTCAATGCACAAAGGCCACTCCTATTCGACGTTGTACTGGAAGTCCTAAAGTAAGAAATAAAAGGCAAACAGGAAAGGAAGAAAACTTGCTTCTTACAGACATGATTCTCCATGTTGAAAATTCCAAAACATATTTTAAAATGCTACTAAAATTATTAAGTTTAGCAAAGTTGCAGAATAGAGGGTCAAAGTTTTTTAAATCAATCATATTTCTAGCAATAAATAACTTTGGAAATTGAAATTAAAAGATAGTATCGTGTATAGAACTAAAAAACACCAAATACTTAAGGATAAACCTAACAAAACACAGGGAAGGTCTGTGAGCTGGAGACTACAAAACACTGTTGAAAGAAATCCAGGAAGACGTAAGTAAACGAAGACCTACACAATGATCGTGGATTTAAAGAGTTGGTATTTTTAAGATGGTGTTCTCCCTAATCTAATGCATACATTCAATACAATCACAATCCCAGCAGATTTGGTAAAAAATGTCAAGCTAAGAATAAAATTTATATGGAAAGGCAAAGGAATTAGAAGAGTCAAATAGTTTTAGAAAAGAACAAAGCAGGAGAATTCACATTACCTGATTTCAAGACTTGCCACAAAGCTAACAATTATCTCAGCAGTGTGGAACTGGCCTACAGATAGACACATAGAACAATGGAAAAGAACAGAGGCCAGAAATTATGCATTCATATATGGGTAACTGGTTTTTGACAGAGGTGATGAGACAATACAATAGGGAAATGAAAGTCATTTTAAAAAATGGTACTGGAACAAGAGAACTTCAATTCCATCATCGTACCAGATACAAAAAGTAATTCAAAATGGATCACAGACCTTAATGTAAAACCTAAAACTATACAACTCCTAGAAGAAAACACAGGAGAATATCTTTTTGATCTTGGGTTAGGAAAAGATTTCTTAGATGAGACATCAAAAGCACAGTCCATAAAAAGAGAAATTGATAAATCGGACTTCATCAAAATCAAGGACTTCTGCTCCTCACAAGACACTTAAGAGAATGAAAACACAACAAGCCACATAATGGGAGAAAATATTTGCCAATTCCTATACAGGGTGGCATCCAAGATATACAAAGGGCTCTCAAAACTCAATAATGACAAAACAACCTGCTGAAAAAATGGGCCAAAGATTCAAATGGACACATCACCAAAGATATAGGAATAGCTAATAAGCACACAAAAAGACGCTCAATACCATCAGTTTCTATGGAAATGCAATTAAAACCACTATGGATACCACTTCACACCCACTAGAATGGCTTCACTCTTAAAGTACCAACCGGAACTCTCAGTGGCTGGTGGGAACGTAAGTGGGTACAGCCACTTCAGATAACAGTTGGGCAGTTTCTCACACTCAAACATATGCTCACACCATAACCCAGTAATTTCTCTCCTGGGAGAAATGAGGACACATCCACACAGATCCTGCGCAGAAATGTTTAAGGTAGCTTTGTTCAAAATTGCCAAAAACGGGACAAACCAAACATCCTGTACCAGCTGAGCACCCTGTGGACCATCCATAGGGTGGAATATTCTTTAGCCATCATAAGGAACCAACACTGTTATAGGCAATGGCAGGGAGGGACCTCCATGCGCTCTTCACATGAAAGAAGGAAGGTACAAGGCCTATTGTGTGACACCTTTTAAATGACCTTCTGGAAAAGGCAAAACTACAGACAGGTACAGAAAACAGATCAGGGTTGCATGGGGTGAGGAGGGGCCAGCTCCATGAGAGCACAAGGGGATTTGGGGATGACAGATCGTTCTGTATCTCAATTGTGGTGGGTCCATAACCGAATGTGTTTGTCAAACTCGCAGAACTGGATGTTGAAAAGAGTGACACGTTTCTCCATGTAAATTATGCAGCAGGTCCTCAAATAATATTTCTTTATAACATTGATGAGATGCCATAGAAACAACTCTTGTTTATATCAATTAGTCTGTGGTAAAATTGGTTTCTTTATACATCGTTTTACTGCAGTTCCAAGAACCTATTGACGATGTTAAGTGAGGATTTACCATACCTTAATTTAAAAGATGAAAAAAATGAAAAACTCTTATTAAAGATCCAAATACTACATATAGCATATAGACACACAGGGGCGCTATAACCAAGTTTGAAAGGCAACATTAAAATTATGAAGTGTGTGTGGATTATGATTCTTTGTTGAAAATCACTTCAATACTGTAAATCACGGATTCTGGGTGATAGTGTGTCAACATAGGTTTATTTACTGCAAACACGCACCACTCTGGTGCAGGATATTGATAGTTGGGGAGGATACACAACAGTAGGGGGAGGGGGTATATGAGAAATCTCTATACTTTCCACTCAATTTTGCTGTGAAACTACAACTGCTTTACAAAAATAAGTCCATTTAAGAAAATCACTACCAGAAGCATTTTGAACAATTTGTACAAAACTATCTTTTTTCCTCAGGATAGATCTTAAGGTACATTTTTAAGAACCTGCCATTCACCCTATCTAGAGTAAACCAAAAAAAAAAAAAAAAAAACCAGCAGAAATGAATATTTAACTAGGTTTTACCACAAACAGTGATTTGGTAACGTGACCTTCACCTCACATTTTCAGTACGTACGCACTGAAACAAAACACATAATTGGGTAACGTACTAATTGTTTTCATTAAGCGTCAGACAAAGCATGCTCTGATGTTCAGTGTTTTGTTCCATCGTTTTTAGTGGTTTCATAATTTTCATGGTGTAGCTACAGGTAGTTCATGAAACTCTTCCTCTAACACTAGGTGATTCAGGCACATTGTTTTTCCCATAGCAGCTCTCTAAAGGCCTGCAGGTGTTTTTTTTTAAATACCAGCCAAGGCCAGGGATTGTGTGCTGGGCACTCAACAGAACTGCTTCAGGACAGAATCCAGAAAAGGAATTATAAGGTCGAAAGACAGAAACAATTTTAGGTATCAAGAGAGATAACTGCTTTGCAAAAGGAATTGTCAAAGCAATTTGCCACTCAAAATAGAGACGTAGGACTTGGTATAAAGGGTGGGATGACTTCAAAGGCAACAGGGCAAAGTCCCCAAAATGCTGCCTTCAGAAGCAGGTTCTTTCTGCCTGGCTCAAGAGAATTCCAAGTTCATCAAAACTGCCTCAGAGCTGTTTCAAACGTACATTATGTGTTACCTTTTTGGTGGTTTTCTTCTCATACTGCAGGTATCGGGACTCAACCACTTTTCCACCTGTGAGGGACATACTGTTAGTTTATAACAAAAACTGTAATGGGTGTGTGAAGACCCACTATGCACTAAGGACTCGCACCACCTCCCCCAGAGCCGGGTGCCATCGGCCCTCACTGATCAACAGCAGGAACGGGAGAGATGCTCCCCTTGCTCCTCTCCAACCCTGTCCTTCAGCAAGAACATTTATGGGATACCTATCGTATGAGAAAACATGTTAGAACACCTACTATATGCCAAACGTGTATGAGACACCTACTGTGTGCACGAACATTTATGAAATAACTACAGCATGCAAAAACATGTTAGAACTCCTACTGTATGCAAAAACATGTATGGGATACCTACTATGTGCAAGTCCCTGGGCTTGGGGCAGAGCCACCGAGATCCACAGGAGCTATGGTCAAGAAAGACCAAGGACTATGTTCCGAAGGTCAAAGGAGAAAAGGGACTCAGGGGCCAGACAGGGAAAGGAAGAAAGACCTTCCACAGAAGGCCACCTGTTTGCCTCCTCCTTCCTCCCCAGTTCACTCCCCAGAGTCATGACCCCAACCACTACTTCACCCACTGTCTCTGACCCACCGATGGTACATCCTTTCATGTCCCCTCACCCCACCTCTCCTAGCTCAGGACAGCTCCCCTGGACATGCTCAGTGCCAAGGCCCTTCTCAGACACATAGTATCCCTTCAGACAGCTCAGCCGCAGGCTCCCCTTCCACTCCTGCCCCTGGGGCATTGAATGTGGATGGAGAATATCATAACTGTCCTCCCAGCTTCCATGGGCTCTTGCTGCAGCCCCAGTGATCACCCACAGTCCTCTGTTCTGTCCCCCATCCCCTCCTAGACCCTCCCACATCTCTGCTCCCCTGGGCCCATCCCTCTGGTCAGCTGGGCACCTGTCTCCTACTTCCCTGGAAAGGCAGCAGTGGCCCCAAGAGACCCCTCTTCCTTGGCATCCAGACACCTCCCAGCCTCTGAGCTGTATCCTGGCCTCGCCACATGGACGGACCTCTGTGCTCTGGGGTAAAGCAAAGACCCACTTTGGGTGTTAGCACCAACTCTCACTCCACAATAAAACTGCCTTGGCAACCCCTCCCCCCACCACCTGCTCCTCTCTCCAACAGTCACACTGTTAATTCTCCTCCAACCCCTCAGACTCACCCCCATTTCTCTGCTTCCTCCTCCACACTTCCCTCTTCCCTTGAATCCCTCCTCCCATCCCCCACCCCAGCTCTCTCACCCACCACTGCACAGAAGAAACTCATTTCCACAAGATCACTGAGACCTCCCCGCTCTAAAGCCCACCAGGCATTCTTAGTCTTCATCCCGAGCCATCAGCAGCACTGGGTGCAGTGCTCACCTGCTCCTTCCTCCTGAAACATCCTGCAGGCCTCTAGGCTGGCTGTCCCCCTGGCAGCCGACAACAGGCTGTCTTGCCAGTCCACCAGCTGGTGAAGCCTGAGCTCTTCCAGGCACCTTGCAGATCCCGCACCACAACTCAGGGCACCTCTCCCTTCCTCAGCCCCCTCACTCACTCCATTCCCACGATCTCCAACCAGCAGCAGCTTCCACGCCTGCCCCGCTTCCCGGCTCTGCTCAGCCCAGCATCTCCCTTGGACCTGGAAGCTCCCCCATCCTGCTGTTTTATCCACAGCATCTGTCACTGTCCTCCACACCCTGGGTCTCTTTACTTCTCCACTAGTGGCACCACCTGTGTCCCAGACAGCCTGCTCCCTGAGAGCAGGGACTCATGACTGTTTGGGTTGCTGCATTCTGCCACTTGCAGAGAGCAGGTGCTCAACGATGCATCCAATGCACGATTCCACACTTCTTCCAGGTGCCACTAGCACTCAAGGTCTCCCTTTTTACTCAGGGAGAGCAACATGGTCAACGTCACAGGGCCCCACAGTTCAGTTAAACAAGACTGATTTCAACCTTATCTTCACACCAAGGTTTTTATCTTCCACTGGAGATTGGGGTTGCAGCCGCCACCCTGAAAGGAGGCGTATCCAGTTAACGGGGAACCTGGCACAGGCCATAGAGGCAGTGGTTGTCCTGAGCATGCCCCGGGTGGGGAGGAACCATGCCTACAGGGAGAGTGGGCAGGAGGTAC
>NW_024343732.1:1204020-1378615 GCF_902729225.1 Pteropus medius
AGGGGTGTAAGACAGCCTGGTGGGCGTCTGCCCACGGTCAGAGGGGTGGAGGAATGGTGCCTGAGTCAGGGCGGCGCCTGGGACTCAGTGGGTGTTCATAAATGAGAGCGGTTCTGAACCTACTGGTGTTGTGGCCGGCGGAACTGGGGGAAATGGGGGATGGAAGGGGACAAAAAGTGGGTAGAAGCCATCGCAGGAACCGAGGGCGTTTACAGGGAGGGCCTGGGGAAGAGTGGATGGAAGGAAAGGACTGTAGTGGCCCCATTTGGACTTTGGGGTGCAGCCCATGTAGATTCAGGGTGCCGTTCCCCTCTTGATTCATCTTCCCGATTTCACCCCCAACTGCCGGGTGGCCCAGGGTGAGTCTCAGCTCCCTCTGGGCAGGTATTCCAGGATTCTGTACCGGAAAACCATACCGCTCTCCTAAGACTGGGTGGGCTGGAGCCTGGGGGTCCAAGGAAGCAAGGAAGCAGGCTCCGGGGCCTCCGGGGGGCCGGGACTGGGTTTCAGAGGGGAGGGAGTGCGTGTACACACACCCATGTGTGCAAGGTTGTCACCACCTCCTCGGAGTTGCATCCTTGGACTTAAATGGGTAAAACGACATACAGGAAATCTGTCCCCGGGCAGCTGTGAGCTCAGCCCCAGAGTCAGCCCATGTGCCCTGCCTTCTCTCCTGGTGCCCTGTAGGTCAGGGGACTCTAAGGGAAAGCCTCTCCCGCACTTTTTCTGAGGTGGGAGCTGGTGGGGATATTGTGCCTTACGGTCAAAGGGTCTTAGCTCCTACCTTGCTGAGGTATGCTCTGGTCTCCAGACTTAAGGCATCCAGGAGCAGTGGGAGATGACACAGGAAGCTAAAGAGTTGTTTCAGCATTTCATGGGCCTAGCTTTGGTGAGGGCCTTGCACTGGGCTGTTTTGATCAGCATTAATTTCTCTTCTTTACCTACTGTGGGGATCCGTGTCTGGGATCTGCCAGAAGGCCAGGGAGCCTGGATTTATAGCTTATGCAGGAGGCGAATGTAAAAGAGGGACACAGAGAGAGAACCACCCCCTTTACTTCCAGAATGTTCTGGCCGTTACTGAAAGTGGTGCCAGGACAATGAGAGCCCACAGTCATGCCTTCTGCAGACATTTAGTTTGGGCTTCCCCTGGCCAGCACAGCCCCCAATAAACAGGACCAGAATCTTCTGATTGCATGGCCCTGGCTGTTTTCTCCCTCTTGCACCAGGAGCGTGGCCAGGTAGGCTCTCATGTAGAGTCCTGTGTTGGAGATTCTGACCTCTGTCAAGTCTTTTTGTCTGTTTCTTCGCATGGAAAATCAATGGATTGTCCTCAGTCAGCATTTCTCAATTTCAAAACCCTTCTTGGTAATCTTGGCATCTCCAGTACACAGCCCCCTCGGATTTTATGCGGCCCCCAACTGTTGAACCTCTCCCTGCTGCAGTGATCCCAGTTTGGTTCAGCTTTGTTTTCTACAGTTTATATCCAAAAACGATATTTTTTTTATTGCTCTTTTGTGTTCCAAATGGAAAATTCCAATACTAAATGTACTTTGCACATCACACCTGTTCCCAAAGCTCCGGCTGCATCTTGTGGTTGGAAATGCCTGGGTGAGACCCTCCCTCAGGTCCATGCCTGTGACTTGGCGAAGCAAGTGGGGACATAGGAACCTCCCCTTTCTGTTCAGCTGTAGGACCCATTTTCTGTCCCCAGTGGGAGCTTGTTAATTTGCCATTTCCCTCTCCTTGTTTCCTTGAAGTCCTTTGTCTTGGGTGGGCCCGGTCTTCCGTAAAGCAAGGGCTGATCTTGCTGGGGGCTGTTGAGCCTTGTGCCCTGGAGGAGGGACATTCTAGTGCCCCCCTCTACAGGATTAATGGAATGAGGGATGACCAGTGCAAGCTTCAGGGCTTGGGGGTTCCTGTAAGTTTCCTCAGAAGTGGCTGGGTCCAAGCCAAGCCTTGAAGGATACAGAGGCATGAAACCAAGCTGAGAAGAGGAATTTGCACCAGTAGATCCCTGCATGGCTCTGCCATTTATTGAGTACTTTCTGTGATAGATGCTTTTATACCCAACTCTTGTATTCTGCCAACGAGCAACAAGGAGGTCCTGGTTTCTAGTTTCCCAATATGGAAAACTGCAGCTCAGCGTGGTGATAACTTCAGATGGCTCCCTGGGTGTTCTAGAAACTCAAGAGATCATTAGTAACCTCAAATGGATGACAGACCAAACCTACAGAGCAGTTACTCAATGACATTACCATTGACATTTGGAACTGAGTTGTTCTTTGCCGGGGGGTTGGGAGATCCTGTGTATTATAGTATGTTAAGCAGCATCCCTGGCCTCTACCCACCAGATGCCAGTAGTGCCCCCCCCCAAAATAGTGACAACCAAAAATGTCTCCAGATTTAGCTTTTTGTCCCTTGGAGGCAGAATCATCCCCAGCAAGAACCTCTTCTCTGTAGTAAAATCTGGCTCCTGTCCCAGGCCCACCATTGCCTTAGTGGGTCTTTGGTGTAAGCTGAGCTCCTCATGAGCGCTACCAAGATCAGGCATAGAGAAAAGAGGCTGGCAACTGAATTCTGTCTGGTCAGTTCTTCATTTGGAGTCCTGATAAAAAGGAGGCACCACTGGGAATGGACCGAGGGGGAGTTGGACAACATGCCCCAAGAATGGACAGCAGAGGAGGAACAGGAGATAAGCGGGGCTGTCTGCACTTGCCCAGACAGCGATGCCATTGTCTTTCTCTTTTTTGTTTTCCCACTGACCTGGATTTCTGCAGGAATCGTCCTTGCCTTGGCACACATTGTTGCTTTTCTTCTAAGATTAGAGGTATTCAATTCTCTTCTCAAGAGCTACTTTGGAGGTGGCTCTGGATCAGCATGGCTCTTGAAGCCACATTATCTTCTCCCGTTCACCCTCTTGGCTCCAGATGCCAGTCCATCCTCCAGATAAAAAAAAAATTTAGATTGTCTAACTTTTGTGCCTTGTGCATGCTTCTCTGCTTATTCCATGACTGTGACATTGCTGCTTTAACTCCATGGGAGGAAACACACATTCTGGGGCCTTCCAACCCCTTTGTAGGCGCTGTCCCTTCTCCCGGGCTCCCCACCCACTGTCTCTTTGTGCATCCCCAAGTCCCTAGCCAACTGTGCCAGGCAGCCCCTGCTCGGCCTCCCTTCAGAGCAAGACAGGCCCATCTCTCTGCCCTCATCCTGGATGGAGAGAGCTGCAGAACAAAGGCTCTGTCTGAACACTGCCGGCTTCCCATAAAGCCAGCCGGCTGCCGGCTGCAGCGCTGAGCCCCGTCACTTCACCTCTCTAGTTTTCATTTTGGCCCAGAAGGGGCCTCAGAGATTAGACATGTCTCAGAAACGCAGCGATGAGTTTGGGTTCTACTCATTTCCTCATCGAGAGTTTCTGAGCCCGATGATAAATAAAGTAGTGATTCAAGCATTCGGCCTGTGGGTTTGTCGGAGCGATGAATAAGCTGGCCCAGTCTGACTCATTCGTTTATATCCCAGTTCTGCCCTGCTTCGTGGGACTGTGTGTGTGTGAGAGAGAACCCAGCCACAGGCATTTCAGTGCTGTCACTGCCGAGTATGTGAGTTTCCCGGAGCTGCTGTAACAAAGTACCCCAGACCAGGCAGTTTAGGCAGTAGAAATTGATTGTCTCAGATCTGGAGGCCAGAAGTCCAAGATCAGGATGTTAGCAGTGTTGCCTTCTTCTGAGGCCTCTCTCCTTGACTTGTAGGTGGCCACCTTCTTCCTATGTCCCCACATCATCTGTCTGGGTCCAGAGTTCCTTTTATAAAGACACTAGTCATGTTGGACCAGAGCCCACCCTAATAACCTCTTTTTAATTTAATCACCTCTTTAAAGGCCCTGTCTCCCAATATAGTCACATTCTGAGGTCTTGGTGGTTATGACTTCAATATAATGAATTGGAGGTGATGGGGATACACAATTCAGCCGATAACACTGGGTAAAGGGCAAATTTTATTTTTATTTAGTAAAGAGATTTTGGACAAATAGTCATGCTAATAGTGAGTGTTTTGTCTTACTCATTTAAATAAACATTTTACAGGAGGTAGGCAGGTTAGCCACATCAACATTGGAAGCTCCCTGTTAGGGAATTTTCCAAATTTGCACATGTCCTTATACTCAGAGTGACTGTAGTGAGGCAAAGACCTGGCTTAGGAAGGGACAGATCTCATGGAACTCTACAAGGGGTGTGTTTAGAGCCAGGCCTGGGAGGCCATGTACACGTGTGCATGCCTTCTGGGGCACCAGTTGAGTTTTATAATCAGGGCACGTAGGGGTCTCTGCCCTCAGTATTGCCAAGCCCATGGCCAGCCCACAGGGACACCTTTACCCTCTGCCTCTGTGGTAGCATATGGATAGGCTGGGGAGGGAGCCAGTTGGTGGCCAGGACCAAAGATGTTGATGGAGCAAAACTCAGGGCCATCGGCCACCCAGGTGACAGGAAATGTCATTGGGTCTAAAAGTGGAACCAGGTCCTTGTGGCAGAAACTGGGCAGGGGATGGGCTTCATGGCCAGGAGGAGGAGGCCTTGCCCATGTGAAGGCCACAAAGCTGGGGGTCACATACAAATGGGAAGGAGCAACTCAGGGGCAGAGAGTACTCCAAACTGTTGGGATGGGGCAGGTGACAAAGGCAGGTTCCACGGGAATGGAAAACAAGGATGGACGCATGAGTCTTGTTAGGATGACAGGGCAATGGCTACAGGGTTCAGGGTCTCTTTGAGACGGCAGGAATGTTCTAAAATAGAGTCCAAGGGACAGTTATTGAAGAAACCGGAAAGGGGGCTCTTGGTGGGAGGCTTTTGTGAGGATAGCTCATCTGCTAAGAGCTCAGAAGTGGCCAGTGTTTATCAAACAGCTACTTAGTTCCAAGTTCCAGGCATGAGACTAATAGCTCCATGGTTGTTGCCCAAATCCCACATTGTAACCAGTGAGGTAGGACCTGCTCCTCAAGTAAGGTGCCCCAGACATGTCCTGGGTTCGGAGCGGGGCGGGGTTCCTGTGGACCAGAGCAGCTGACCCACATTGAGTGACTAGGCCGGCACAGAAGCCCCCCACCCCCAACTCCCCCTCCACCCGATCTTGGAGTCCTCGAGGATCAGAGCTGCCTTTAAAAGCAGAGCGAAGCTTCCTTGTTCCCCAGGGGCTGCTGCCCTCAGGAGGTTCTCAAAGTGTACTGTGTGATTTGGAGAGGGGGATCCCAAAGGGCACTCTTCTGCCTGCCCTCTTCCCTGGCAGCCTTCTGTGTCTTTACAAGCCCACAGGTCACCTGGGAAGGACCTGGAGCTCAGCCCTGTAGGGCCTTGAAGTCTGCCTTACCCCATAACCAGAAACCACCTGCATCCCACTGGCCTGACACAAGCCATTATCAGTCCCCCCTGCACACGACTGTAGGAGCCACCCAATAGGAAACCCCTGTATTCCACCTGTCACACACAGGCTAGCTGACCCTTTCCCAGCGTCACTCATGTCCTGATGCTGCCTGCCCCCAACCAGCCAAGGCTTCCCCATCAGACTTGCATGAAAATTTAAACTCCATCCCACATTCATTAGACCCTGCTGGATGCAATCTGACCTCCCTGACCTTGGCTCCTCCCCCTCCAACCTCTCTCTGCCTGCTACACTGGTTCTCTTGTTCTGAGGCTGCCTCTGCCCTTGGCGTTCCCCACCCTCGCCTGGGCTGCTGTCCCCAGGCACTTGGCCTGTCCGCCTCACTTGCACAGGCCTCAGCAACTGTCCAGTCAGAGCTTCCCTACATTCTGGTCCCAAATGAGACCCCCGCCCTGGTCAGTTTCTGTCCCCATCAAAGCACCACTGACATCCAGGGCCAGATCATTCTCTACAATGGGGGTCATACTGTGCACTGTAGGGTGCTGAGCAGCGTCCCTGGCCTCCACCCACCAGATTCCAGTAGCACCTCCTTCCCCCCGCCACCCCGCCCCAGTGATGATGACCAAAAATGTCTCTAGCCATCTCCTAGTGTCCCCTGAGGCTGGACAAAATTGCCCTGAGTGTGACGCACCATCTTGCCATCCTTGGAAATGTCTCTTTGCTAGTAGATTGGTTTGTTTTTGAGTTCCCCGAATGTCAGACACCTCCACATTCTGACTCTGCCTTGTGCCTGGCACTGGCCTGGCCGGGGGTGGGTGCTGGAGAAACATTTGTTGACCAGACAGATGTTGAAGGATGAAGCCACAGACCCCAGGGAGAAGGACGGGCTTCGAGGGACAGATAAATGGAACCTGCCAGAGGAGGTAGCCCCTACCCTTCCCAGTATATGCCTGGGGGAGGGGCTTTCTCCAGAGCTCAGACCGATTGGGCCACACTGGAAGGCCCAAGAGGACGTCTTAGGAAAGAAAGGGATGTATTCAGGCAACAGTCATGAGAGGGTGTCTGTTTAGAGCATCCAATACCCTCAATAGTGGGCTTCTGGATTCCTGTCTGTGGCTGCTATACGCTGGTACCTTCAACCGAGTGGCTTAAACATAAGTACCTTATTCTCTCACAGTTCCGGAGGCCAAGAGTCCAAAATCAAGGCATTAGCAGGGCCATGACTCCCTCCATAGCCTCCAGGGGAGACCCTTCCTTGCCTCTTTCAGCTTTGGGGGCTCCAGGCATTCCATGGCTTGTGGCTGCATCACCCCAAACTGAACCTTAAGTTGTCCCTCAGCTCTGAGCTGCCTTAACTGAGGAGCACACTTCTTTTGTAGCTATTTCTCATTGTGTTCATCTTCCAGATATCTTCACATGATTATTTCTTCCTAAAAAACCCAGTAAGCTCACAGACATGTCCATGGGAACATGAAAACACGCTGTGCTGTAAGTGGTGCATCCTACATGATTCTAGAGTCATGCCAGCCTCCTCTTTTTAGCTTGAGAATGATTTCATCCGATAAACATGTGGCTGCAAATTACGGCCTTACATAAACGAAGCGGCTACACTACACTTTCTGGAGGCCCTGTTTGCCTTATTTTCCAGTAAATTCCAAATTGCTCACCAAACCGAGTGGTAGAACCTTCTTTTTCGTGCACAGGGCCTGGACCAGGCCTTGAGAGCAACTCATTCACATTTGTCCATTTACCCATCCCTGGGGCCAAATCTGTAGTTGGCTCCCCCTCTTCTTGGTACCCTCTTTTTCATGAAAGGCCCTGAATTGAGGTTCTTGTCTTCTCTGAGTGCAGAAAGTATACCCGGTGGCATTTGCAGAGCAAAGCCTTTTTTACAGTTCAGGTTTTTTAGTGGGAATTATTTTTATCATGGAAAATGCACGTAAGATTCACTATTAGTAATATTTAGCACATTCACTACCTCTATCTAGTTCCAAGATGCTTTCATAACCCCTAAAGGAAACCCTGTCCCCATTAACAGCCACTCTCCACCCGCTGTCCCCATTAGCAGTCACTCCCCATCCCCCTCCCCCAGTCCCTGAGAACCACTACTCTCTGTCTCTAAAGATTTGCCCATTCTAGACTTTTCATGTCAATGGGAACATATGCTATGTGGCCTTTGTGTCTGGCTTCTTTTACTTAGTGTAATGTTTCCACCATGATGAGTTCATCCATGCCATAGCATGTGTCAGTGCTCCGTTCCTTTTTATGGCTGAGTAATATTCCACTCTGTGGATGGACCACATTTAGTTTATCCTTCGCCCTTTGACGGACATTTCATTTCTTTTGTTTCAGCGGGAATTTTATAGTCTGCCAGCTTGTCTTCTATTTGGTAACAAGGATATATGTAGTCCTTCTGAGTCCTGGGGAGACAGTTCCCATTAATGTGGGGGTGTGTTTTGCTTCCATTCACATTGCGTGCACCTCCATGAGCATAAGTTGGAGGGTAGAAGGGATGTTTTAACTTGGGGGTTTTGGTGAGATGGTTTGGATGAAGGAGACACATAGGTCTTCAGGACCTGCTGCTCCTTACACACAGCTGCAACCTGTGATTGCTGGTTGGCCGAGCTGCCTCCCCCCCGTTTCCCCCACCCTCCACCCCCAGGACCTGCCACCCTGTTTCCTCAGTCCAACCTGCTTCCTTTCATTCTGGACATAGCCGGGGAATTTTCGAGGCACAGGTTTCATATCCACTTGTGACAAGGACCTTAAGCCACAAAATGACTGACTTGCAGGTCTCAGACTTCATTAAGACTAAGTGAAGAAGCTGTGCTTGGAAGCCAGAGAAAATGGCTGAGCCCCTCCAAGGGAGATGTCATTGTTTAAGGACAATGAATTATCAATGAGTTAACAATTAATTATCTGAATTATTACAGCTCTGAAGCTGTGATCATCAAAACAGCATGGTACTACACAGACAAATTTCTGTTGTTGTAAGCCCCCTGGTTTGTAGTACTTTGTTACAGCATCCCGAGGAAGCTCATAAACCCTCCAAAAGAATTTCTAAATGGATAAAGGCATAAATTGAAAGCATAAATCTGGGAAGGGAGAGGAAGGCATAATCCCAATGATAGTCAGACCTGGGAGAGGAATGGGCAGTAGACATCATAAAAGAAATGACCCGCAGATCTGACTGCTTGGAAAATGTAATGTTTGTCTCAAAAAATACCATATGCAAAAGTCAATTGTTATGAATTAGTTTCATCAAACGTGATAAAGAGCTGATACCTTCCTATACAAAGAGCTTCTCCAAAAAAATAAGCCAAATAGTCATGCTTCAGTGAGAGAAAAAGGGGAAAGGACTTGAACAACTTACAGAAACAGAAAAATAGCTGCTCAATAGACATAATTTTCAAAAACTGCAGACCAACAATTGAAGATGTGTAATTGGCAAGATGTTCTTTTGTGCCCAATGAGAATCCAATCAGCCGAGTGTTGTAGGTAAAATGGTGCCACCTGTGGAATGAGAGGACACTGGGCCAGAAAGAGTGCACCCTAAGATTTTTGCACTGGGAACAGAGCTGCCTGGGATCTGGTGGAGGGGTTTGAGGGGCATTCCATCCTGAGAACAAGGACTGCACTGGGAGGAGGCAGCAGTGTGGGGCTGAAACTCATCTGAGATGCGGATGCGAGAAAGGGAGGACCGGATCTGAGTTTAGGTGGGTGGATGGCCAGCCTGCTGGGGATGTCCCCCAGCTGGAGAACCAGATGTCTTCCTGTGGGTCAGGGGCTTTGGGAAGCCTCTCCCTGACTGGGCTGGAGAGGCCCTGCAGGGTCTGGCCTATGAACCTGGGCTTGGGCTGGGCGGGGAGTAGCTGCAGCGTGCCAGTCAGCCAGTGTGGGGACCAAGGGATGGCTGTGCTGTATTGGGCCTGATAACCAAGGGCTCTGAGGGCTGGCCGTGGGGCACTCCTGAGTAGCTTTGTGCTGGGACACCCACATCTAGACCAGTGCGTCCAGGGGCTCCACGGGAGCCCCTCCTGACTGGCTGGTGAGAAGAGACAGCAGTTCTGGGGATATGATGACAGCAGACAGGATGTGGTCAGTGGGAGGAGCAGAGAACAAGCCTTTTAGGCCTTTGAGGCAGGTCAGGGAGAGGTGGCCATGATGGGTTGGAAGTGGGGCAGGTATCCTTGGTGGGAGCACAGATCCTAGGGAACAGGGTGGGAGAGGCCCCTGCACAGAGTCAGGTCCAGGTGATGCTCCCATTCCAGGGCTGCAGAGCAAGTGAGCAGGACTGGGAGAGGCCACTGGCAGCAGGTGTGACTAGTGGTGCTTGGTGGCATCTTCTGGGAGGAGGGTGCAGTGGTTTACATGGCATGGGATGGGAGAGTGGCTGGTGGCCAGGTGGGAGTGGAAAGGGTTGGCTCTAGGCTGCGTGGAAACAAAGAAGTTACTGGGCTCTGCCCTGGGCTGAAGAAAGATCTATAAGTATCTCTGGTTCTAAGGCACATGAGCTATTCAATGGGAGGGTCCTCCGCAGCGAACTCCTAGGAAAAGGGGATAAAGGGGGCCACTCTGGGAAGAGAGTGCTGGTCCCTGGGGAGAACGGCCAGGTGAGCCCTGGGTGGGGAGGGCTACCCACACAGGTCCAGCAGAGGAATTCCCCAGGATGCAGACATGGTGGGCCAGGATGGGCTCTGATGGCTTGTGAGGCAGATGCAGCAAGGTGGTCAGGTGGACCCTGCAGGAACTCCTACAGCAGCCCCAGCTGCTTTTGGCCCTGTCCCTTCCCTTTGACTGCCGTGCTCCCTGCAGCCCTGGCAGTAAGCAGTTGCCTTGAGTAAGCCTTATCTACTTCCTCCTGGCCTGGGGTAGGGTGAGCATCACTAGTCCTGTAATAGCCCCCCTACAGCCCCCCCAACCCCCCAGTCTCTGAGCATGGGGTCTCCTGCTTCCCCTACCAAGGGGCCCAGAGCTGCAGATGTACCCTACGTGCCTCTATTCACGGTGGGGCTTCAAGAGCACCTGATGATTCTTCTTCCCTGGAGGATGGGGGGTAGCCCAGAGTGCAGCTGGCTGCACAGCCCTCAACCTGTCCAAGCTCTATCCAGACCCTCATCAGGGCAGGTGGCAGAGTCCTTAGGATCTGGATCACATTACTGGGCTCTGATGGCCTCTTGCTTGAGTTGGTATCTGCTGGAAAGAGAAAGCAGGCACATTTGTGTGACCTCTTCGCTGTCCACGTCCAGGCAGCTTGAGTGAGACAAAGCCCCCAGCCTGTGAGCTGGATCGCACCTCGAGAAGTCGTGGTACACATCAGCCATGTCTCTATGAATGCAGGTCACAGAGGGATGGCTCTGCCTGAAGCCCTGGCTCTATGCATATGTATGTTCATGTGAAAGTGCTATGCACACATGTGTTCATGTTTACTTTCATGTGTGTGCATGTGAGCATGCATGAGCATGGGTGTGTCACAAAACTGCATGTTCATGTGTCCATGTTCGTATATGTGCTTGCGTTTGTGCACAAGTGTGGGTGTGTTCATATGAGAGTATATGTTCACACACATGTGCCTATGTATGTGCTCTCACATTTGTTTGCATGTCAGTTTCTCCCACTGGGCTTTGAGCCAAGGTCTGGTTCATCTTTGTATCGCAGTGAGCCTGCATGAGACCCACACGCATTTATGCCTCTTGCTCCAAGACACGAAATTGGCTGTCGCCAACATTGGCTGCATTTTCTTTTTCCCCTCAATGTCTTCAGAAGCAAATACATTTTTTAAAAATAACCTTTTTCTTTTGGAGTCATTTTAGATTTACAGAAAAGTTGCAAAGGTAATATAGACTCTAGTACCCCTCATCTACCTTCTCCTATCATGACCATCTTACATTACCAGACACATTTGTACCCTAAGAAATTGATACTTACTGCTGTTAACCAACCTGACGTCATCCGGATGTCACCAGTTCTTCCATCCGTGTCCTCCCACTGGTCAAGGACCCCATCCAGGGAACCCTGTTGTGTTTAGTCATCATGTCTCCTCCAGTCTGGGACGCCTCCTCTGTCTCTCCTTGTTTCTCATGACCTTGGGAGGACTTCGCAGGTGACTGGGATCGTAGGTTCTAGAAACAAACGCACTCTGAGAAGTTCTCTTTAGCGTGTTTTGGTGAGGGAGCTCTCCCAGACTTCATCCTCCTCGTTAGGGTTTTAGGGACCCTGTTGTTTTTGGGGTCCCTGAGTTTCAGGGCAGGTTCATTCTTGCTTATCCCAGCCATTGCTCTTGCTGCCCTTGCTGTATTGGGGAGATGTAACCTGTGGGGCTGAATCTTCATCTGCTTGGGGAGCTGCCTGGGGATGTTTTATCCAAGAGAAGAGGCCAGGAAGGATATGGGTCGGGAAAGACTTAGGTGAGACACGGCTGTGACCGTTGGACTTGTGGGTTGAGAGGCTGACCTTAGGTGGGAGGAATGGGGGCTGGAATTGAGCAAACTCCATGGGAAAGGTTTGATCTTGGGCAGGGGGTGGGGGTAGTCTGGTGCTGTCACTCTGCAAGAGCCATAATCCTTGGGTCAGAGTTCAGTCACATTTAAGGACAGATAGAAGTTCTTCCCACACTTCGCCCTTTCGAGATACAAAGGCAAGGGATACTGGCCTCAGGTCTGAGGCTGTCCATCGTGGGCGGGTGGCAGCATCCCCTACCACTACCCCCCACCACTCTGACCGTGCCACCCTCTCCCTTCCAGCTCCAGGACGCGCGCCCCGAGCCTGGGAGGCATGCTGAGGCCAGGCTGCCGGCAGGATGAGTATGAACGAGGTGGGCAGCTCCAGCTGCCGGAGGCAGGCGGCCTACCACCTGCACATCTACCCACAGCTGGCCACCAGCGAGAACCAGGCCTCGTGCTGTGTGACGGCCACCAAGGACAGCACCACGTCCGACGTCATCCAGGACGCCATCACCAGCCTGCAGCTGGATGGCACCAAGCGCTATGTGCTGGTGGAGGTCAAGGAGACAGGTGGAGAGGAGTGGGTGCTGGACGCCAACGACTCACCCGTGCACCGCGTACTGCTATGGCCACGACGGGCGCAGGATGAGCATCCGCAAGAGGATGGTTACTACTTCCTGCTGCAGGAGCGTGACGCAGACGGGGCCATCAAGTATGTGCACATGCAGCTGGTATCCCAGGCCACAGCCACCCGGCGCCTGGTGGAGCGTGGCCTCCTGCCCCGGCAGCAGGCAGACTTTGATGACCTGTGCAACCTCCCCGAGCTAACTGAGGCCAACCTCCTGAAGAACCTCAAGCACCGCTTCCTACAACAGAAGATCTACACGTATGCAGGAAGCATCCTCGTGGCTGTCAACCCCTTCAAATTCCTCCCCATCTACAACCCCAAGTACGTGAAGATGTACGAGAACCAGCAGCTGGGCAAGCTGGAGCCACATGTGTTTGCACTGGCTGACGTGGCCTATTACGCCATGCTCCGGAAACGCGTCAACCAATGCATCGTGATCTCAGGAGAGAGCGGCTCAGGCAAGACGCAGACCACCAACTTTCTGATCCATTGCCTCACCGCCCTGAGCCAGAAGGGCTATGCCAGCGGCGTCGAGAGGACCATCCTGGGTGCCGGCCCCGTGCTGGAGGTGAGTGGGGCAGTTGGCAGGAGGGGCCCTCTGCCTTACCACATGCATTTTATTATCATGTCTGTCATGAAGAATTTGTTATACTCACAGTTCCCTAGAAACAGGAGGCTCTATATCCTGCGTGGCCCCACGCGGGAAAGCACCCGAGTCAGTGAGGTATAGCAGGAGCGAGGGAAAACCATAGGCAAGAAAAAAAAACACAGGAAACCAAGTCCCTGTTGTGGTTTTCATGGGAAGAAATGCATGAGGCAGATGAGTAGGTTTAGTATTGGCTGGTTTGGCTCTGGGGCATAGGGTACCTGGCTGTCTGGTACCTGGCCCTGAGGTATCAGGGCAGGTGGATGGGAGTCCTGAGAGTGAGAGCCTAATAGAGGAGGTGGTGGGAGTGTGGTCTCTGGCTGGGTCGGTTTGCATATGGACGATGTGCTCACAGGCAAGTCCTTTGCCCTCTGTGGGAATTGGCTAAACCCGGGGAACTGGCAGTCCCTCCAGGGTCAGCCAGGCCCCAGATGTCAAAGCATCAGATTATAGAAAACAAAAGGACCTGATTAATATGTTCTTGCCATCTAGGAGGCAGCAATCTATACTCTAGGTCCCAGAAAGAAAAGGATGGCATATCCAAACCAGGCAGTTCATGATGGGGCACTTCTGGCAGGGCTGCAGTGTGGAGAAGCCAGCAAGGCATAGTGCAGGCCCGGGGGACATTGAAGCAAGGAAATGGGGCCACCTGGCAGCACTGTAGAGTCAGCAGGGTAGGAAGCACCCCCTGTCTTCTGTCCAGTGTCCCTCTTGGCCAAACCCCATGGAAGCCATTGATGTGTTGCTGTGGGTGAGCCTCCTGGGCACGGGGCAGCAGAAGTGACCACAGTGTCCCTCCCTCTCCGGCTCTTAAGAAAAGAGGCATCCACGTGTCAGAACAGTGTAACCGTCATTACTTGGTAACAGAAGGGATAATATGTGGGCCCAGAGGTGTACGCCCCTGAGCTTGGCATCTAGGACTCTGCTTTCTTTCTTTTTTAAATAAGATTTTATAATAATTAAATAATAATACACAAGTAATTTTGATAAACTTAAGTAGTTTTATTAACTATAATAATATAAATTATCATATTTCTTAGAGCAGATTTCGGTTTGTAGCAATATTGAGCAAATAGTACAGAGTTCCCATATATCCTGCTCACCCCCATACTTCCGGCTGCCATTAGTGCATTTGTTACAAATGATGAGCCAATATGGACATATTATTAACTGAAGTCCATAGTTTACATTCGGGTTCAAGATTCACCCTGTGTTGTACATTCTGTGAGTTTGGACAAATGTACATATCCACTGTTACAGTATCATACGGAGTAGTTCTCCTGCCCTATAATCCCCTGTTCTCCACCTGTTCATCCCTCCCTCCCCCTAACTCCTAGCAACCACTGATCTTTTCACTGTCTGTAGTTTTACCTTTTCCAGAATATCATATAGATGGAATCATACAGTCTGTAGCCTTTTCAGATTGGTTTCTTTCACTCAGAGATATGCACGTAAGGTTCCTCCATGTCTTTTTGTGGCTTGAGACCTCATTTGCATAGTAACAACCTATTATCTGGATGTGCCACAGTCTGTCTATCCATAGGACTTCAGACCCCCTTTCTGCAGGGTTGGGAGTGTGGAGGTCTCACCAATCTTGGAGTGTTGACCTCCAGATTCTGCTCATCTCCCCAAGCCGAGGGCCTAATGCAGCCGCCTCAGAGGGCTGCTGTGCAAATTCACTGAAATCACATCTAGGCTACGCCTCCTGAATACTCTTCAGTTCCTCTTCCTCCCTGATGATCTCTGAGATCATCAGCAAGAAATCCATTGGGGCTGCACAGCCTGGCCCTGTACTGACATAGGTAGCCTATTTCTGTCTTCTCCTATAAAGATTAATTGTCATTTTTTGTGCAAATATTACGACTGAATAACCCAGCCACAGAATGGACAGTTTTTCTCTTTAGTGCTGTGTACCATGCATGCGTTTCCTGTTCTATTCTATCTGTTCATTCTGCAAATATTCCATGTACACATTTGCCATATGCCAGGCACCATCTAGGCACTGGGCTATGTGGTGGCCTAAATAGACAAAGGCCTGCCCACACAGAGCTGTCACCCCAGGGACGAGGAAGCAGGCAGAGAAATAAACAACGGACCTTGTACAAAGAACAGCCAGCAGGTCCGATGAAGAAGAGTTGAGGGGGCAGGAGGTAAGAAGGTGATGCTGAGTTGGGCCTGGGAAGAGGTGGGGTGAGCTGTGCAGTGTCTGGAGGAGGGCACAGCCAGTGCGAAGGCCGGGAGGCTGGACCACAGCTGGTGTTGGAAGAAAGGCAATGGCCCCAGAGGGCACAAAAGGAGCTGGAATGGGGTGAGCAAGCAGAGTGGGAGGTGGTGGGACAGAGGTGACAGTCAGGTCATTCATGGTCTTTTGGGCCACATGGAGGGCCTTGTGACATGGGAGCTAAAAAAGGTATTCCAGATTTGATTTGGCTTTATCCCAGCTCTGAAACTCAGCTGCTTATGAAGCCACTGATGGCCCCACTGTCTTCTCAACAAGGGCCAAGGGCCGCAACAGGTGCTGTAGACCTATGCATTGGTGCCTGGCACTGCAGTCCCAGGTTACATGGTGCAGACTGTCAATGATGTCAGAAATTAAGAACATGAACCAGAGGGCAGACTCAATGTTTACCAAGTGGTCATTCACCCCTCAGAACCAGGTAGGCAGATGGGCGTGCCTGTGCTTGGTAAGGATGCCAAGCCCAAGATCTCAACAAGACACAGTGAGGAGGCAGGAGTGGCACCATGGCGTCATTTCCTTTTCTAGCTGGGGACCATCCAGGGTACCTGGATGAGGTTCTTGTGGCTGCCATATTCAAGTACCACAGACTGCGGGGCTTCAAACAACAGTTTACAGTTAGTTGTCCCTTGGTATCCATGGAGGATTGGTTTTAGTCCCCCCTCGGATACCAAAATTCCCAGATGCTCTCGCCCCTTACGTGAAATGGTGTAGTAATTGCAGATAACCTGTATCGGCACATAGGCTGCAGCCAGGTATGCCTACACATCACTTATTCACATAGATTCAGCAAAATGCTCAGTATGTGGCAAATTCAAGCTTTGCTTTTTGGAACGTTCTGGGATTTTTTTTCCTAATATTTTCGATCCTCGGTTGCTTGAATCCCAGGTAGAAACCCCATAGATTTGGAAGGCCTACTATACTTTCTCACAGCACCGAAGGCCAGGTGTTGGCAGGGCCATGCTCCTACTGGAGGCTCTAGGGGAGGAACCTTCTCGTCTATTCCTGCTTCTGGGGGCTCCAGGCATTCTTTTGTGGCTGTATCACCCCAACCTCTACCTCTGTCGTCACATGGCCTTCTCTTCTTATAAAGACACCAGTCATTGGATTTAGGGCCCACCCTAATGCAGGATGACCTCATCTAAACTAATTACGTCAGCAATGACCCCATTTCCAACTAAGGCCACGTTCACTGGTTCGGGGGGGTTAGAGTGTGGACGTTTCTTTTTGGGGACACAAGTCAGCCCACAGCACCCGCCGTTGAGCGACAGCTGGTGGTGTCTGGTGCTTTCTTTCCTGAGTGCCACCCCAGCTCAGCAGTCATCCTGGGGGCCCACAGTGCCTCCCACGGGCCTCCTTGCTCCTCCCCTGAAGTTGCCCCAAGGGATCCTGGCACATTCTTAGAGGGCCGTTAGTCACCCTCCATGTGAGTCAGATGCCTCTGACTACGCCTGGCTGCCTCCCTCGAGCCTCGGCGAGAGCTGGCAAGGCCAAATTTCCCCAGTGGTTAAGATCTGCTGGAGGGCGGTGCCCACACTGGCTTCCAAAACTGGCTTGAGCCAAATCCATGTTAGGACCATAAACATGCTTCCTGGGGCAACATTTTGGAAAGAAAGTAGGTCTTTTTAGTTTAGAGCTGTGCTTCCCGGTCGAGGCACTCTGGTGTCTGGGGCCAGGTCACTCTCTGGGGTGGGACCGTTCTGGGCACTGCAGGTACTGAGCAGCAATCCAGATGCTAGTAGCCCCCGCCTCTTCCCAGTATAACAGCCAAAAATATCCTGACATCACCAAGTGTCCTCTGGGAGCAGAATCTCCCCGCTATCTTAGAGTCACAGCTTGTGATCCCATGAGACCCAGTCACCATTTTTTTCTGGTACTGACCATTTACAAATTGTCCATAAGTAAGTCCCAGCCATTCTGAGCTAAGCCAAAAGGTACTTCCTAATAATAGGAATAATTCATTATCAGCCTTCGAGCCCACTTGGGTGTCAGGCTTCAGGTGCCATTGTTTCCATCTGTCATTTCTCTGAGTCATTATTACAGCTCTGCTCATTTTAAAGATGAGGAAACATAGCCACAGAGGTGCACACTGATGTGAAAATGTACTGGACCTGCCATCACAAAGCATCACAAACCAGGGGGCTTAAAATAACAGGAATTTATTCTCTCACAGTTCAGGGGACCAGAAGTCCAAAATCCAGGAGTAGGCAGTGTTAGTTCTTTCTGGAGGCTCTGAGGAAGAATGGGTCCCAGGCCTCCCGGCTTCTGGGGACTGCCAGCAACCATTGGCATTCCTTGGCTTGTGGCCATATCATTCCAACCTCTTCCTCTGTCTCCACGTGGCCTTCTCCCCATCTATCTCTGTGTCTCTAGTCTTCTTTCTCTTATGAGGACACTGTCATTGGATTTAGAGCTCACTGTAAATTCAGGATGATCTCACCTCGAGATCCTCACCCTGATTACTACACAGACCCTATGTCCAAATACAGTCCCTTTTACAGATTTTGGAGATCAGGACTTGGACATGTTTGAGGGAGAGGGTGACACAAGTCAACCTAGTCTAGTCTGGGTTCCCCACGCCACACCGCAGGCAGCCATGAATGGACCAGGGATGGAATCCAGCCGAAGCTCAAGCCTGAGTTCATGGTACCTCCCTCCATCTTTGTGAAAGATTTGCTCTCACCTCAGCTGAAGATCGGCACCATTAGCAGCGTCTGGGACTTTTTCTCAACTCCAAGAAAGGAGAAGTTGAGTTGTTTTGAGGTTTGATTGTCACCAAGCGCTCCCCCCGGACGCGGGTTGCAGCCTCACTGTGCAATGCTGACCAGAAAACAGGAAGGGGCCACTGTGGAAAGCTGGTTCTAATCAGCTGATCCGTCGCCTGCTGCAGTTAACTGCTACTGTCATAGTTTCACTCGATGTCACTTGGCTGTGCTCAGTGTGCTGCAACCTGTCCTCTGAATCACCCTCCCCCCAAAACACCACGTGTGTGGGACTGTTATTTGAGTGCAGAAATACTTGAAGGTGCAGACGGCAGGCTCGCCAGGGCGGTGAGCGGGCTGGGGTCCTTCCTAAGCATTGGGATCTGTCACTCGTCCCAGGTACCCTCAGAGAACCTCACCACTCCAGATGCAGCAGCCCACGCATCTGCCACTGGGCTGGCCACAAACTGTGTGCCCAGGGCATGCACCTCTTCCTCAGTCCCAGACATCAGCGTCCAAGCTGAGGGTGGGGGTCTTAAAGCTTGTATTCTCTTCATCTTTCCTGAACTATAACAAATGCCACTGGCATTTATAGATGCACACAGGGTTTTAATTTCGAAAGCAGAAATGAAATGAGGATCCTTGCTAGCTGGGCCATTTTACCAAGTGGCCAGAGGCTGCTGTGTGCCGGAGTTTGGAGCCTTTATGCAGCTGCCATGCCCCAGCCCATGCAGAGAGAGGAGGCTGAAAGATAGTAATACCCTGAGCCATGGACACACCCACAGGTCAGTGACCTGGGACAATAAGATGCGGAGCTTTCTGCTGCCTCCAGTCTGCCTCTGGGGGCCCAGAAGGACTGAGATCTATGCCAACTTCAGTCCTGAACACCAGCCCCTCTAAGGACCCTACAGACCCAGTCTCACGTGACCACAGACTGCCCTTGGCCCCTCTCCCCTCCTTGGGCCACCAGGTCTGTTCTCATTACCTTCCATCAGCACCAGGTCACCTAGAACCACATGTCATTATCATTCACTTTGACCTATGCCCTCAGGGACACCTGCCCAGGCTATATCCTTCTCTCCCACAGGGCACTGATGGGCCAGCCACTTCCCAGTGTCGGGGGCACACAGGCAAAGCTACTCGGCCGGGATGACAGCTATAGAAGGTTCTGGAATGAGGGGTGTGCCTTTGCAATTAGAGTTTCTGTTTAAGAGCTTTTCTGAGATATAATTTACCCATTTCAAATGAACAAATTGGTGTTTTTAGCACATTCACTATGTTGTGCAACCAGAACTTCTATCTAGTTCCAGAACATTTTCATCACCCCTAAAAGGAAACCCCATTAGCAGCCACTCCCCATTTCCCTTCCCCCCAGCTCCCAGCAGCCACCAGTCTGCTTTTTAGAATTCTCAGAAGTCGTCCCTCAGCCCCTGGCTAGTGGTCAAGGCTAGGGGTGGCTTGGGCCATCCTGGAGGCTGGCTGGCTGGCTGGAAGGTCAGTGATAGGAACATCG
This sequence comes from Pteropus medius, assembly GCF_902729225.1. Taxonomy (NCBI): domain Eukaryota; kingdom Metazoa; phylum Chordata; class Mammalia; order Chiroptera; family Pteropodidae; genus Pteropus; species Pteropus medius. Next base: position 1,223,559 of record NW_024343732.1, read on the forward strand.
GGGTCACCCATCGTCAGGAGAGGGAGAGCCCAGGGTGGGATCCCAGGAGAATGGACAGTATAGGGAGATACAGTGGTGCAGGGATGGGAGAAGAAGGTGCCATGTGGCCTGGAGGCCAGGCTACTGAGAGCCCACATGGGAGGCAGGCCCCAGTCAGGCTGCTGCAGGGATGGGAAATAGAATCTCTGGCTGCTTCTGTCCCGGTGTGGCCTCCCCAGCACGTCTGGGGAAGTAGTTTGGGGGCGCTGACAGAGAAGCCCAAAGGAGGATAGGAGCTGAGGCTGGAACTCGGAGCAGGAAAAGGACAGGAACAGACAAATGGCACGAGGGAGTGGAGGATGAATGAGGCCTTGTGTCGACTTTAGACCTCACAGACAGAAACACACGGGGACAAAGGCCATGCTTCCACACCACCAACATCGGGCGCCAGTGGATCCTTCTCTGGGGTGGGATGCCCTGTGTACTGTGGGGTGCTGAGCAACAGCCCCGGCCTCCACCTACCAGATGCCAGTAGCACCTCCCTCCCCAGTTGTGAGAACCAAAAATGTCCCCAGACATCACCAAGTGTCCCCAGAGGGGCAGAACCACACCAGTTGAGAATAAGTTTCAGGCCAACCCATTTCAGTTTAACAGATGTTCTATGTTCTATGCCTAAATAGTTTTCAGATTTTTTTGGCAGCATCTTGCTATTGTTACACATCGACCTGACTGTTCAACGGATTGTATTTTGTGCTGTCCGCATCTCGGGGTGGCTGGCAGGCCAGGCAGTAGTCCCAGCTGGTGTTCTCATTCACTCCCAGGAAGAGGTGGCTGGTGGTGTTCTTTCTCGCCCCCACACCCTGGCCAACCACAGCCAAGAGAATGGTCACTGCCCACCCACAACCAGAAATGTCCTAGTGTTTTTGCCATCACTGATGAAGCACACCTGGGCACAAAGGTTGACTTTTCCATCCAAGTTTGGTCTTCCAGGAGAACTGAGCGACATCTTGAAATGTTATTTTAAGAGCTGCTCTCTAATGCCCAAAAGTGCAGTGGCCAATTTGAGCATCCCCAGAGCTGAGAAGTCACATGCTTCCTACGGGTTTTCTTGCATACGAATGTAATGAAAGTGCTTTTTGTGGTTTTCTGATGCGGTGGTTCTCTGGTTCCTCTGCACTGGAATTTCGTCGCCTTTCCACTCCTGTCTTCCTAAGGTGACTTTCTGAACCTAACACAGGGTGTTGTTAGCTGTGGTTCGACTGCTCTCCTATAAGCGTCTCCCCAACAGGAAATAAACCAGAGCCGCCGTGGTGGTTTTAGCTGCTGGGGAGCACACAAGAATATCCGCCCCACTTTGGCAAAAATACAACTCATTTTATTATCACTTTTGGTCCCACCTGAGTACTCTCTTTTGCTTTTTCCTGCTTTTTTCATATAATGCTTTGTTTATTTTTAGTGCCTCTTTTCTTATTTGAGATTTGATTTCTTTTTGTACATACCAACAGTTGGCAGATTACGGCCCACAGATTAAATCTGCCAGCACCTGTTTCTATGATTAAAGTTTTATTGGCACATAGCCACGCCCCTTATTTACATATCACCTTGCCTGATTTTATAAACTTTTGCCTCAAAGCTATACCCACTCATTTACATATTGTCTGTGGTGGCTTTCAGCAGAGCAGTTGTGGCATAGACACCTTATAGCCTGCAAAGCTGAAAATATTCGTTGTCTGGCCCTTTACAGGAAAGGTTCGCTGAGCTCTCCTAGCTCTGTGTACACATAGAACATTCCAAAACATTCCACAGTTACTTTCTACATACATTCTTCTCACCTTCTGCTCAGCTCTCCCTTCCTAAATGTAAGGAAACCAAATTCTCACCTTCATTCCAAACTTGTATCACCAACTCAAATCTTTCTGCTTTTATATTTGTGCCACAACCTATAGACACATATATCCATAAACATCTACCTGTAGGAGTCTGTGATATTGTGATTTATAATAAATATAATTGAGGTTTGGGTCCAGTTTCTGGCACAGAGTTCCTAAAACCCTTAGAATTTTTTAAGTGATGAGAGCGATAAAGGTGTCTTTTGTTATGTTAGTCAAGTGACTTGGAAAGCACCTAAGGATGGGGGCTAGTTCCCAATAGAACCAACCCTGTGATTAGAGGGTTGGAACTTGCAGTCCCACCCGCTGACCTCAGGGAAGGGAAGCGGGGCTGGAGGTTGACTCAACAGCCAATTTAATCAATCATGCCCATATAATGAAGCCTCCATAAAAAAAATCAAAAGGAAAGAGTTTAAGGAACTTCTGTATTGAACGCGTGAAGGTACTGGGAGGGTGGCGGGTCCAGGGAAAATGTGGAAGCTCTGCGCCACTTCCCTGTACTTTACTCTATGGTATATTTTCCATCTGGCTGTTCCTGAGTTGTATCCTTTTACAATAAACCAGTAATCTAGTAAGTAAACTGGTTTTCTGAGGTCTGTAAGCTGCTTCAGCAAATTAATAGAACCCAAGGAGGTGGTCATAGGAACCTCCAATTTATAGCCAGTTGATCAAAAGCACAGGTGATGACCTGGACATGCAGTCAGCATCTAAAGGGGAGGTGGGAGGCAGTCCTGTGAAACTGAGCCTGTAACCTGTGGGATATGACACTATCTTCAGGTAGATGGTGTCAGAATTGAGTCAAATTGTAGGACACCCAGCTGGGGTCAGAGAATTGTTTGACGTGGGGGAAAAAAACCACCCATCGGAATTGGTGTCAGGATCATAGGGTCTTAAAGCGGTCCTGGAGGTCTGGGAAAGGAGGATTGTGAGGGATGTCGATGTCCTGTAGGATCCCGGCGGGGTGGGCTCCACTTGCAGCCCTGTTTGTGGGGCTTGCAGGCTCCGTGTCCCACAGGCAGCTGGGAGTGTTTCTACAGCTCTGAGAGTGGCTGGGGCTATGCGGGGTCCCCTCACAGAAGGCACTCAGAAGCTGTGCCTTGGGCCCTAAGGCTACCTGTATCCTGACTGTGGGGCAACACAGTCTGCCAGGGGCATGGCAGGATGAGGACACCAAGCCAGACCCCAGCATTTCCCAGACTTCTTCCTCACCAACTCCTGGATTCTTTATGAGCTCCTGAGGGAGGCACCGTGATCTTGCTAGGGCTCACGGGGCCAGGCCGGAAGTGCAGACCCAGGGTCACGGCACCCCCCAGGGGAAGCTGGCATCTTTGGTGTCAGATGTATGACCAGGAGGATGCTGGGAGCTCATGAAGGTGGGGGAATAATTTAGCCAGAGAAAGTAGCATAAGGACATGCTTTTCAAGCTCCGGGATGGAGGTGGCGGCATTCCCAGCCCCAGTCCCTAATACAGATCAGCAGGCACAGGTATTCCCATCTCACCACGAGGATGCTGCAAGATGCAGAAAACTGAGGGAACAGCTATAGGAGCCACCTGGATCAGAATGAGGGAACAGACAAGGCGAAAAGTGGGACCACACCAGAGTGGGAAAGGGTGCAGAAAGATGAGAGGGTGTCTGTGGGGGGTGTGGAGAGGATTGGGGTGTCGAGGGGCACCAGGGAAAGGGTGGTCACATGGAAGGTAGGGCCCACCAGCGCTCCTGCCCCTCCCGTGTCTTGCAGAGCTGCAAGGTTGCCTTTCTAGCCTGCTGCGTAAAAGCACTGAGCCCCGATGCTTTGCAGCAGTCTAAGGCTATTTTAGACAAAGAGGGAAGTTATATTTTGGGGAATGTTGCATCTAAGAGGAGTAAAATTATGGGGTGTATTTTAGGCACCTAGAAAGGCCTCTTTGGAATTTGCACAAAGAGATGATTAAAAGGCGAAGCATCACTCAGGCCCGGGACACCCCTGCCATAGCCACCGCCCTTTCCAAATGTTCTGGCTGCTTTACTGCACCAGGGCAGTGGGTGAGGGTGTCTGTCCATCTATCATATCCGCCTCACTGTTTGGGCAGTAACACAGCTCAGCACTGAGTGACCACAGGGTCTGGCAGCCAATTTGTTTCCTAGCGATTATCCAGGACGGAGAGTCACTGGGAAGCTTCTCTCTGAAGTTGCTAGTCAGCCGCCCGTCAAGACACCAGTTATTCGGGGTCCCCGGAGGTGGCCTGTCTTTGGGAAAGGCCAAGGGGTTGAATCTGAGGCTCGCAGTCACCTGGCCAGCCACTGACCAGTGCTGTGACCTTCAATCGTGGCTGCTGACCGGCTGTTCCTGGGTGGAGGGGAGCTTGGCCCACTTGTCAGTGGTCAGGCGCCCAGGCCCAGAACCTTCCATGGGGTAGGCTCTCAGGAAAGACTAGATGATACCACCCTTTATGGCAGAGTGAGTCACAGCAACCTGTGAGAATGCAGAGTCCCATTTAGCCCTTGACCACACAGGGATCTCCAAGACAGTGATCTTAACTGAGTCTAAGGCTCAGTTCTTAGCCAGGGGCGATGCTGCCCCCAGGGAACATTGGCACTAGTGTCTAGTGGGCAGAGGCCAGGGATGCTATTCAACATACTACAGTGCATAAGGCAGCCCCACTTCCCCCCACAAAGAATGATTCAGCCCCAGTTGCCAGCAATTACAAGGCTAAGAAACCTGCTCTAATTTAGGCACCTTTAGGACGCACAATTGAAAATTTGGCGTAGGACTCTGGACGGAGTCTGCGGGAAGACCTATAGAGCCTGTAACCTGGATAGAGCTACTCATTGATGAATATTGGTGAGATTGTGGGGACGGGGGTGAGATGACAAGAACACACAGCCTCTGAGGGAACATCTCCAGTTCTGCCAAGTACCTGGGTTGGTTCTTGCCCCTCAGGGTGTGACCACGCCCCTCCTACCAGAGTTTACCACCTGCAGAACCTCTGCCAAGAGCTGCACCCTGCCAAGAAGTCGGTAGTGGAACCAGGCAGCCCAGGTCAGCTGCCCACCTGCTATGTAACCTGTAGCAAGTCAACATCTCTGCTCTGCCGCCTGATCTCTCCTGCCCCAGGGCCTTTGCATATACTATACTCTCAGTCTGTAATGTTCTCACCACCAGCATCTAACTAAGTTCTCCCCCAAGGCCTGCTGGGAGAGTCAGAGGAGGGAACGTCCTGTGGCCAGCAGAGCCAACATGCATTGTGGTTACTGCTACTTTGTACCCTGAGGCTTTGAGGGGCCATTTGGTCTTCAGGAGTCATTTGGTTCTTATTGCAAGCTAGTCTAGCTCAGCAGCCCTGGGTGTCAACTGCGGAAGAGCAGAGAGTGAGTGAGTGCTGAGATGAGGGGACACCTTGTTGGGAGTTCAGGGTGGCCCTCCTGTGCGTGGCTGGGCTTCCGTGCCGTTCTAGACCCTCCCCTTAAGGAAGATGCGGGGAGGGGCCTCCGAAGAAGCAAAGGCTGGAAGCAGGCCTGTGATGGAAAGTCAAAGAGAGAATTGTATCCATCTCAAAAAGAGGTGGCCTGGGGCACTTTACCCCGATCACTGGGAATGTCACAGGGCCTTTGGATCCAGTGGTCCTCCTCGGCTCAGGTCAGCACCAGCCTTGGCTCCCCCAGCCCAAGGAAAATAGAGTGACAAGGCAAGTGAGCTTTTGCTCCTACTGCCCCTTTTCAAGGCAGAGTGGATTACCAGCCATAAAAAGGAAAGAAGACACATGCTAGGCGTGGATGAACCTTGAAAACATTATGCTAAGTGGAAGGAAGCAGACACAAAAGGTCACATAGCCTATGATCCCAGAAATGCCCAGAACTGGTAAATCCGTGGGGACAGAAAGCAGATTAGTGGTGACCAGGGGCAGAGACTGAAGAACAAGGAGTGACTGCTCATGGGGACAGGGTTTCCTTTTGGGGTGATGAAATGTTCTGGAACTAGATAAGAGATGACAGTTACACAACATACCGAATATACTAAATGCTACCGAATTGTACATTAAAATGGTGACTTTTATGTTATGTGAACTTTAGCACAATTAAAACAGAAATGCAGAGTGGACTTTATGTGTCTGGAATACTCCCCGTCGGGACACGCCACGTCCAGCTTTCAGATTCCTTCCCATAGATCTCGTGTCTCGCTGCTATCAGTAGCTAGAGAAGGGAGGGTTATAATAAATGCAAGTTTTAATCAAATTCCATCAGATGTACTATATTAGCAAACAGGAGCCCAACTTTCCTGGAGCTGATTCTATCGGCTTTGGCCTCTTTGGTGGCCATGGATACTATCTCTCAGAGCCCAGCTGGAGCCCCTGATCCAGCAGTGGAACATGGGACTGGTTCGGGGTCAGAACTTAAGCCCTGTCCCTTAGGAATAGGCCATAGATGGAATTTCTCCAACAAGGGTGGCAAGTGTCTTCAAAGCGTTTTATCCAGCCCACGTGTCTTGAACGTCATCACCATCTCTATCCATGGAAACCCACTTTGGACATTCGTTATGCTCACTGATGAAATTTCTGATGTTGAGTGATAAAATTAGCCAGGGTGGGTAGCAGTAGCCACTCCCAAGGTATGCATCCTGGATTAAGCAATTTAAGTTGAAGCCCTCATAGAGTAGCTTAGACCAGGGATCTGCAAACTGTTTCTGTCAAGGCCCACGTAATTAGCATTTCCTGATTTTAGGGCCCTGCATTCTCTGTCACAAGGACTCGGCTCTGCATCATAGAGCAAAAGTAGCCACAGACTGCACAAAGTGGATGAGTTAGGCTGTGTGCCAATAAAACTTATTTATAAAACAGGCAGTGGGAGAGAAAATTCAGACAGACCCAAATTGACAGACATTCTACAAACTACCCGAACAGTCCTCAAAACTGTCAAGGACTCAAAAACAAGGAGATTAGAGAAAAACTGAGGATATCCAAATAATTAAAGTGTGGACTTACTTAATAATTATATATCAATCAATATTATTTTCTTAGTCATGACAAATGTACCATCGTCATGTTACAACAGGAGAAACTGAATGCCAGGTACACAGAAATCAGCTATAATAGTCTCACAACTTTCCTATAAATCTAAAATAAAAAGTTTCTTTTTTTTTAAAAAAAAAAAAAGGTATCAAGCCAGATTTGGTCCGCGGGGCATAATCTGCAGACCCCTGGCTTAGACAAACTCCCACTACTTAATGAAGTGTGTAAAGCAAATCTCAGATAGGTAAGGTCATGGCAAACTGAACTTTAACCTAACACACATCCGTCCCCTCCCGCTTCCCATTTCAGTCCATAGCGCCATTGTCAGTGGTCTTTGGTCTTTCCTCACTGTCACCATATCCTGTTGTTTCTTCCTCTGAAACGTCTCCCACCACCACCTGGGCTCGAGCCACGGCAGCTCTGCTGGGGTGTGCAGGTGACAGCATTCTGCCGCTGGGGTGGTGTCTAGAGCACCCGTTTTCTGGCCAGGTCTGCATTAGGATACAGTACAGCCCCCCGCAGGAAAGTTGACTTAGGCCTCTGAGCTCAGTTTCCCCCCGTGTCTAATGGGCATATGAGCCCTTGCTTCTTAGGACTGTGAGGATGCAGAGCTAAGAAGCAGCTCTCAGCAATGACTTCTCTTGTGCCTGTTTCTGCATCATCACGGGAACCTGGTTTCTCCTCCCTCGACCCTCTCTGCGACCCTCTCTGCCTTACTGTACCTGACAGAACAAGGCCGTCGTGTGGCAGGTAGAGTTTGGCCTCACCTGGCGTGGGGGTGCAGGTGGGGAGCGGCTAATCTTGGTGAGGCCCTGGGGTATGAAAGTTTCCCACTTCTGAGCATTAGAAAAGCAGTCTGATTAAACTAAGTATATGGAGAACAAAGCTCTTTGCTCCATCTCACCCTTACTATCTCAACCCTTATTCCAAGTGTTCAAGAAATAGAGAGGGGTGTAAGTAGATACTCTCTTACTTTATTTCTTCCCAGGGACACTTCACACTCATAATAAATCCTAGAGGAAATTTTTAAAAATAAAAATAAAAAACCTTAGAGGAATAGTTCTCACCCTTCCAGGAATCAGAAGAACCCCATCCAACTCTGGTTTAAGAATTTAGATTTCTCGGCCTTTGCAGAAATTCTGCAAGTCTGGGATGGGGCCCAAGACTGTATCTTTAATAAGCCCCCACAGCCCACACTTGGGTTCTCAACTTTCTCTCCCTCACCCCAACTTCGTAGAGCTGCACGGTAGTGGTGACTCACTGAGGGGAATGGGCAGTTCTGACTCTCCTTCTCCCCTGCTGTGGGTCAGGGTGCCTCAGGGTAGAAAGGGTGACCCCCTCTCCAAAGATGTAGAAAGAGGCTGTAGTGCCTGCGGGGAGGGGGCGGTGCTCTGGAGACCACAGACTCTCCCTGTATGCCACCCCAAGGAGCTCACCTTTCCTCATGTGTGCAAAGGCTTGGTTTTGCTGCATAGAATGTACCAGAAGTCCTTGGCTGTTATCATCAGCACCAGAGTCCTTGCAGTATAGAATTGTGTAGGGAAGCAAACATCACCCCAAGAGGAAACCTTCCATAATTAGCCACCCACTTACAGAACAAGCCCTTCACTCACTCCCCTCGTGGCTCAGCCTAAGCATGGCTCCTTCTTATTTGTCCACCAGAACCAGTGCGTCCTCTCTCCCCACATGAGCCAACGCAATGCAAATCAGTTGCAAAGTGAGTCTTGCAAAGGGTGCAGGGTTTCAAGAAGTCTTCAAAAGTGACCTGGAGAATTGCTGCAACCCCCAGTCACTTGGCCATACTTACAAGCAGCAGAGAGGGCAGAGAGTTAATGATGGATGGAATGAGTCTGTGTGCTGCTAAGTTTAAATGGGTGTAATCCACCTATTGAAAGAAGAGGATTTTTAACTTGGCTCACAAAGCAGAGTTCAACTACATGCCTTATGAACAAGATGTATCGAAACCAAAGTGGTTCAGGAAGCTAAAAATAAAGGAAAGACATGAGCAGAACAGGCAGGTAGAAACAGGAGGAGCAAAGCTGTAATTCCAATGTAGAGAAAGTAGCAATCAAGCCTCTGAACTTTACATGTGATGAAGATTCATCATAATGCCAAAAGCCTCAATTTACATTCAAGGTTTAATAGTTGTCTCTATATATGCATCAAACGACATAGCCACTGCCTTTACAAAGTGGAAATTATAAAAGATATCGGGAGAAACAGCTACAAACACAAAGCACAAGGCTGGCTGAGTGAACAGCAAAAGGCAAGGATGTAAGATGGCCAGATCATGTGCTTCAGGCAGATCCTGTGGCCATATCACAAACCCTTCACTTCAATATGAGAATAAACCTTAAATATTCATGGAACGTTTACAAAATTCATTCCTTATAAGGTCATAGAGAAAACATCTAGAACTTCCAACAGTAAAAATATTGCAAGCAACATTCTTAACAATGTGATAAAACTAGGAATTAATTTTTAAAGGCCCCTCTACATGGAAATTTTTTTTTAAAGTAAACTTCTGTTGAACAATTCTTGGATGGGAGGGGATATACAAACCAAAATTACAGATTTTCTAAAAGTCACTGACAAAAACAATATATCATCAGAATCCTCAAGATGTATTTAAAACAGTTGCGAGAGGACATTTCATAGCCATAAACACTTTACATTCATAAATATGAACAAACGAAAGTAAGTGCATTAATTTTCCAACTCAAAAACCTGAGAAAAAGAACCAAGCAAACCCCAAAGAGAATGATTTGGGTGTCAAACGGATGAGCCAGGGATCTTGATGCATTCCTCAAATATTTTTGGTGCATTAAGAACCAAGCAGGATCTTCTTCCATCAAAGCTTGATCTGTTGTTCATTCCTTCTGTAATCTAGCACGTGGTCTCAACCTAAACCAAAATTTAGGGAAAGATGAGATATAATAACTTGTTTCATACTTGGTTTCTTTTTTCTTTTTCTTTTTTTTTTAAGATTCCCCTGCCCCACCTCCCCCAGACCCATACCATGGCAGGGTTTGTCATGAAACTGGTCCTTGGTGAGAATCTGTCCCTTTCTAAGGGCCTCATCTTTGCCCCAGGAGCCCTTGTTGCATTTCCGTGTTTCTGTCCATGTCTGTGGCTGACAGTAGTGTTCTGGATAAGAGTGAGGGAGCCTGTTATGTACTGGGAACATGAGGTGGGCTGAGTGTTGTGTCACTTAGCTCTCTGCACCTTCCTGCAGCAGCCCCTCCATCTGTCCAGCCAGCCAGCTAGTGGCTGGCTGTCAGGAGCCTGCTGGGTGCCCAAAGTTTCATGGGCAACTGGAAGAGAACAAAACTGGGCCAAATACTGGGTGTCAACGAGGCCCTGGAGAGCCTCCACTTCCTCATCTATAAGTCAGGGAGCCATGAGATTGGGGGGGACTCCTCCACTTCCTGCCCTGCACCCACAGCCCCACTGAGCCTGCAGCTGCCACCTGCACAGGCTGGTGGGGGTTGAGGGTTCTTGTCTCCTGCGGCACAGCTGCCTCTTTTCACCCCCATCACACTACCCTGCCTTCCTATCGTCATCCTTGTCTTCACAGAGCATCCTCCCTTCTTGGAACAGGTCACCCCCTCCTAAACCCAGTGCTCCCTCCACGGTAGTTCTGTGGAAAGCACATCAGCTGTGTTGCTCACTTCCCCACCTCCCACCCCCTCTGGCTTCCAGGAAGCGGGCTTCTATGTCTGTCTCAGGCTTCTCAATGTCCCAACTGTGCCCCAGGGGAGACTACTCAGCCTGTGCAACATTCACACCCTCTCATGCCCTCTCATGTTCACCCATCATGTGTCTGAGTGTCAGCATCTTCTCCCAGCCCCTGGCACCTTGGGGAGAAGGAGATGTTTAACTGAGAGCCCCTGATTCATTGGTGGCACAATTTTCCTGTAAACAGCCCGATTGAGGGTCAGTATTTTCAGCTCTCCTGGGCCAGTCTCCATCACGAAAACTCAACTCCACTGTTTAGTCAAAAGCAGACACAGACTATATGTAAGCAGACATGGCTGTGCACCAACAAAACCTTCGTGGACACTTAAAACTGAATTTCATATCATTTGCACATGCTTTGAAATGTTCTTCTTTTGATTTTTTTTTTTAAGCATTTAAAAATGTCAATACCATTCTTAGGTCACAGGCCATACAGAAACATGTGGCTGGCTGTCATTTGCTGACCCCAGTAGAGATCATTGTCAAAGTCTGAGCCTGCCCCCTCATCAAGAGAGCATCCTTCACAAGGCCATAGCCATTCATGTACAGATCATCTGTAGCTGCTTCATGCTACGCTAGAGTTGAGCTGTTGCAACAGAGCCCAAATATTTATCACTTGGCCCTTCACAGAACAAGTTTGTCGACCCCTGATTCACACAGTTGCATTTCATCCTTAACCCTGGAAGGCAAGGGTTTTCTCCCTAATTTTACAGGAGAGAAATCGGGAACCAATTAGCCCCAATTAACTCAGCTGACAGTAGCCTGACACCTCCAGCCCTCCCACACAGGCCAAGGGTTATTTTCCAGCATTTCCATGCAGGAAAGCCCCAGCTCTGACTCGATGCCCCAGGGCTGTCTGCTCAGCAGACACAGCAGAGCAGATCCTCTGGGCTTCTTGGTCCACAGGCTAGCAGGGTGGAGTCACTGCCCATGGAGCTCCTGTGCTCCATGCAGGCCTGGCACAGCCATGGGACACCCCTCAGGCCTCTTCTTGCAGGGTCTGACCATCATCCATGTCCCCAGATGGGCAGTTCCTATCAGTAGGTGTGGGCTGAGTAGTCTTTCACGTAGAAAGATACAAAGGAATGGAAAACACTTGGGAGAAGAATAACTTGGGTCCCAAGTTCTGGGGCCGCTGTGCCAGCACCAGCTTCCAGTTGCTCTTGAGTGTCGAGTTCTCCCCACCCAGCTGGAATGGAAGGCCAGGAAGTGGCGGACAATCTCTCTCAGCCCCATCTTTAGGCTCTGGTGTGGCCTAATTTTTGCCAGTGTTCTTTGACCAGTCTCAGCCTGTCCCAGCAAAACCAATTGCTCCTTTGTATCAGTGCCTGTCCCTGACCAAACACAAGAGATCCCAAAGTCCTGCATGGCTCGGGGAACAGAAGTTTCACCCAGAGGTGGCACTGCAGAGGGAGGAGCAGCATCAAGGCCATAGGAGGCAGCAGGCAGCCCACCCTGCCCAGACAGGTTGTGGATGCTCCCAGAAGCAATGACATCCAATATCAGCCAAAGTGGATGTGTGGGGCATCCCTGGCAGAGTCTCACAGGAGAAGTGGGTGTTCTTGAGGCCAGAACAGTGCCAGGCACACAGCAGCTGTTGTGTTGTTGTCAAGTGAATGAATGAGTGTGGGAATGAACAAAAACAAATGAATCACAAACACTTGGAAAGTGAAATCCCTGTGGCTAGAAGATCAGGAAAACAGAGAAGGCCAACCAAGATGAAACCACTAGAATGAGCTAGAACTTTCCTCTGGGAAAGAATGGCCTCAGATAAATCTGGAGGTGATAGAGCTATCCCAAGTCTGGCCACCTCAGCCTGGCTGGAAGGATGACTGCCCTGTGCAGCGAAGCTGGGGGACTTCTCTCCAGAAGACCCTAACCTAGGGCTCACCTGTCGATATTGGAGACAGGTGAGTATGTTTGTTTGCCTTTCAAGCTTATTCCACAGGCTTTGGGTTCTGACATCTGAAAACAAAATGCTGTTTGCCTAATGCGATCTATCTCAAGGCTCGTTCGGTTTTCGTGTGAAACGTGGGAGAGGCTAAGTGTGGTGAACTCAGGGCTTGGGCCTTGGCAGGCAGGCAACCTAAAAAGTCTCGGGCCCACTTGCCTGGCCCTGGGCTCTGAGAACGGGTCTGAAAAAGGAGCCCAGGCTGCAGGAACTGAGAGTCTAACAGACGGGGTGTGGGCTGGGAGTGGGGTCATTGAGTTCAAACTTGCTCTCAGACTTTAGGCAGGTCTGTTGATTTCTGTGCCTCAGTTCCCTCACCTGAAATGGGGGTTGCACATCTGTTTCTTAGAGTCATGCAAGCAAAAAGGAAGAGTGGGAAGCCCACCGCAGGCCTGGTGTGGGGCTGGTAGACGCCATGGTCATTGTGTGATGCTGTCATCACCAGTCTTCCTAAAATAGTTACCGTACGTTTCAACTAAGAGAAGAACTATTCTATTTACATAGAATATGCACCTTCTTGAAATGTGGAAGTGGACTGCTCAACCCTGGATGTCTCCAATTTTAAAAACTTCTTTGAATCTCTGAAAAGAATCTCCAAGACAAGGGCAGTTAGACAGCTGGGCGCCCCCCGCTTGGTCTTTAGCATCCTTAGAACGGTGGGGGCCGCCTAGTGGGCACACAGCAGCCCCCCACCACCCCCCAGCCCAGGCCTGGTCTGCCCCTGTCTGAGGAAGGTGGGTGCAGCTTCTTTATGAGTTGTACCTAGAAACCATGACCCAGGGCAGAGTCAAATTTGGGTCATCTCTTTATGGGTTTTTTCCCCAAAGTATACAACTTATGTTAGAAAAGTGTATTTTATATTATAAAAGGAGAAAAAGTATTTCCAAAAAAGTAGAGGCCTTTCCCTCATAGCATGTAACAGGGTTTTGGGTTTTCTGGCCTGGTGAGCAGATGGCATAAACATGTGGCTTCCCCAGCCCCAGGGCCAGATTACATCGCATCATTGCTGGCGCCTGGGTCCTGCTTCCTCCCTGCTGTCCACCCCTGGCCCCACATGAACCACGAAGCACACCAGCCGCCCTCATGCATGGAGGCCATGCAAGTGCCCCCGTACAGCCCCAGGAGCAGCTACACAATAGCTCCCCTCGCAGCAAGCACCAGACCAGCGTTTCCTCCTCCTCCGATGTATAATAGCACCAACCGGATATTTTTAGATTGGCTTTGAAAAGTCACAGTGTGCTGAGACCGCATTCCAGACACGTGAGGTCACCAGGCCCCGCGCTAGTAATCACAGAACCAGAGTGCAAGTGGGCCCCACATCCCCAAGACATTCCCTCTCGTTTCCAGGATGCCAGGCCTGCCTGTTTCCTTAGAAATCGCCGTGGAGACTTATCCCGAGTTCAGAAAGGACCACCGTGGCTTTTTGGGGTGCAAATGTGCATTTCTGGGGTGCCTCTGAGTCAGGCCCCGGACCTGGGTGCTGCAGGGACCCCGTCACAGAGAGGCCTGTTGCCCCAGTAGGGAGCCCACTTGGGGCCGCTTTGTCATCTGCTCATACTTAGAACAGGCAGGACTTCACAGGCTCGCCCACAGGAGTTCATTTTAGCACAGAGCAAGCTGTCCTCAGCTCAGATGCCAACCCACAGGCTCTGGCGAGCATGGAGCGAAAGAAGATGGATTCGCTGTCTGCTTCCCAGAGCGGCACCTCAAGGGCTCACAGGCTTTGCCCCAAAGTTCTAAGGCTGAACTTAGGGGAAAATGGAAATTAAACTGGCAAGACTGTTTTCTTCCCCAGAGGAGCCCTGAGCTCCTGCACGTGAGGGCCCTCAGAACAGAAGGGAGAGTCTAGTGAGGCCCAGAAGGCCCGGCCCAGCAAAGCCCATGTACTTGCATCTGTATACAGCAGTGCTGCTCAGCCTGCATGATTTAGCCATGTCTGGGGACATTTTAGGTTGTCCCATGTGTACTGATATCTGGCAGGTAGAGACCAGGGACACTGCTCAGCACCCCATACTGTACAGGACAGTCCCACCCCAGAGGATGATCCAGCCCTAAGTGTCAGCATTGCCGAGTTCCGGAGCCCTGCACTGGGTTCCAGAAACACTCAGTAAAGCCGAGTGGACACTGGCCTTGTTCCCAGCTGCTGGTGCACAGCCAGCGGTCAACAGCTCGGTCCGACCCGTCAGGACCTGGTAATGAGCCCAGGGTTTAATCAAACCCTCCAAACACTTTTTCAAAACCCAGCAGCTGATAGGTCCCAAGGAGGCATTTGTGAAGAAGAGGAAGGCTCGGCTCTGTGGTCGCCATCTGACTTGGGAAAGTGCCTCCTTGGGCTGGGTTCCACCTATACACAGCCATGTGGAGCCCCCAAAGCGCCCAGCTGTTACCCCTACCGTGAGCAGACCATCCCCCCAGTTTGGGGCCAGGTCACCTCCTCGGGGACTCTCGTTCATTATCACTCTCCCACTTGGTGACTTGGTGGTTAACTCAGGTTTTTCAGGGAGGTCTGTTCCCCAGGCCTGGAGCCCCTGGAGCAATGAAGCAAGAATTCACTCATCCCATGACCCCATCAGCCAGGAGCGTGACCAGCACATGCACCCTGTCGGGGTCCCATCCTGGTCTCAGGCCCTGATGAATGGAGCCATTCACCAAGGAAGTGTCCTGGGCCTTCCCACAGATGCTCATTTATGGGGCTTCTGCCTTCAGGCTGCCCCATCAGGAGCTCTGATCAGTGATTCACCTACATTCATCCATTACAGAATGAGAACTTCAAGAAAACCCAGTCTCCTCTCCATGTTAGCACATCTCGTTCCTGACTCCCCTGCAAGCCTGGCCGCCTGTCCCCCCAACCCCCATCAGACCTTGGCAGTGGCCTTGCCACCTCCTCCTTGCTGCCCTTGCCCCCACCCAACCTCCCCATGCAGCTCAGCCTCCTCAAATGGCAACATTGTCAGCCTGATACCCTTTTTGCTGCCACCAAGCTTCCCTTTGTCCATGTGGCTCTGGAGCATTACACGCCCCATGTCCCCTCCCTCAGCCCTGCCACCTCCACCTCAGCTAGCCTCTCTCTCCTTGAAACAAGGAAACCAACCCCCAGGCACCTTCCTGCCTTGAGTTTCCCTAAGGCCCCATCACATCCTCTTCTTGTCTTAATCCCTCAGGGGACGGTGGGTACCACATGGGAAGGGGGAACCCCAGGAACCTGGGTGGGGGGCAGAGGGTGTTCTCTGTCATATTCTGGTTGGTGATCACATGGGAGGCCCCAGGAGGGACCCCACCTGGCTGCACGCTCCATACACTATGTATACTTTCCATTTTGCAAATGAAGCCCTGAGTCATACCACAGCACAGGTGAGACCCGAAAACATGCCAAGTGAAAGAAAACAGCCAGACAAAGACCACGTATCGTACACCCCCACTCATGTGAATGTCTAGAACAGGCAAATCCAGAGACAGAAGGTAGATCAGTGGTTGCCAGGGGCCAGGGGAGGGGGCGGGGAGTGACTGCTCATGGGGACAGGGTCTCCTTTTGGGGTGATAGACATGTTCTGGAACTAGCGGTGGTGGTTGCACAACATCGTGAGCTAAACGCCATGGAATTGTTCACTTTAAAATGATTAGTTTTATACCAATTTTACCCCAATTAAAAAATAATAATTTGCTGTGAACTGCTTGTTATCACACAGAATTGCAGGACCCCTCCAGGGCGAGACCTAGCTCCATGCCTGCTCCCTCACGCCCAGCCTGGTTGGTGCCTTTCTGGAAGGCGCCAGATAATAAATATTTTGGGCTTCGAAAGCCAGGCAGTCTCTGTCATAGCTACTCTGCCTTCACAGCACAGAAGCAGCCGTGGACAATCCATAAACGAACAGACCTGGCTATGTGCCAGGAAAACCTCATTTATGGACACAGACATGAATAGAATTTTCACGTCAGGAAATATTACTCTTCTTTGAGTGTTTTTTCAAAGCCATTTACAAATGTAAAAACCACTCTTGGCTCACAGGCAGTAAAAAAACATACAGTAGACTGGATTTGGCCCACAGGCTGGAGTTTGCTATATGAAAATTATAACTGGGAAACAGTCCTGATGATTGGCATTTTTAACTTCCCAGACTTAAAACTGGAGCCCCTCCCACAACCTGTTGGAGTGTCCCTGGACTGCACACCTTTGTGTTTTTCAGTCGTCACCTGGACCGCTGAGTGACTTCCACTGCATGAGTGTCTGTGATGCCCAGAGGGAGCTCTGAGGCTACAGGCTGAGGCCTGTAGAAATTTCGTCCTCACCATCTGAAAACCTATTTTTGTGTTCCTCACAGGCTTTTGGGAACGCCAAAACAGCCCACAACAACAATTCCAGCCGATTTGGGAAATTCATCCAGGTCAACTACCTGGAGAGCGGCATCGTGAGAGGGTAAGTTGGCAGCCGCCTGAGTTGTGTGCTATAGCCTTAGTCTGGGGTCCTGGGTGTCCCTACAGAAGGGAGCCAGCCCGAGAATAGACATTTGTGAATCGTACAAGGAAGCCAGTGGGAGTTTAAGTCCTTGATGTGAAGGTCAGAGCATCAGGTTGAGGTTGGGAGTATAGGTGGAACAGGCAAGGAGAGATCAACCTGTTTTTTGGTCTTGATGAGGTTCCTAATTTGATCAGTCTTGGATACCACAGGCAGAGTTGATGTGGACTCTGGCATTTGCCAAACATATGCCTCTTTAGCCAGAAGGAGATGTGATAGTGGATAACAAAGTGAGGCAGTTGTCCAAGGAAATACTGAAGGGTGGACAGGAGGATGAATGGATAAATGGATGGACAGATGGACAGTTGGATGGAAGAATGGATGGATGCTTGGATGGGTCAGGGAATCAATGGATGGCTATATGGATGGGTGGATGGAAAGATTCATGGTGGGTGGGTGGTAACTGGATTGTGAAGTAGTTGCCTGGTGGAAGTTAAACAAACCAACATTTGTGCCAGAAATGTGAGTTCCTTAGATGCAGGCACAGTTACTGCAACTAAATGTAACACTGAAATTGTGTTTATTTGCATTCAAGGCAATAGTTATGCTTATGAAAATATCTGGCAGCTTTGTGCAAAAAATTAATGTTATAAGGAATTATCTATTTGTTATAGTTTTTAAGCCATGACATCATTTCAGAATTCAGTTCTGTAGGATTTTTTTCTTTAAAAAATGCATATTCTCTGTCATTTCAATTGGTTTAAAAAAATATTAATCGCAATTTAATACTTTGTAGTATTTTGGGGTATTTTTTGTTTGCAAAGAAGTTCTTATAAGCCAATAAAACTATTTCAGAGTAAAAGAAAAAAAAGACATTTTGGCACAACGCATTGCCTGGTCACTTGAAGAAATCCTTCCCGCTCCACATCTGGTGTGAGGGTTTTCAGTGGTAGCAGGATTTGTAAAGGTTTTAGGTGATGCTCTGAGCAGCAGGGCGAGAAACCTGTATATTAGAGTTGGGTAGACCTGAGCACCAGGCTCCTGGAGACTGAGAAAAGGCACCAGCATTTCAAGAAGGGACAGGTCCTCGAGCGTGACAGGGACTGGGGAGTGATTCCAGGCTATCTCGATTCTCCTGTCCGTCTAATGATCATTCCAGTTGACAGTTCACATTCAGAACATAAACAGAAATGTTGTTTCTGTGAATCCTTCAGCTTCTGGCTTCCTTCCTTTTTCCTGCTGCCCAGGCTCTGATGGGTAGTGGTATGGATGAGAGGCCTTCAATAAATGGTCTCCTCTGGCCCCAGTCCTCAGGGGTTCTTGGAAGCTGGTCATTCTCCCCACGGCCCTTTTTCCTCCCCCAGCCATCCAGTGGTCCTTCCTTGAGTGCTGCTGGGCCCCAGCTCAACACCTGTGTGGGCACCACCACCCACCCACAGTGTGTGCCACCCATAATTAATCAGACACCTGGAGCCACCCACCTGTCCCATGGGCCTTGTCCTCTTCTTCACAAAGACCCTCACCTCCTATTTAAAATTTTTTCGGGGTGGCTCCATAGTGTAATGGATAGCATGTCTGCTTTACATGCAGAAGGTCCTGGGTTCGAGCCCCAGGTGGAGCCACGGACCACACCCCAGGTGCGCCAGGCCCCCCGAGTGCACCGGGAGTGCCAGGCTCCGGGTGCGCCAGGCCCCGAGGGCCCTGGGTATGCACCGCAAGCATGTGGGGGGAGATGCCCCACCTTCAGAGATCCAATTCTTAAAAAAGGGAGACGGCAACATCCGTAGGTCAGAGGTGGAAGAGGGGGAGATTAAAGAGGGGAAAAAAAAATTTTTTTTTCCAGTGGTCCAGCAGGAGATACCCAAAGCATCTGACTGTGCAGACTACACCAAAACATACTATCTTTCTAGTTCCAGGGGCTCCCTTGGAGGGAACAGAGGTGCCAGGAGGCCGCCTTACGTTTTCCTGGGTCCTGAACTGGCTCTGCAGGCTCCAGGCCAGAGCCTTTGCTCCCAGTGGGCACTGTTTCCCTCCTACTCTCTCCAGCTCTCCTTCTCCGTGTGGTCTTCATTTGGTGTCCTATGGCTGCTGTAACAAAGCGCCATAAACTGGTGATTTAAACCAATGGGAATTTTTTCTCACACAGTCCTGAAGGCCAGAAGTCTGAACTCAAGGTATCAGCAGTGCCACATTCCCTCCAGAGGCTCTAGGGGAGGATCCTTCCGGGCTCCTTCCGGGCTCCTTCCGGGCTTCTTCCAGCCTCTCGTGGCCCCAGGCATCCTTGGCTTGTAGCTGCATCACTCCAATCTCTGCCTCCATCTTCGCACAGTCTTCCCTTATGTCTCTCTGTGTTTTTGTCTCTTCTGTCATTTAGGATACTTGTCATTGGATTTCGTACCTATCTAGGTAATCCAGGATGATTTCATCTTGAAATCCTTTACTTAATTACATCTGCAAAGACTTTCCAAATAAGATTCTAGTCACAGGTTCCAGGTGGATATATCTCCTCGGGGCCACTGTTCGACCCAGCACACCAGCAAGGGCTGGTCCTCAGCCAAATGATCTAGACTGCGCCTCCTACTGTAGGCACCCATCAAGCTCAAAGCCTGTGGCCCTGAGTGGTCAGATCTCATAGACCAGCTTTTGAGAGTATTATCTGTGGCCTTGAATTTAGGAAAGGAAGTGTCCCTTTGGCCCATGACCATGGCCTGCCCACACTCTAAAGAGAGAGGCGCACTTCCTGTCCAGAGAACAGCCACCGCCTGCTCACAGGGAGTGGGCCCAGACCTGGTTCTGCTTTTGGGCAGGTGACACTTCTCAATGCTGTTTCCTGCTGAGGCCAGGGGTCAGGGGCAGTCCAAGCCTTCCCCTGGTTCCCCAATTTGCAAGGCCTCATCTTCTTATGGGTTCAAGGGCTCAGTGCCAGAGGATCCCTAGCCCCCTACTAATCCTCATAGGGCCCTGAGGCCTTCTAGACGATCAAGAAAGGAAAGAGACTGTCGTCAGTGAAATGACAGCTCCAGCCTGGTAATGGGTCACTGTCCTTTCCCATAAGCCGACACAACCCAGGGAATTGGCCACAAGTTGAAATTCCAACAGGAGTCGGATTCTAGAGCCAGATACAGTCTCCATCCCCAGGAAAACAAACTTCTGCTAACGAAAATAGTTTCTAGAGGAAGCAGAAATAGAAGAAAACATGGGTGTGAAAGAAGGGAAGAAACCCACTTGTGCGTGGTGTGTGTGTGCGTGTGTCCTATGCAAGGCCGCAGACAGAAGACTGCCATCCTGGAGAGACAGGCAGGCACATCCAGCAAGTCCTGGATCAGGGGCCTGGCCCTGCCACCCCTCGGGCACCAGCTGCCTCTGGTGCTCTAAAATAGGACGGGCTCAGATGAGGTTGACCTGCAGCCACATCCAGCTCCCATACTCGATGACATTGGATCCCGTGAGAGACCAGCTCCTCCAGCCCCCATGGGTGTGGAGGGAGGCTCATGCCAGGCTCGGGTTCCTGCCAGGCCACCTCCCTCCCGTGGGGTCCCCAGCAGCATGTAGCCTCTTCAGTTTTAGTACCTTGTCCATTAACAGGAGCCATAGTGCCCACCCCAGAGGGACAGGAGGATTGAAGGTATTAAATCTTACGCAGCAGTGTCTGGAACATTTGCCATCACTGCTGACAGTGTTGATAGTGTGGCTGCAGAGATTCCTGGTCCCTGCCCCAGCACCCACACAGCCTTATGGGGACATGTCCATCCAGTGTCCATCAACTGATAATGGATAAACAAAACGTGGTGTGTCCACGTATATAGGATATTACTCAGCCATAAAAAGGAATGAAGTTCTGATACGTGCTACAACGTGGCTCAACCTCAGAATCATCGGGCCAAGAGAGAAGGCAGACATACAGAATGATTCGATTTCTTTACAATTCTAGAAAATCCAAACTGAAGTGGGGCTGATCAGTGGCTGCTTTGTGGGGGTGGTGAAGAGGAATGACACAGGGCCCAGGGAAGCTTTTCGGAGTGAGGGATATGTTCATTATCTTGATCATGTGTTGGGTTCATGGGTGTTTACATGTGTCACAACTCATCAGATTGCATACTTTAAGTTTTTCATGCATCAATTAAACCTAATAAAACTATTTTTAAAAATTACGTGGATTATGAAAGGATCTAGTTAAAACACATCGCATTGCATACTTTATGTGCAGTTTATCATATATCAGTAATCAATAAAGCTGTAAAAAGAATAGAAAAATGAATCTGTTATCTTATATTTAGATTGTCAATTGGAGAAACATTTAATTGCTGGGGAGATGGTGGGAGCAGGGGGAGGTCTTCCCATATCATCAGGGAACACATGGGTACAATCGCTCCTGTTTGTACCCTGGGAGGGAGGTCCCACATGATGCCACCCGGGCTTCTGTGCAGCGGCCCCCCAGAATCTGGCCTGGGGAGCAGAAGTGGCCAACCCAGGTTCCTTATTTTTATAGATAGTAGTAATAGTCATAAGATGAGGCAGCACTTAGGGTGATCATATTTGCAGCATTTAGTACGATTGTATTTACAACATTCAGGGTGACTATCTTTATGACATTTAAGGCAATTATATGTACATATCTTTATTTACCTTGTGTTTAAAGAAGTTCATCCACAGCTGGCTTTACCATAGTAACAAATTAGTTCTCTAAGGAAACAATATTAAAATGTAACATTTTATTTCTTCTTTTTCCTTTAATGACAGAGCTGTTGTTGAAAAATATCTGCTTGAAAAGTCTCGCCTGGTCTCTCAGGAGAAGGATGAGAGGTAGGACGAGATCTCGGCGAGCATCACGTCTGCCTTCCCTACAGAGGAGAGAGCAGACATCCTGAGATCGGGAAACTCCCCTGGGAGGCGGTGGCACAGCCCTCCAGGGAGCAAGGCCTGCCCTGTGGCTCTGAGTTTTATGCTCACACCTCAGAAGTCACCATTTTGTGTTTATTTTTGTGCCTCCCTGGGGCTCTTACCCTGAGTAGATGCTCAGATTCCTGCCATATGTGGTTACATTAGAGGCATTTCTCATTGACCAGTGAGTGAGACATACGCCTAACCCACCACCCCAACCCCTGAGAAATCTCACTGGAGCAGCTCATGTTTTGGGGTTTTTATTAAGACATAATAAGAATCAACTTATTGTCTCAAATTTGTATGGACTTGAGGTGCTTTTTCCTCCCTGGTCTCCAAAGCAACATTAGTAGTGATTTGAAGAGTGGCTGTTGCTTGGCCTCCAAAAATGACTTTTTTCCCCTAATTTTGACCCACAGGAACTACCACGTGTTTTATTACTTGTTACTTGGTGTCAGCGAGGAAGAGCAACAAGAATTTCAACTCAAGCAGCCTGAAGATTATTTCTACCTCAACCAGGTAAATAGCCCCAACCCAGGCCACAAATGCCACCTCTGTTCCCTTCAGGCTGTTTACGCACTCCTGGGAGGTCAGAGGCCGACAGCTTTGGCTACCTCCAGCCCCAAAACCCGCTCCAGGAAGGCCCAGAGGAGGCTGCATAAAGGGGCCCATTCATTTCCCACATCCTGGGCACCGCCTCATCGGTTCCAGCCAAAATCCTTCTCACACGCCACCCTCATTGGCCCAGAAATACCCAGAGTGTCACCGACTTTGTTTTCCAGCATAACTTGAAAATCGAAGACGGCGAAGACCTGAAGCATGACTTTGAAAGACTCAAGCAGGCCATGGAGATGGTGGGCTTCCTCCCTGCCACCAAGAAACAGTAAGTGGGCTGGCCAGCCGTCCTGTCATCTCCCACACGGTACCCCCAGATCTAACTGGTCACTCTCTGAGATATGACTTATGCTCCAGTACTAAAGAGGGCATCCCAGTGACTATGAACACATGGAAAGGGACTCTCATCTTAGTCATTGGGAGATGCCAGTTAAAACCTCAGGGGCTTTTGCCCAACAGTGTTAAGGTACGTAGCACTGTGGAACTGTACACTTAAAATGGTAAAGAAGGTACATTTTATATGATGTGTATTTTACTACCATTAAATTTTTTTTAATTTTTGAAAACCACAGATGGTACTCTCCATACCTGCCGGACAGACAGTACATCCAGCAGGAACTGGGAGGGTGCAAATCAGGCCACTCGCTTTAGAAAACCATTTGGTCCTTTCTACTACAGTTATGTGTATACAACGAAATGCATACATTTGCTCACCCAAAGATACGCACACAAATGCACACAGCAGCCTCCTTTATAACAGCCCCAAAGCTTGGAAACCACCTCCAAACGCCAGGAGATTAAATAAATTAATAAATAAATGGCAATCTGATCCATGCAGGGGTCAGCAAACTTTCTGGAGAGGGCCAAATAGTAGATATTTTCAGCTTCATGGGCTGCGGGGTCTCTGTTACGTGTTTTTCTTTGCATTTCATTTTGCTTTTTAACAATACTTTTAAAACAACCAAAACTTAGTTCAGGGGCCGTATAAAAATGAACCCAAGTTTGCCAACTCCCGGACTACTCCACACCCGGCAGTGGTTCTGATGGCAGGGGGTTGGGAGGTTCTGTCCCCAGCAGGGACAGAGCCTTGTCTGGGGACATTTTCAGTTGTCACACTGCATGTATGTGGGAGGCAGGGTGGGTGGAGGCCAGGGATGCTACTCAACATCACATAGTGCCCAGGACGCCCACCCCCTCAGCAAAGAATGATCTGGCCCCAGATGCCAGCAGTGCCGAGGCTGATATGCTGGTCTGTAGCACTGAGGGTGAACAAACCAAGTCGGTGCGCCGTGACATGCATCGTACCTCCACATCACAGTTGTTTAGTGACAGGCCACATACAAGTCCATATAATTTCATAGATATCAAGTTCACAGACAGTGTTAGATGTCAGGACAGCAGTTTCTCTGTTGGACTGGGTGGTTCCAGGGCCTGGAATGTTCTGTTGTTCTGAGTGAGTGGTAGTTAACGAGGATCTGTACCTTTTGTGACAATTCATCTCTACACTTGGGAATTGTGGGGTTTTTTGAGTGTGCATGCTATGTCTCCATAAAAATAAATTTTAATCATCCACCAACAACAACAAAAGAATAGAGCTATCTGTCTACTAAGTCACATTCCACAGAGAGAGCCCCTGGCAGAGAGATTCAGCCTTTTTCAAACTTCATATGTTCTGACTAGAACTTGATGGTGTTAGGAATTCAACCCAATTGTATGGAAGGTTCCGTCATCTCACAATTGGATAAACTGCACCAACTGAGGCTCCTTTTCTCTCCTAGGATTTTTTCTGTCCTCTCAGCCATCCTGTACCTGGGCAACGTCACATACAAGAAGAGAGCCACGGGCCGAGACGAAGGCCTGGAGGTCGGGCCTCCCAAGGTGCTGGACACGCTGTCACAGCTCCTAAAGGTAACACTTCCTGCCCTCAGCTGCCGCAGAGCATGCCGGGCCAACTCAGGGCCTATGGCCACGGAGGATCTAGAATTTCCTGCATTGGCCGTGCTTCTGTAAACCCAGGCCTGCGCTTACTTCCTCCCTGCCATCTCCGCTGTGTCCCTTCCTCATTTCTGAGGGACTCCCTCCTGGGCAGGGTCACCTCCCACCTCTGTCCCTCATGTAAAAGGCTCTTTAAAACCGTAATTTGGTCAGCGAGGTCATCTTCTCATTGGACCTGCCATCCCTTTGTCCACACTGGTTCTCGACCCCAAGGACAATGTCAGGAGGTATTTTTGGTTGTCACAGCTTGAGGGGTTTCCGGTAGGTGGAGACCAGGGATGCCACTTGACTTTAAATAATGCATAGGACGCCCCCAACCCCCAGCAAAGAATGGTCCAGCCCTGAGTGTTGGTAGTGCTGAGGCTGAGAAGCCCTGCCCTCAGTCTTTCTGTTTTCAAAGCATGCATTCCATTTGTAGCTCTTCTTAAAGAAGGAGCCCTGGCTTCTGTTGTGTACAAGAAGATGAGTGAACACACGTACCCAGACATCAAGACAGCTTCCCCCGCTCCTACTGTGGACTGCTGCTGGCTTGCGTAGGGAGCTTGGTAGTCAAGGAGGGAAAAGCCCCTCACCAGCCCCTGCATGTAGTCTGGGAACAACTAACTATACATGTAGGTCACCAGGCAGTATGTGGGCTCGAGGACTACAGTGACACCCAGACCTATGCAACCATATACTGAGGGCTGTCAGCCATGGGCACTGAGCAAGCCTGTGGGTGTGATCATTCTGAAACACACTGAGCATAGCACACACTCTTCACTGGTTGGCAGCCGTGAGGATGGGCTTTGGGCCCACTTCCTGGCATAGCTGCTGGGGGTCCTTCTGCCTTCCTCTGGCTTCAGGCCTTCTCTCAATGACACGAGAACCCACTGGACAAGTTCTTCACCACCCCTCTTATCTCCTCCTTGACCTTGAAACAGGTAAAGCGAGAAATCTTGGTGGAGGTTCTGACCAAAAGAAAAACAGTGACTGCCAACGACAAGCTCATCCTTCCCTACAGTCTCAGCGAGGTGAGCACTGCCCCAGGCTTGTGCAGGGCACTGGGCCCCAAAACACGAGTAGAAAGAGGTCCTTTGGAAACAGAGCAGGTGGTCTTTTTCCTGCCCTGAAAGTGACAGAGAACCCTCTGTGGCACCTCTGGTTCTCATGTGAGGTCAGGCTCAGCACAGACCAGCTGAGACAGCAAATTACAATCTAAGAGTCAGAACTTGGGCCACGTGTATTCATCTCTGTGTTCCTGACTCCTCCGTGGGCATGCTGGTTCTCACCAGCAGAGAATGTGAGACCTGCAACTCACAGGCCAAATCTGGCCCACCGCCTGCTTTTGTAAATAAAGTTTTATTGGCATGGAGCCATGCCTGTTTGTTTACACGCTGCTTTCCTGCTACAGCACAGAGCTGAGTAGTAGCAACAATGACCATCTGGCCCGCAAAGCCAAGAATATTGATTCTCTGGCCCTTTGCAGGAAAAAATTGCCGATCCCAGAGCTAGAATATAACCTTTACAACCATTACGTGGGTCCCTAAATCTTGATAAGGCGCCTCTCTCTGGCCTTTGCCTTGGTCTGGATGTTTGTGGTGCGTTTTTCTTGTGTTTTATTTCTCAAGAGCAATACTGACTACAGCTTGCAGCTTGGACGGCAGCAGGAAAGTACCTAGCCACTGAGGGGATTTTTAGCTGTTGGTGGAAGCTACTTGGGTAGCTCAGATGGGCACAGTCTGAGCCCCCGCGGGCAGAGGCACTCTGCAATGTTATGTGAAAGTTTCTGTAGAACCCCTCAAACCCCAGCAGCACCGCCACCCCCTAGAAGCACCATGCTAAGTGAAAGACGGCAGGCATGGGGCTGTATCCCTCACGGCTTCATTTTCACAGCTTCCTGAGAAAGATAAAACCAAAGGGGATGGGGAGGGCCATTCTAGATCTTGATTGCAGCCGACTACATCTGTCACGATTTAGATCTGAGCACATAATAAAAAGGAATTTCTTGTATATAAATTAAACCTTCATAAGCCTTTTAAAAAATGGTTAAAGCCAGTTACTGCTTTTATGATATTAGCCCCATGGTGCTCCCAGAACAGCAAGAGACCTAGCTTCGAAACTAGCTTGGCCTCCTGGCTAGTTTGCCGTCCCTGAGTCTGCATTCTAACCTCATCAGTCCCCAGCGGCTGTGAGAAGTAAGCTGGCACATGAGAAAGACTTGCCTGAAACTCAGGCCCCTGGGTCAGGGCTTCGTGGTTCATGCTTCGACGTGCAAGGGCATCCGAGCTGACAGGGTGGTGAGCAGAGTGAGAAGGGGCGTGTCAGATGAGTTGGATATTTAAAGTTACCGCCTCAACTTCCCCTGTGTGCAGTGCAGGGCCTGCCTTGCCAAAGTGTGACACCTCCTCTGTGCCCGCAGGCCATCACCGCCCGCGACTCCATGGCCAAGTCTCTGTACAGTGCCCTGTTTGACTGGATTGTCCTGCGCATCAACCATGCCCTCCTCAATAAGAAAGACATGGAAGAGTCTGTCTCAGTGAGTGTCCTACCCCCACCTCACCTGTCCGCCCAGCTGGGCCAGGGGAGACCATGTCCATGGTGCCACACAGGTGGATGGTCTGTGACGTTGGGAGCTAAGGCGGCTGCAGCCAGTGTCAGGCGAGAGTCCAGTTCCTCCTAGCCCAGAGAACAAGACAGGATACAATTCTCAGGGTCCAGCACAAAATGAAAACCCTGGGCTCCTTGTTCAAGTATTACACGTTCCAAGACAGCAACAGCAGAGCATTCAGTCAAGCACAGGACCCTTATGACCAAACAGGTGCTCCCATGAGGGGACCCACCAGTAACAAATGTTTCCTCTGTCTCTCCAGTGCTTGTCCATCGGGGTCCTCGACATCTTTGGGTTTGAGGACTTCGAGAGGAACAGTTTTGAACAGTTCTGCATCAACTATGCCAACGAGCAGCTCCAGTATTACTTCAACCAGCACATTTTCAAACTAGAGCAGGTAAGGAAGTGCCGTTGTCACCCATCCAGCCCAACAGAGGATGGGATGAGCTAGAACTGGGATCTCCCTCAGGGCCCAGTTTGTCAGCAAACCTGCCCCAGAATTTTTCTCTGCAAAAAGGGAAAGTCCAGGAAAATCCCACCCAGCCTGGGATGAGGCAAACTGTCAGGGATATTTTTGGCCGCAGGTCAATTTTGTACCTTCTCTCTGCTCAAACATGAAAGTTGTTTAATGGAAAAGAAATGGAGTTGCCTTATAAGGATTTCCTTTAGTCAGTGATATCGATAATCTATATGATGTGTCTTTTCACTACTAAATACTCAGCTATCTTTACCCACATGTCACCCTGCATGTTGATGATTCTGATGGGAGAAATCAACTGATGAGTTATATAAATATTTAGCTGATTTTACTATTATGCTTTCTGACTGTCTGTCCATTGAGTTGTGAGGGAAGAGTGAAATACAGTGAATCGCAAAGATTTGGAAATATGGGGTTAAAGTAAGTATGTTATTAAAGTTATCTTCACCTGTTTCTTTTTACATTTTAAAATGCGGCTATCAGAAAATTTGAAGTTACATAGGTCACTTACATTATATGGCTATTATAGACATTGCAGTTCCAGAGCAGCAACCCAACAGTCAAATCCAGCCCCACTACCTGTTTTTATAAACAAAGTTTATTGGCACATGAACCCGCTCATTTATTTACATATCAAGTTACAGCAGCAGAACCGAGTAATCGTGACAGACACCATCTAGCTCTTAAAGCCCAGCATACTTACAGTCTGGCCCTTTTAAAGAGAAAGTTTGTTGACTCCTGGGTGACTTTTAAGTATGATTTTAAGCTCATTACTCTGATAGATGTTTGAGAATGTACATTCTATTTCACGGTGCTAATTATTAACTTATGTAACAATATTACTTAATTATTAATGCATTTCTATTGATATAATATGTATTCTGTTACTTACACGTCTACATGTAAATGTGTACATGCATACATAAATATAACACGTTTATATGTAACGTGCTGTGTAATTGTTAACACAGCCATGAAATAATGAACTTACTGGATACCCCCCCAAACTCTGCAGGAGGAGTACCAGAGTGAAGGGATCTCATGGCACAACATCGACTACACAGACAATGTCGGCTGCATCCATCTGATTAGCAAGAAGCCCACTGGCCTCTTCTATCTGCTGGACGAAGAGAGCAAGTGAGTTTCCAGGGCCCGGTGCGTCTGCAAACCCGGGCGGTTGGTCCATTTCCGTAGCCCTCAGAGGTACCCCAAATCCAAACATCCTGAGAACTTCTGAGTTTCTCAGATTCATTTGGCCATAAATCCTGACCTCACATTTGCGAAGTGCGCGTATCATTCCCCATAGAAATATTAACACATGCAATAACTGAACTCTGAAATACACCGGCTTGGGAGTTATTGGAAGAGGATCATGGGACCTGCGTCTAGAATCTGGGCACAGGATTGGTGCACTCTTACAAAGGGCAGTGCATGGACTCGGGGTCCCAGACACCAGACTCTACCAAGCCTAGCATCCCTTGTCCACAGGATGTGGTGAAGGCTGGAAGGGATATTTATAAGGTGCCTCATGCTTGGTCACCCAGCTGTAGTCACTGGAATCTCAGTCACTAAATTTCACTTACCAAATTCATTTCCTGCCAACTGCTGTAATAAATGACCACAAAGGGGACAGTGTAAAACAACAGAAGTTTATCCTCTCGTTCTGAAGGTCAGAAGTCCAAAATCACTATAAGTGGGCAGAAATCAAGGTGTCGGCAGGGCCATGCTCCCTCCCAAGTCTCTAGGGGAGAATCCTTCCTACCTCTTTTAGCTTCTAGTGGCCCCAGGTATCTTTGGCTTGTGTCTACATCACCTGAATCTCTGCCTTTGCAGTCATATCACTGTCTCTTCTTCTGTCTCTGTCTCATCTCCTCTTCTTATAAAGATCCTAGTCATATTAGGTTAGTGCCTCATGACTTCATTTTAACTTGATTACACCTACGAAGACTCTATTTCCAAATAAGGTCACATTCATATCAGGACATGTCTTTTATTTACACCTCTTTATTGGACCTTTGTGTGCTGCTGAGGCCTCTGTGGGGCTGAGGCAATTAGGCTCACCTCCTACCTCCATCAAGTCCCCATCCAAGATGGGGACAGACTGGTTTATTCATACCAGAATCCAGGTAGACAACCTTCAGATAAGAGAAGGGGCAGGGCATTAGGAACAGCTAAATTGTCACCCCCAGGAAACCCCCAGAGCTACACCTGGGGGAGGCATGTGAGGCAGGGCCTGGCCCAGCAGGGTTGGAACTGTCTTTGTTTAAAATCTGGCCATTTTGCTTTATTGTAGATTTTTTATATTTATTTATTTGGATTTTCTAAAATAGTGCATTAAAATGTTATGTATACTGACTGCCATGTGAGCAGGTTGCTCGCTGTCCACACTCTTTCCCTGACACTAGAAAGATGTGCTTCATAGCTCAGCTACAGGACCTCCTCCTGTGCCCCCCACCCTTTAAGCCGTGGGTGTTGGGATTCAGAGGCACGTTGTGCTGCTGTGTTTGCAGCAAGGCTGGGCACAGGTAGGTGTGTCAAAGCCAGCTGCAGCATACCCTTCATGGGAGACAGAAATAGCCAGGTACAATGGGTGCCTTATTCTGCCCCCATGTCCCTCCCTCTAACAAGGAAGCCTGGAGAAAACACCCTCCAAGACATAGCATCCAGGTACACACGGATCCAAGGCCAGAATGTCCTGGGATCGTATCTGAGAGCTGCCCACGATAGGCCTAGGTCCCAGTCTTACTGCTCTGCCTTACCGAGTTCACTCCCTTTGCCCTGGGCCCTTCATACTAGGCGGCAGGTTCCCGGCCCTCAGCTCCACCACCCAGAGCATCCTGAGCACCGCCCACCCACCCATCTTGGTGGTAGAAGGCCTGCAACCTGCCATGCAGAGCAGGTGATCAACCACTGTTCTTGGAGCTAATGATTTCGAATCCTCCCCCCAGCTTCCCCCACGCCACGAGCCAGACCCTGCTGGCCAAATTCAAACAGCAGCATGAAGACAACAGGTACTTCCTCGGCACCCCCGTCATGGAGCCTGCGTTCATCATTCAGCACTTTGCAGGGAAGGTGAAATATCAGATCAAGGTATGTGTTGAGCCTGGGAGACCTGAAAGAGGAATCATGTGGGTGACCTGGAGGCCCCTTCCTATTGGCACTTGCTCCGTCCATCCCCTTTATTAGTCATGCTGGGAGAGCTGCCAGGGTGCTCAGACCCAGCCCCGAATACCTGAGCCCAAATCCGCAGTTTCAAATCCCCAGCCCAAATCCCAACCCCGTCTCCAGCTCCACAGGCAGGAGGAACCACTCTCTTTCATTGTGATGGGCTCCACCCCACCACCAGCCCTTCCAATGCTGGCACTGAGTGACTGCCCACCTCTGCTCCCACCAGGACTTCCGGGAGAAGAACATGGACTACATGCGGCCGGACATTGTGGCGCTCCTGCGGGGCAGTGACAGCTCCTATGTGCGGGAGCTCATCGGCATGGACCCAGTGGCCGTGTTCCGCTGGGCCGTGCTCCGGGCTGCCATCCGGGCCATGGCCGTGCTCCGGGAGGCCGGGCGCCTGCGGGCCGAGAGGGCCGAGAAGGCTGCAGGTAGAGGGAAGCCCTGTGTCACCTTCGAGAGGGGGACATTCAGAGTTCGTTTTGAAGTGCACCTTTCAGTGACATTTAGCAATATTTACAATGGTGTGTAGCCACCACCTCCGCCTAGTTCCAGAGCTCTTTCGTTGTCCCAAACAGAAACTACCAGGTGTATAATTTAACCTCATCCCCCTCACAAGGGGGGAAAGTGTGTCTCCGTTTTTCCTTGACAGCCTGAACAACTAAGTAGTTCCTTAGGGCCCTTGAGCCGCAGACGCCAGCTATGTGGCTCTATTTTACGAAGGGCATTGATTAAAAGGAGGACCACAAGGATAGGCCTTTATGAGAAGCAGGAGTAAATGGTGCTGTTTAGGGCTCAGACACCTCAGTTCCCTGTTCTACCCACATTTGAGTATCAGGCCATGTTTTTAAGATGGGCTCAAGTCAGGATCGCAGCTTCATGAAAAAGACAAAGGCCTTTGAGCTCCAAGTGACCCCACTCCCTAAATCCATCTTATCTGTGTCCCTGGCAGGTCTGGGCAGCCCTGGTGCCCGAAGTCCCCTGGGAGAGCTGCATAGAGGAGCCAGCACCCCATCGGAAAAGTTGTACCGGTGAGCGAGACCTTGATTTGTCTCAACCAAAGCCAGTAGGCAGCGGCGTTATTTAAAATGATGTCAGAAAGCCCACACCCTGAGCCCAGGTTGGGGTTGACCTTACTCAGAAGTCACTTGAACCAGAAAGACCCAGAAGCAAACAACATCTGGCTGCCACTTTCCTACACCCAGAAAGGCAGCCCTCACTTGGTGTGTCATCTGCTTTAGGAACACTTGGGGCAGCTCAGTTTACAAAGAATCCTTTTAATGGCCAGGTCGTGGCCATTGGTGGGTGGGGCCAAGGGGCCACTGGTCCTGCTGAGAGACAGACTTGATTTAAGGGCACTTCCTCTCTCAGCCCAGCCAGCGTGTCCCAAAAGAGGATCTGCTAAGATACTTCATTCACAGTCAGAAACGCTGACACTTCCTTGTTGCACATGAAATGATGTGGGTGTTTTGTGGCCTTTTAGCAATTACCGAGGGCCCTTCACATACCCCAGTTTGTACTGAGTGTGAAAGTGAGCTGGCACGTGCTCCCAGGAAGGTGGAGTGAAAAAGTCCACACACCGTTCAGACATCTGCAGCAATGACAAAGCCAGAAGAGGGACCACTTGAGCTAGACGAGACAGGCGAGGTGTATTAGCAGTGGGTTCAGCACATGCCAAGGCCCTAGGGTAACCAAGTCCCTGACTTTTTTCTCAAGATTCACAAATGCCCTTTGTAATAAAAACTTTAAGAAATGCATGAAAGTGTGTATATGAAGGTAGAACTAGCACCTGAGTAAGTGGCTGAATGTCATTTTGTCTGAAAGCATGGTGTCTCGATTTCTTGCTTTTAAAAAGGTGTGTTTTTATATCAGCTTTTTCATCCAAAATGGGCAAGCAGGGAAAAAAAAAAACGTGTTCCTCCACCCATTTGTTTGTGGGGGTTTTTTATTTTTTTATTTTTTTTCCTGCAAAGACTGTAAGTTTGGCCCTTGACAGGCAGTCACTGATGTGATGTCATTTTCCCCAGAGCCATGTCCCCGGGCTGTGGGCCCCACCCCAGGAGAGCATTTAGTTTATACAGATTCTCCCTTTCAGCTGCTCAATGCTAGATTTCTCAGTTGACGGCTCTGAGGAGTTCGATATTAACGCTTTTGAGGACATCTTTGCTTTCTATGAAAGCAAGAAGTAAGTAGAGCGAGGGCCTTCGAACCCAAGACCAGGGAGGCACAACAGAGGAGCCAGCGTCCCGAGGCGCTCAGCGCAGTGTCCAGGGCCAGGAGAGAGGGGATTAGCAAGCCAAGGGGCTCTGGGTCCTGGCAGGAAGGGGCACTTTGACCATATTCGGCCAAGTTAGGGGGTTAAGGGCAGAAGCCATGGGCCTTGTCCGGAACCCTGGCCGCTGCACTGACCGCTCAGGGTGTGGAAGTGAATGTGACCGCCCTGTTGTCTTTGCTCCCGGTGCCTCCCTGGAGGGCGAGGGAGTGGAGGTAAGTACGGCCGTCAGGCTCAGGCATGGTGCATGGAACACACGAGGGGCTGCCGGTCGGGGTCTTTCCAGGCCAACTGCCCAGAGCTTAAACATGCATTTGAAATAACTGGAATGAGGTTTTTAAAATAGAAACAAAACAAAAACCTTGAACCTCTCATCCTCATCCTGCAGCTAGTCATTGCTGCCTCACTTCCCAAAGTTCTATCAGAGACATTTGTCATGTAGATGTCCTTCACAAATACCCATTTTCAGAGCATTTGATTTTCACCTCTAAGCCATTCTCATTGTCACACATGGGTGTCAGAGTTTGGGCCTAGAAGGGATGCAGACCTGAACCTGAAACCTGAACCTACAGTCATTGAACAAAACCGAGCTGATAAGATTGAACTCTCTGGGGTAAAGCTCTCCCTCGGCAGTCATGTGCACCATAGGGATTGAGCAGCATCCCTGACCTTCACCCACCAGATGCCAGTAATGTCTCCCTCTCTTCCTTCTACTCATGACAGCCAAACAGCATCACCCTAGTTGAGAACCCCTGTGTGAATTTGAATTTATTCATCCCATGGCCTTTCTTGAAGCTGACAAGGAGGCTGACATGTGGCCATAGAATCAAGAGAAACTGATCTGCTTCCCACAGAGAGCCCGCCTTCTATTTTCAGCAGCCCCTTGATGGTTTTCACAGATTCCAAAAGACTCTTCAATATGAGACCTTTTTCAGTGATCTGAGAAACCTCACGTTGCAATATCCATTTGGCCTGAAGCGGCACTCCCAGAGAAGGGGGAGCCTCCTTGGAATGGGGGCCACTCCTGGCCAAACCTCCCCATCTTCTCAGTACAGGAGGGAGAGGCAGTGGTTAGCAGGCTCCCCAAGCTGCATGTTTTGGCTCCAGTGGCCTGGGGACAGTCCTAACTGTGCCAGGGACCCCGAGGTGGCAACCCGCTGCTCTAACTTGGTCTCTTCTCTGTCACTGCGCCCCCTCTCCCCTTCACTCAGCGATTTGCATGATCAAATCATCAAGACCATCAAAGGATTGCCCTGGCAGGGTGAGGACCCCCGTAGGCTTCTCCAGTCCCTCAGTCGGCTCCAGAAACCCCACACCTTCGGCCTGTGAGTGCCCCCAAGGTTGCGGGTGCCCCCCAAAAAGTGCAACGACCGCCTCCCTCGCTCCCGGGACCTGTTAACCTGCTGAATCGGCTGCTACAAATGCTGTGCTCTGTCTTGTAGTTTATTCTCACACCAGCTGTCAGTCAATGGCCGTCATATGCCCACCCCAGGGTCTGCGCTGTGGCCCAAATCCCCGCCGGCTCCACAGTGCCCAGCACAGCTTCACAGGAGCACAGCTCCCACAAAGTGTCTAATTTTCTACCCTAACACGTGCAGAACAAGGCTTGCTTCCTTCCCTCCTTTGGCCACTGTGAGCTCATAAAGAAGCCATTGGAAGTAAGGCATGTGATTTTTGGCCCTCCTTTGTGTGGAGAGCGGCGTGATGTGGTAGGAAGGGCCCAGAAGCCACATAAACTGAGTTTGGACCCAGACTCCCTCTTGCTCACTCACCTCATGGCCTGAGTGCTCTGAGCATTTGGTCTCCATCTGCAAAGCAGGGGTGATGATTTTCATACCCATAGTGCCAGGCAGACACTCAGGGCTGGCTGAGGGCACAGCTTGTACCCACAAGGGAGCCAGTTTCCAAATTCGTTTTTATTAGGCCTTATTCTACCCCACGGGGATTAAGATGAAACCTGACACATAGAATCTCACAGCTGCAAATTCTACAGATCTGTGGGGCCCTGTCTCCTCGGCTGGTCTTAAAAATGAGCCAAGCTGCAATTTTTTTTAAAACTTTTTTTCTTTTGTTTCCATAGTGTCTGAGAGTGTAGGGACTGTTCCCCCTTCCTTGACCAAAATATCGTCTTTCATTTTTTAACTTTGCTCTAGCGCGAGTCCAAACAGCGCTCCTACCCAGCCAGGCCCTATTTCGGTATTTTGCAGGGCAGACCCCTGCCCTGCCACCGGCTCTGTGGGCCTGCTTCAAGTTTGCCAATGTGTATAGCAAATAGAGCTGGGATACCTGGTGGGTGCTGGAAACTCTCAGGGTCCCTCAAAGCTCCGTTCAAGGTATCCCCTTCATTTCGTGAGATCCATCACCTTCCCCATAGCTGGCCCTGCGGAGATGCACGTTCTGCCATGTAGATTGCCAGCCCGCCCCCTCCTACTCTCTGGACATCTAGGTGGCCCCCAGACCAGATGCTCCTGTAACCCGGGGAAGTCAGTGTGCACAGACTGTAGCAGAAGCATCCCGCCGGGTCCTTGGAGAGGTGGTGGTGGCTGCCTCGTTGCACTTGTGCGTCTCGACTCTCCGCTCTCTGCTCCTGCTCCGTCTAACCTGCCAAGTGTGGCTTGCTGAACTAACCCAGATCCAGACCCCATGTTCCTTCTGTTCACAAAACCATTTTTAATATTTTGACAGGAAAAGTAAAGGTACCAAACAAAAGCAGATCATTCCGAAGGTAAACACGCGATGCCATCTAATGCCACCTTGCTTTTGCCGTCTTAGAGCTCCTGGCTCAAGTCATTTTCTGGAAAATTGGGGGGTGGGGGAGGTGGGGGCTTTCTCTCTGGCTTCCTTCCTTCCTCTCTCTTTTTTCCCTCTTCCCCCCACCCTCCACAAAAAAATGTTACCTGTTGAGATGATTTGGAGGTATCTTTCTTTGGGTTTCTTAGAACCAGAATTTGAACAAGTGAGGCATAGAGGAGAACTCGTATGATAAGCCTAAGAGGGGGCAGAGGAAGGACTAAGCGAGGAGGTACGCTCAGCCTGGTTGATGGGGAGCCCAGAAGCGTGAACAGCACCACAGAGTTTATGCTGCTCAGAGGCAACAGACCCTTCTGCCCTACCCCACATCAGGGGTCTTTAGCCAGGAGCCACTTCCATGGGATGCAACTCCTGGGTGTCCAGAGAGAAGAAATCCTTCAGCTAGGATGGTCCTTCCAGGCAGCCAAGACCCCAGCAGCCAGCCGTGGGTAATATGTTTTCAGGTATTCTGTCTCATTTTCATGTACAGCATGTGGACAGATTATGAAGTTTGTAGAAGAATAAGAGCAGCCTCTAGTCTGGTCAGCAGAGGAGATTCCCTCACTGGCCACATAGGGTTGGCACTCCTTAGGCTGTGCAGAGGGAAGGCCATGCTCCATGGCCCTTGTCTTCCAGTATCTGGGCTGCGAAAGAGGCTGTAATCAGCCCTCCTGGAGTTGGTGCCGTTCACAAGGCACAGCCCAGGCTCAGTCCCACCAGGCCCACCTACCTCAACCCTCCAGCAGCACAGTCCTGAGACAGATCCAAGAGCTGCCACCCCCAGGGTCTTTGTCTTAGCTCCAGGATCAATGCCTCCTGTTGGTGCCCGTTGTGGCCCCAGGAGGGTAGGCCGGACCCTGTGTGTCTGTCCTAGAATCTGCTGGACTCCAAGTCCCTGAAGCTCATCATCAGCATGACCCTGCACGACCGTACCACCAAGTCACTGCTGCACCTGCACAAGAAGAAGAAGCCACCAAGCATCAGCGCCCAGTTCCAGGTGGGTGGCCCAACGTTCATGTGGCTCCACTAAAACAAACATGGGGAGCTGATCATTTACCCAGGATTCCCCAAACCTGGCACTGCTTGACATTTGGGGTCAGATGGATCATTCATTCTCCCGGGTAGGGGCCGTCCTGTGCATTGTGGAATGTCGAAAAGCATTGCCGGCCTCCACCCACCCATAGCACTCTCCAGTGGTGGCATCCAAAAAATCTCCAGATATTGTGAAATGCGCCTGGGAGGATAGAATGACCCCTGCTTAAGAACCACCAAGTTAAAAAATATCTCGAGTCAGCATGTGAATTAATGTAACTACTGAGCTGTGACCTTAGGTCATGTTTCCCGTTTTTCCCCTGGCTGCCAGGAAGCTTAGGGATACTTTTTTTTAGGGGTTCCAGTAGCTGCTGACCCTCACCATTAGGTTCTTTATTCCTCCTTTTCCTCAGTCAGAGTCTTCTGTTTCCACCTCGGCTTTTTTTTTCTTTTCTTTTTTTAATTACAATTACCTCATGTAGGGGCTCACACAAATCCTTTTTGGAAACAGTAGGCCAGAGACCAAAATCATGGCATCCATGGTCTTTTCTTAGCTGACAAGTGTTTTAAATCCCCAGAAGGAGTTTATCTGGTCTTGCCCCCTACCGCACCCCACCTTCCATGTGAAGCAAAGATGAGGTCTGAGCAACCCTGGGAAGATGGTGGCCTTTAGCCACAGGGACACCACAGCTCGCTCAGTGGCTCCCTGGGGTAGCACAGCCTCCAATCAGAATGTCCCTCTGTACCCTCCCATGTCCCACATCAGCACAGTCTCCCTGGTGGTGCAGCAGGTGACCTGGACCCCCTCCCACAGAGAGGCATGGCTCGGGAGGTCCCAGAAGAACACCTTCTTTCTCTTTCCCCAGACATCCCTTAACAAGCTCCTGGAGGCGCTGGGGAAGGCAGAGCCCTTCTTCATCCGCTGCATTCGCTCCAACGCTGAGAAGGTGAGTGAGTGGCTCCCGCATCCCGAGGAGGTGAAGGCCAAGGTCAGGTGGTCACAGGGTTGCTGGGGTTGGCGCAGGGCCTCAAAGAACTGAGTGTTCACAACTGTTTGGCGTACCATGGCCGGCGGGGGACAAGGGGGTCAGCAGGAGGCAAAAAGGGCAGCCATGAGCAGGGACGTCCTCTGGAATGTAGAGGGGCCCCAGAGAAGGTTTGCTCGAGGAGGGACAGGTCAGGGTTGCTCTTTAGATACAACCCAAAAACAGGCAGTACAGAATGTACCGGAAGGGAGGGATTGAGGTTATACAGCAGGAGCACAGAGCCCAATGCTCATCCAGAAGTTTCTGGAAAGACAGAGCACTGAGGGGCCCCTGCTCTGCTTCTTTCACCCCAGTGATCCACTGGGACTTTAGTGGGGGCCATATGGGATCTGGACTTCCTCTCTAGTGCAAGTGAAACCTGGGCAGGGGACCCTGGTGGCTCTGTTTTCTCCGCCCCTTTATCTCTACTCTTTCTGTTGCCCTGGCTCGCCCTGCTCTTGGGACGCTCTGCTGATGACCAGTCTGCCTTCTCCCGGCAAGTTCCACAGCTTCTGCCCACTCAGCAAGGACCCTAAGTCTTGCCCTCTCCTCTTCTCCCTTCCCGCCTCCCACTTCCCCGAGTACTGTCTCAGAGAAGGTCTCTAGCCCCCATTCCTTTGGCAGCAGAATCTGGCCCCTCTTCTTCCACTAGAGATTTCTCCACTTTGGGCAACTGGAAACACTCCATCAGCACCTGTTCTGGGCAGGGGCTGTGCCAGCAGGTGTTTTTTGCCATGGGGTTGGGGGCATCCTGTGTGTTATAGGGTGTTGAGCAGCATCCCTGGCCTCAAGAGCCCATTAGATACCAGAAACACCTGCTGCCCAGTCATGACGACCCCCTCCCCATGCCATTCTCTCCCCTCCATTCACTTAAAATAACACCCACCAGCGTGGAGGCCAGGCCCCTGAGCTCCAGGCTTGGAGCCCCCTGAACCAGCATCATTCCTAGCCCCTCCTCCCCGTCACTCCTACAGCAGGTATCTCCCTACATCCCTGTCAGCCCCTCAGCCTCCCCCTCCTTCTCTGGGCCTTCGCTCAGCTTTTCCCACCTTCCTCAGCCCTCAGCACTCAGCCCAGGGTCCCCTCTCCTGTGACACCTCCAACTGGCCCCAGTAGGATTCGCCCCCTTTATGCATCCGTGTGGCTCCCATGCCCAGCCTATCTCTCTATCAAATCCCTAGTACTTACCTCGACACCTGACAGTACGAGTGGGACCTTAGGAAAGAACTCTTTGCAGCACATCGTCTTGGATTAGGGTAAGAAGTAGCACCTGTCTCCTTTACACCAGGGATTAGATCAGATGCCAGGCTTTCTAGAAAAGACGAGTGCCCTGAGCATCGCTGCTGACTGGTTTCGTCTCTTCATTCCAAAAAGAACGTCTAGAGCAAGGAAAAGTGGATCCTCAGGTGCACACAGCTGCTGTGCAGGGAACAGTCCCAGACCGGCCAGGGCCCACATGTGTGCCCAGACCATGTCCATTTCTAGAATCCTGTGGGACCTTGTTTCACAGCTCCCAATCTCCAGCCACCTGTAGGCTTGGGCACCTGCCCTGATCACTCACATGCCGTTTCAGAGAGAGCTGTGCTTTGACGAGGAGCTGGTGCTGCAGCAGCTGCGCTACACGGGCATGCTGGAGACCGTGCGGATCCGGAGATCGGGCTACAGTGCCAAGTACACATTCCAGGTAGGCCGAACGTGTGTGGCTGCCCGTGATACAACTGAGGGTCAGCCACCTCCCTCTTCTAGAGAGAGCATGGCTCTGGAAGATAAACCTAGCAGGTTACTTTATGCCAAGGCTTCTCTGCCTGGCACCTCTGGCATTTGTACCAGATCATTCTCTGTCAGAGAGGGGGTGGGTTTCCTCAGAAGAGGTAGCTGGACCCAAGCCAAGCCTTGAAGGATACGGAGGTGTGGAACCAAGTCAGGATGAGGGATTTGCGCCAGCACATCCCTGCACAGCTCTGCTCTTTATTGAGCACCTTCTGTGATAGACATTTTTATACCCAACTCTTTTATTCTGCCAACCAGCAGCAAGGAGGTCCTGGTTTCTATTTTCTCAGTATGGAAACTGAGGCCCAGGGAGGTGACGACCTCAGCAATGGCTCCCCAGATAGTCTCAAAGCACGAGGGATCATTAGTAACCTCAAATTGTTGAAGACTGAATTGCTGGAGTAGTTTCTCAGTCTCAGTACCATTGTCACATGGGGCTGAGTCATTCTCTGGCACCAGCTGTTTAGTGCTTGAGTGGGCACTGGCCCCAAAGCCAAAGGTGGCAAAACCTGGTCTCTGTTCAAGCTTACCCTTATGGCCTTGGGAACTTGGCTTCATCATGGCGTGTCTCTCTTATCCACAGAATGCTAATATCATCTTTCTCACTCTATATAAATAGGAAAGGCAAAAATTATAAAAAAGGGAGAAAATACTGATGCATTTTACCAATGTGTGGCTCTTAAAATTTGACATACTTGTTGACTTAAACAGCACATATCTCCAGCTATGGTCCAGCGCGCTAGTGAGCTATAGACTATGAGCCCCCCCAAGGGTGGCCCCTTCTCCCAGGCATCGCCCCCCAACAGTGCCTGCACCCCACAGGCCCACAATAGCCACTCACCAACTGACTGAAAGATCCAGTGCTCTGTATCTGCGACAGTCTTTCTTAAGTTTTAGACTTTTCAGAATGTCCGAGATTTTAGTGTCGTCAACACTGATCATGTCAGACCAAGTTTTGGCTTCAGAAACTTCGCTTGACGAGGGGACTGCCATAGCCCCGTCTCCTTGTCAGTGGTGGGAACATTCACTTGGATTCTCTTTCCTCTGCCAA
Organism: Pteropus medius; assembly: GCF_902729225.1. Lineage (NCBI taxonomy): Eukaryota > Metazoa > Chordata > Mammalia > Chiroptera > Pteropodidae > Pteropus > Pteropus medius. The sequence goes on from NW_024343732.1 coordinate 1,264,220, forward strand.
ATTCACCCAGGATTTCACAGAGCAGTTCCAGGTGCTACTACCCAAGAACGCCCAGCCCTGCAGGGAGGTCATCTCTGCCCTGCTGGAGAAGATGAACGTAGACAAAAGGAGCTACCAGATTGGGAAGACCAAGGTCCGCGTTCCCACCACTCCGGGTGGCTGCAAACTTGTATCCTGCCTTCCGTCGTACACAGGGTCCTCCCATGGCCCAAGGCCCTGGGTCACAGGCTGAAAAATAAGAGGCTCTGCTGAGGAAGTACATTCGTTGGGGCCTAGCATGTTATTTCTCCCTGGAAGGCAGAAATATGCACCTTTGGGATTGGGCTCAGGCATCAAGCCTGTTTCTCATTTTCTAACATGCAGGCTACACCATTCCACAGGGTGTTCAGGGGCCATCAGTAACCGTTGTGGTGTCTGGCAGGTTTCCTCCACTCATTTTCCCTCTAGAACTGTCTCCCACCTCTGGGGGTGTGTCAGTTACTTCTTGTCCAACAAGTGCCGAGGTCAGCTGTCTTATGGCTTCACCTAACGTGAAAAACCCCTTCATGGCTCCCCAACACATTAGGGTTACCATGTGACCCAACAATTCTACTCCTAGTATTGATCCAAAAATACTAAAAACAGGTGTTCAAACAAATCCTTGTCCACGCGTGTTAATAGCATCACTAGCCACAATAGCCAAAAGGTAGACACAACCCACGTGTCCATGAGCTGTTGAATAGATGAACAAAATGTGGTCCATCCACACAGTGAAATATTGCTCAGCCTTGATTCATGCTACAGCATAGATGAACCTTGAAAACATTACACTGAGTGAAAGAAACCAGACACAAAAGGCCATATAGCATACAATTCTATTTAGTTGAAATATCTAGAATAAGCAAATTCATAGGGACAGCAGATTAGCAATTGCCAGGAGCTGGTGGAGGATGAATGGGGCGTGACTGCTCATAGAGACGGGATCTCTTTTGGGGGTGGTGATCTGGAACTAGACAGAGGTGGTAGTTGCATTTAGAACATTGTGAATGTTCTAAATACCACCGAATTGTTCACTTTAAATGGTTAATTTCATATTATGTGATTTGCATCTCAGTACATGTCAAAAAACACTCCACTTAGGTCAGTCAGCACACCAGCTTGATCGCATTCATTCCCAGGGTGGCTGTGCAGAGCTCCTGGACCCAAGGGTTCTGGAGACCTCGCTGATCCCTCCTGTGCCTGCACCCGCCAGGTTTTCCTGAAAGAGACGGAGCGACAGGCACTGCAGGAGACACTGCACCGGGAGGTTGTGCGGAAGATCCTGCTCCTGCAGAGCTGGTTTCGGATGGTGCTGGAACGTCGGCACTTCTTGCAGATGAGGCGAGCAGCAGCCACCATCCAGGTACTGTGTGGGCTGATGGGCTGGGGTATAGGGGTGGCTCACGCATGGCCTCTGAATGCCTTTTCTGCTCTGCTGTCAGGCCTGCTGGAGATCCTACCGTGTCAGGCGGGCTCTGGAGAGGACACAGGCGGCCGTGTACCTCCAAGCCACATGGAGGGGCTACAGGCAGCGGGCAGCCTACCGACGCCAGAGACAAATCATCATCCACCTGCAGAGCCTCTGCCGGGGACACCTGCAGCGCAAGAGGTGAACAGAACAGGGTCCTACCCCCTAGAATGTTCCAGAAGCCAGAAAGTTCACTCACCTAAAAGCTGCCTGAGATATGGGCAGAACTGTCAGAATGTCATTCTGGACACAAAGAGGCTGGGAAAGGGATGGCAGGAATCCAGCCACCTGGGTACATAGGTCCCAGAGAGACGCCCCAGGGCTGGTGGGCGGTGCTTATGGCGAAGCCTCAGGTCGCGGTCAGCCACACTCGGTCCCCACCAGGGACCCCTGCACCTGCCTACTCCAGGCCAGTCAGTAGAGTACCTGGATTTAAAAGGAGTGGGTTCAGGCCGCTGCGGGCCGGCCCACAGGGGGCTCCTCTTCCACCACACTCACATGGAGCTTAGGCATCTGCCAGGTCAGGGATCCCAAAGGAATTGAGGAGTCGCTTAACAGATTTCTCCCACAACAGAACTAATGAATGTACCCCTGAACTAGCCAAGCGGACCCAGGGCAGAGGTGGCCGAGGATGGGCCACCCCTCTGTATTCCCCTTTCCTGGCTAAGGAGGTCCCACCTTCCCAGAAGCATCTCAGTGCCAGAGATGACACCTGTACCCCCCCACCCCAGCCCACAAACAGCATGGGGATCCCACCAGAGCATGGCTCAGAGGCCTCCAACACCCTGGGTGGATTCTGGGATCTGTAGGACATTTGTTTCTGAACCCAGCCCCTCTACTCTCCTTATATCAGCTTCCGCCAGATGGTTGCAGAGAAGCAGAAGACAGAAGAGAGGGCGAGGGAAGCCCAGCAAGCCACGAGCGAAGAAACTGCCTCGGGTGGGCTGGGTCCAGAACCATCAGAGGACAGCAAGCATTCAGCCCCGGAGCCCAAGATGTGGCTGAGCCATGAGCCCCCAGCAGAGAGCTCCCACCCCAAGGAGGAGAGCCCCACCCCTGAGAAGTTTCTCCCACCCCAGAAAAACGCCACCGAAAGTCATGAGAAAGTGTCCAGCAGCCGGGAGAAGCGCGAGTCTCGGAGGCAGAGGGGGCTGGAGCACGTGGAACTCCAGAACAGACACATGCAGTCATGTAAGGATGAGAACGCCCTCAGAGAACCTTCTGGAATAATCGCCCTGGATCAGGAGGAGGGCCTCCCCGAAGACAGAAAGGAGAGCAGAGAAGATGAAGCCCCCTCAGACTCAGGGACAGAAACGGAGAACTCTGCTCCTGAAAAGCAGCCCAAGGGGCCACCACAAGCCACACCGGCCTGCCAGGTCCCCGCAGAAACCCCTCAGGCGCCCCAGGGCCGAGTGGAACGGCCCACCAGCCTGGCCTTGGACGGCAAGGTTGGCACACTGGCCCCCAGCCTCACCCCCGAGACCCCCCAGGACAAGAGCAAGCCAAGTGGTGGCCCAAGGGCACAGGACAGGCCTGAGAGCCCCGGAGGCTCCACCCAAATCCAGCGGTACCGAGACCCAGCCTCCGAGAGGCTGGCCAGTGCTGTAGAGCTATGGCGGGGTAAGAACCGGACAGCTGCCAGCCCCAGCGCCATGCTGAGCCAGTCCCTGGACCTTAGCGAGCGGCACCGGGCCATGGGGCCCACTCTCACACCCACAGAGTAAGCCCTACACCCTCCTTTGTCTGAGCACAGTGGGTGGGCAGGGCAGGGGACATATAGTCAAAGGCCTGGCCTCAGGACCACCCTCACATGACAGCTCTAGGGCTGGCTTATTCTCTGCATGGGGCCATCCCATGAACTGTGGGGTGCAGGTATCCCCAAAACACATGAGCAGCTCTGTGCCCAAGAGCTGACACCAGGTGTGTGGGGCCCTGAGGAGGGAGAGAGGGATCTGGCAAGGATGAGCCACCTGCCTGGTGTCGCCCTGCTGGGGTCTGGCTGGAATGCTGAACCCTAGGGGCTCCCACTAAAACAAGCTGTGTTCACTCAAAAAGCCCCTGGCCTGGTGGAAGGAGGCCAGTTAAAAGCCCCACTCTCCACCCTGCCTGGGTCTCGGTTTCCTCATCAGTGAATGAGGGTGACTGAGTACTGGCCTGTTGTCCCAGAGGCCCACTTGGCCAAAGGACAGAGTGGAGGAAGACTCTGGCTTCTGCGAGGGCAGGCGCCCGAGGTCGGCTCACTCTCTGGGTAGATCCGTTCTGTGCATGCAGTGTACAGAGTAGCAGCCCCAGTCTCCACTCACCAGATGCCAGTAGAATTACCCTCTGGATATGACAACCAAAACATCTCTGAATTCTTTCTTGTCGATCAAAGCCACATTTCTGTGATCTCACAGGGAGAGGCGCATTTCATTATCCACCAGCGACGTCTCCAGGCTCCTCCCAGCCCCTGCTCAGGCCAAGTCTCAGGTAAAGCTCCAAGCTGCAGCTCTCTCCCTTCAGGGTCCAACTTGCTTCTGCCCAAAGGGCAGCTTAAGAGAGAAGGGGAGTCAGTGGATAGAGTGTACAGTGACACAGGGACCCTTTGCTTTCTTCCCGTGAAGCCACCTGCATTTGCTTACCCAGCCTCATTCTCTCGCAGCCTCTTTCAGACAGCATAGATGGCGAGCCCAGCATGAAGAAGCCAGTCATCCAGAAGAAGAAGTCAAGCGACGTGTCCACCGGCACAGACGCAGGGCTATCCCCAGGTTCCCAGGCCGACTCTAAGTGAGTGTGGAGTTCGGGTGGGCTTGAGCCACCAGAGGATACTCAGGGCCCCTGCCAGGGCCTTCAGTCTCCGAGCGGTCTCGTCTCCTAAACCGACAGCATTTACAAAGCTGAGTTGGACAGACATTTGCTCGGTAGCAGTTCCATGACAAGAGGCCCACATGGAGCCTGGGTCCTGGCCACATGAGGGTAAAATGATTCCACTGAACCTTAGAGCCAATCTGGGTCACCTCCTCTGGGTCCAGACAGACAAGTTGCATTTGGCTTTTTATGGACTCAGAACCAGATCTCCCGTCCCTACCTCCAGCAACTCTTCCTGGGTCCTCTGAAAATCTAGGCTCTATTCCCAGAAGCTCCCCCAAGTGCTACAGATAGGTCCTTTCCAGAGCAGAGAGATTGGCCACGGGACAAGGGAGCTGTGATCCAGAAAGGCTGAGGAAGGTGAAGAGTGGGCTGTGGTGGGAGACAGAGAGCCCCCCACTGCGGGGCAACCCACCCCCAAAGCAAAGAACCACAAACAGGGTTGCTTCAAACAACAGAAGTGTATTCTCTCATAATCCTGGAGGCCAGAAGTCTGAAATCCAGGTGTCACAGGACCACACTTCCTTCAGAGACTCCAGGGGAGCATCCTTCCTGCCTCTTCCAGGTTCTGGGGGCTCCAGGAGTCCTTGGCTTATAGACGCATCATTCAGTCTCTGCCTTCATCGTCACATGAACTTCTTCTCTCCTGTATCTTCTCTTTTTCTGTTTTTCGTAAGGATACTTGTCACTGAATTTAGGGCCCATCTGGGTAATTCAGGATGATCTCCTTGAGATCTTTCACTTAGTGTCATAGTCCATTCGGCCACTATAAGATAATACCACAGACTGAGCAGCTTAAACAATGGGCAACAGGCGTTTAGTTCTTGCTGTTCTGGAGGCTGGAAGTCTGAGATCAAGGGTGCCAAGTAGATGTAGTGTCCAATGAGAACCCACTTCCTGGTCTTATACAGCATCTGCTCTTTCGTCCTCACATAGCAGAAGAGGCTAAGGTGCACTCTCTGGGGTCTCTCATAAAGGGCGCTAATCCCGTTCATGAGGGTTCCACCCTCATGATCTAATCACCTCCCAAAGGCCCCACTACCTAATATCATACATTGGGAGTTAGGCTGCAGCATATAAATTTGGGGAGACATACACAGTCTATAGTTTTTGGTCATATCTGTAAAGACCCTTTTCCCAAATAAGATCATGCTCATGAGGTTTAGCACATAGCTTCTTGGGGGCCACCATTCACCCCACCACATACACCCAGTAGCCATAGTGCATGATTCGGTATTTATTCTTTGTGATTTTTTTTCCTAATCTTGTGCCATAAAAACACATGAAGGAGTGGTTTTATTTACTTTTTATATGAAAATGATGTTAACTCAGCATCTTGCTTTTTCACCTGTCTCCTCATCAGTTCCCTCAAATTGACCTTATTTTTAGTAGCATCCAGTTCCACTGATAAGAAAGAAAAGTGTTATTTCTCTCCTTATGGTAAGATGACCCTTTCTTTGGCCTCACATCTGTTTTTCATTTCATGAGGCTTAAACTAAACCCCTTATTTTCTCCTTCAGGCCCACATTTATAAGACTTTTCCTGCATAAGAACAAGGATAAAAAGGGTAGTCTAGAGGGTGTGGAGGAGACGGAGAATGCGATCCCTGGGCACGTCATGCTGGAAGCCACCACCATGAAGAAGAATCTAGAAGGTTGGTCACCCGCAGCCTCAGGGACGGACAGCAGAGCTACTGGGGTCCCTGAGGATGTGCCCCATCCCCAGGTGGGGCCTTGGGTACATGGCTTTAGACCCAGTCCCCACCCCTGGGGGCACTTTGTGGCCGTGGACCCCAGTGCACAGCCGTACAGGGTCCTGGTTCTCTGTGTTTGTGACCACGCCTCGAGAGGCTGACCAGCATCCTGCCCTCGACAGCCACTCTTTCTCCCCTACAGCCCCCTCCAGCCAGCAGCACCGCCACACTGCGAGCGAGAAGCACACCAAGGAGCTGGGAGGCAAAGGGAAGAAAAACCGAAACCTCAAAATTGGCAGAATCACAGTGTCAGAGAAATGGCGGGAGTCAGTGTTCCGCAAGATCACCAACGCCAATGAGCTCAAGTACCTGGATGAGTTCCTACTCAACAAGGTGGGCCTCGGTGGGAAGGGGCATACACTGGGGGGGGGGGGGGGAGGCGTTGCAAGTCTTCAGACCTGGGCCTCCCCAGGAGGGCCATCACCACCCAGCAGTCTTCTGAATCGCCACATCACAGCTCTTAGCAGACCGGGAACAGAAAGTCCAGGTGTACACTTCCAACACACAGAAAATTCTAGAAACCTGACACTTGTTCCTAAGTTTGACATCAACTCGTTTTCTGTAAAACCCAGCCTGGGCTCACATGAGACCATTTGTAACCCACATTCCTCTCAGTCGGCACAGATAGAGTTGTCACTCAGTATCTGAAGGGGATTGATTCCAGGACCCCTGCGGATGCTCAGAATCTGAGAACGCTCAAGCTCCTCATGTCTGCACACAGGCTGCAGCAGGGTATGCCGACACGTCGCTCATGTGGACTCAACATTAGTGCTTGATGTGCAGCAAATTCAAGTTTTGCTTTTTGGAACTTTCCGGAGGTTTTTTTCCCCCGATACTTTCAATCTGCAATTAGAAGACACTTCTGTTATCTCACAGTGACCCTTGGAGATGGTTGCCCCACTTTCTCACACACTCGAGGAAACAGAAACACCAAGATCCAGAATAACCTTCCAGGCAGGGCGCTGGACACACCTGCATCCCACCAGGCTGCCTCTAGGTCAGCAGCATCGCCGTGGCTCAGCCGTGACCGTGTACTTACTTTATTTAGAATGAGCTATTAAAAACGCATCGGATCTTGTGGCCGATACTGATTGAGCACTTACTGTGTACAGCAGAGGTGAATAAGCCACAGCCTGTGTTTATGGTGTTCACGGCCCCGGCTGCAGTCAGTTCCACAGCAGGATTTGGGAGCTTCCCAGAGGGGCAGCAAGGGATCCTGCAAGGGTGGACGTGTTGTGAAATGACCAAGCCATTCACGCTTGTCCTGTGGCATGGCCAGGGGTCGAATGCAGATGCTTCGCAACATCTGCAGATGTTTTTGGTCATCACGAGTGAGGGTGCTACTGGCATCTGGTGGATGGAGGCCAGAGATGCCACTTCAAACCCTACAGTGAGTGATCCAGCCCTAAATGTCAATAGTTTGAACCTAGACTGAAGGGACAGGGGAGACCAGGATTGGCCAGAGGGCCCAGATTTTATCCTACAAGCCCAGGGGAGCCAGAGAAGGACTTGGGACAGGGCAAAGTGGTGTCCACTCAGATGTCCTGCCTCAGGCAACACAGGGTCAGTGGTTTTCTCCTTCCCTCTCGCCAGATAAACGACCTTCGTTCCCAAAAGACACCCATCGAGAGCTTGTTCATTGAGGCCACCGAGAAGTTCAGGAGCAACCTCAAGACCATGTACTCTGTCCCAGTACGTGTAGACATCAGCCCCAGGGGTGCCCCAGCAATCCCCAAGCTCCCCCCAGGGTACCCCCCTATTCGTGCAATGTGATCACACCTTCTGTCCCCACAGAATGGGAAGATCCATGTTGGCTACAAGGACCTGATGGAGAACTACCAGATCGTTGTGAGCAACCTGGCGGCCGAGCGCGGCGAGAAGGACCCCAACCTGGTCCTCAATCTCTTCCAGTCACTGCTGGACGAGTTCACCCGTGGGCACACCAAGAATGACTTTGAGTTGCCCAAGGTGAGTGATGCCACTCTGGGTAGGGGCAAGGGACCAGCATGGCATGGAGGGGCGGCTGGGGGCAGGGGTACCCCAGGGACCCACACAGACCTGCCTTCGTGTTCCCTCACAGCAGAGCAAAGCTCAGAAAAAGAAGCGGAAGCAGGAACGCGCTGTGAGTATGAGTGTGCACTTGCAAGCATGTATGCGTGTGAGTGTGTGCAGGCGAGTGTGTTTTCCTGCCCAGCCCTAAGGAACCCATCATGAGTGAGCGGCCCCAGGCCCTGAGCTGCCGCAGGCAACGTCCACACTGGGCAGCCCCGTGGGGGTCCTCCCTCACCGCTCAGTGCCCTCCTACACGGCCCCCAGGTCCAGCAGCACAACGGGCACGTGTTTGCCAGCTACCAGGTGAGCATCCCACAGTCGTGTGAGCAGTGCCTCTCCTACATCTGGCTCATGGACAAGGCCCTGCTCTGCAGTGGTGAGTACCCTAGCACCCCACTGCATGCCCCCTGTATCCCAACTCCCAAACCCTACTCATGCCCCCAACCCTCCACCAAACCCCTCATCACCCACTACAACCCCTGACACTTCACAAAATCTCCAGATTAGCCACTGTACCCCCAACCCCTCTCAGTGCCTCCTAACCCTGCCACCGTATCCCCAACCCCTTGCTGTGCACCGGGGCCTTCACCCCAGCCACAGGGTGGATCTTTCCTGAACACTGCCCCAGCTACATCTCACCCACTCAAACCCCTACCTGGGCGGGTCACCCTGTGTCCTACCGCCAGGCCTTTGTACATGCTGCTTCCGCTACCTGAGCCACTGGCCCCTCCCCCATGTGCCGGGGGAGTCTAGTCAGTCCCCACCAGGGGACCCTGAGAGACAGATATAGCCCAGGATAGCCCAGCTGGCCCTCAGTCAGACAGCCAGAAGGTAGCCAAGCCGAGACTAGAGACCAGTTGGCCCTCAGAGGCCTGGTCAGGTCTAGCAGGCCCCTAGCACTTGTTTTCTTGCCAGGACCAGCCAGGCCTGGCCTTTTTTTCAGCCCAGGGTCTCCTCCTCTCCCCTTTGGTCCTGTGTGAGGAGCAGCTTTCCATCCCACTTCTGTCATAAATACCCCGGCAGTTGTCACTGTGCTGAGATAAGGACACACCAGACACTACCTCCTTTTTATCATAGCTGGTTTCTTCTCTCCATATGTGACGTCCCTTAGTCTGGGGCTTGGTGTGGTTGGGAGAAGCAAAAGCAACATCATTTATACCGCCATCATAGGCCGAATCCCTAGGGCTGCTTCCTGGCAGGACTAAGTTACAAGCTCCCTAAACCCCTGCATTTATCTCACTGGCCAGGCTGGCTCTGAGGCCACTAACAGTCTCCATCTATGAACACCTGCCTACATGGCTCCCTCACCTGGGGATCAGGGCAGAGATTTGTGTGATGAGAGTTTAGAATCCGGTCAATGGGCCCCCAGCTATTGGGACAGGCAGTCATGGGAGCCTGGGGCCCCTGATGCTCCGCCTGTGACCACCCTCCCCCAACCATGTCCTCCTAGTGTGCAAGATGACCTGCCACAAGAAGTGCGTGCACAAGATTCAGACCTACTGCTCCTACACATGCAGAAGTAAGGTGAGCCCACCGAGGCCAGGAACTTTCCAGAACAGCACTAAGTTCAGGACCAGGTACCTGGAGAAGGCAGTCCTGAGAGGTGTACAGGAGAGAGTGTGCTAGGTGCAAGGCCAAGGGAGGGCATCAGGCAGGAGCAGGGAGCTGGCAAGAGGGGCTAGTCCCAAAGCCAAGCACACCTGGTTCTGCTCAAGGCCCCCCGAGGCAGGGACTGGGCTTGTGTGTGCTTATCAGACCCTGGCTCCGCTCCTCCCTCCTCCAGGTGGAGAGAGTCCCCGCACTGTGCCCAGAAGGGAAGTAGGGTCCCAAGTGCTGGGGCGGCAGCAGGAGCCAGGCCTGATTATTCTGAGGGGCAGTGGGTGCTCCTCATAGCGAGCCCCTGCCCAGTGGCTATCGAGCTGACCTCTGCAGCCCAGCACACCCAGCAACCTGCAAGGGGGGATGAAGGACAGAGGGACAGAGCCCACAGAGGAGGCCCACGGGGCAACCGGAAAGGACAGCCAACCCAGGCCTTACCCTGACTCCTGACATTGCAGAGCGAGCCAGGTGCTGAACCAGGCCACTTTGGTGTGTGCGTGGACAGCCTGACCAGTGACAAGGCCTCAGTGCCTATCGTGCTAGAGAAACTTCTGGAACATGTGGAGATGCATGGCCTGTACACTGAGGGGCTGTATCGCAAGTCGGGCGCCGCCAACCGCACGAGGGAGCTGCGGCAGGCACTGCAGACAGGTGGGTGCTAGGGCAGGTGGGGCCTGCAAACAAGTAGGGATCGAGGGCAGGGGGGCACCGTGAGGGACTCCGGGCGCAGCCCTCCTGCCTGCGTTCACCAGCCCCTCACACTTTCCCCACAGACCCAGCGGCTGTCAAGCTGGAGAACTTCCCCATCCATGCCATCACCGGGGTGCTCAAGCAGTGGCTGCGGGAGCTTCCCGAGCCCCTCATGACCTTCGCCCAGTATGGCGACTTTCTCCGCGCCGTCGGTGAGTCCTGTGATGGCGGCAAGGGCATACAGGTGGTCATGGTCAGGGTCAGAGCCACAAGCACACTGGCTAGCCAGGGAGGCGGGACCACCTAGTCAGAGCTGAGAAACCAAGGCCTAGGGTGGGGCTGGGACCCCTCTGTGGCCCTGCATTCTTGCCACATGCCCAGCCCAGGCCCCACATGGCGGGAGGCTCCCCTGTCCCTAGGGTGAATCTCTGTGGGACCCATGGGGAGCTGATACCTGGGCCTTTCTAGAGCTGCCAGAGAAGCAGGAACAGCTGGCTGCCATATACGCCGTCCTGGAGCACCTGCCAGAAGCCAATCACAACTCCTTGGAGCGGCTCATCTTCCACTTAGTCAAGCAAGTGCCTGCTGCCACTCCCTTTGGGGGGGTCCCTGCCAGGATCCTGGCCACCCGCTCCCAGGAGGGTATTCTCTGCTAGTTCTGCACCAGGACATGGGTCCTTGTTGGGCTATCTGGGAAAGATCACTCTCTAACTGCCAGTCACCATACAGGGTGGCCCTGCTTGAGGACGTGAACCGCATGTCACCCAGTGCTCTGGCCATCATCTTTGCACCCTGCCTCCTGCGCTGCCCTGACAACTCAGACCCGCTGACCAGCATGAAGGACGTCCTCAAGATCACCACGTGAGTGCCAGGCCTGCCCCACCCCCACGCGTGCTCAGGGCAGCCCTGCCAGGGACTCCTTGAGCTCTTTTGAGGCTGAAGAACCAGAAAAGAAGGGAAGTCTTCACGCCTCATCACAGGGCAAGGGGTAGAGGTGATGCCAACACGTCAGCAGTGAGAGTTGGCAGCAAACAAAAGCGCTAGTTTCAGGGCTTCTTCTTTCTTTCTGCAAAAGTTCTCCAAAAGTTCCTCAGAACTTAGAAAGTCATCAGACATTAGTCACTAAGACGACGTTGTTGAGGTGACTTGTGAAAACAAGAAACTGTCACTGTAAGTGGTTTCACGAGGCAAACACACCAAGAAGGCCTGACATTATAGTCCCCAGGCCATGCTCATCATGATTAAGGAACAGTAACAGGCGGCGAGGAGAGGAGCCTGGTGTGACCTGACTGGTTTGCTTCTGGCCTCTTCCAGCAGTCTTTTCTCCTTTTTTTTAATGTGCTTGTAGTGATGGAAAATTTGAGTTGTGATTGCTTCTCATTCCAGGCTGTCTTTCCATACTAACCACTCAGACTGGAGTCCCTCCGATGCCACTTTGAGCTGAGTCCTCCCAGTGCCTTGCCCTCCAGGCAGTCCTCCACCCAGTACTGCCCACTCCAGGCTGAGTCCCCCACCCAGTACTGACTGCTCCAGGCCAAGTTCCCCACCCAGTGCTGACCACTCAGGCTGGCCCTGACCACTAAGCAGATAACCTGCTAGTCAGAGTGCATGCACATCCTGGAGCTCTTGGGGCTGCAGCCCTTGGGATAAGTCACCCACCTTCCCTAGGCTTCATACTTCCTGTGAGATGGGATAATCCTCACCCTGCAGGGTGACTGAGGAGTCAGTTCACTCCAGCTGGCTGTAGGTACTTTTTCCTACAAACGAGGCTCCTTAAGATAGGGACACAGGCTCAGAGAGGTAGAGCGAGTCATCCAAGGTCACACAGCGAATGAGCTGGGGCCAAGATGGGAGCCACGGCTGTGTCTGGTCTCTCTGGGTGGGTCTCTACCTTGGCCACTGTTCCCCAGTCTCCAGCCAGCACCTCCCTGGACATTAGGCCCTCAGGCCGACCATTCCTGAGGGCATTAACTGGCCTTCTCTGTGGGCCTTCTCCACAGCTGTGTGGAGATGCTGATCAAGGAACAGATGAGGAAGTACAAAGTGAAGATGGAGGAGATCAGCCAGCTGGAGGCCGCAGAGAGCATTGCCTTCCGCAGACTCTCTCTCCTGCGACAAAACACTGTAAGTACATGTTTTGGGTGAGGGCCTTGGCAGGGGCATGGTCAGAGGAGGGTGGATGGGCGTGGCTTTGTGGGAGGGGCTCAGGCCACAGGGTGGGGTCTCACATCCCTTACTGTGCACTCCCCTGGCCGTAGGCAGCCTGGCCAAGGACCAGTTCCTTACCTTAGCCAAGTGACCACCACCCTCTCTGTCTCACACCGACTGTCCCTCTCAGGGACCTGTCACCCACTTGGTGGTAGTTCTGGTCATCTTCCAGCCCTGGCCCTTGCTGACTTCAGCCCTGCCCTTAGGAGACTGACTCCCACAAAAGTGGCTTCAGAGTGTGGGGGATAAGGGGGTGGGTCCTGGGCTACCTGTCCAGGAGGACCCTGTCCTAGTCCCCATGATCAGATGTGGCTTGGTACCCATGATACAACCTGTGTTGGTCATGGCCGCATGTGGTTACCCTCTGTTCATCTCTCCCCCCAGCCATGGCCTCTCAAACTGGGGTTTTCATCTCCCTATGAGGGGGTCCTGGTATGTACATGGTCGGTGGGCCCACCCTGCATGTCTTTGGTGCAGTGCATGCTGGGGTTCCCCTCGGCCCCTGGGGTCCTTGTAGGATAGGCCCAGCATGTCCTAAACTTCTGGAAGTGCATGCTAGGGGAGGCTTGTTGGCCTGACGACCACCTGTGCTGAGGACAACTAACCAGCTGTGCACCAGCCACTCGGCCCCCATGTGGTCCCTGGATCAGCCTCACTAAGCCCGCTGCCCACGGCAGAACTAACCTCCCCCAGAGCTGTGCACGCCACCTTCTCCCTACCCACAAGCACTGACCCCACCTGCCTGGAGGGGCTGGCCAGACCTGCCACTGCTCTGTTGCAGAATAAGAGCCCCACAGCCCGGGGAAGCAGCAGCGGCCCAGAGGAGCTGGGGGTGCTGCCAGAGGAGGAGGCAGCCGGCAACGATGAAGACCGAGAGAAGGAGATCCTCATTGAGCGGATCCAGTCCATCAAGGAGGAGAAGCAAGTGTTCCTCCAGCCTCTTCCCACTCTCATCCATACCATCCATCCCCCATCCACTGGCCCTTCCACTATGCATAGGGGACCTGGCCATTAGGAGGCTGACGGGCCAGGGTCAAGCCAGTACCCACCTCATGGAGTGCTCCTGTCCTAAAACAGCCCAGGGCTCTGTTTAAACCCCATGCTTGACCACGGGGAACCGTAGTGGCCCACAGAGAAAGAAAGGGTAATGGGCGATGTCCGAATTTTTATCTTGAAGATGGCCTTAGCTAGGGTGACCATTACTTTGTTGTCCAGTTGAGATGTGTGAAAGAGGGTGCCATTAAAATATTACGCCAGGAGAACAGGTGTGACCCAAGGCACCTGACCACCTAATTTCACAGAGTAGGGCACTCCAGGCAGAGGGAACAATGCATGCCAAGGTCCCAAGGCAGGAGCTCCTCACTTGCTCAGTGTTGGGGCCAATTCCCGGCTTCCCTCAGGAGCCTGACTCCATCTTCCCACGAGCTTCGCAGGGTCACAGGCATTTTGGGCCAGGTGTGCTTTGAGAGTAGAAAGTTCTGGGGGCAGAGCGTCCTATCCAGGACCAAGATGGCCTGCTCTGTCCCCTACCATCCTGGCACTTTCCTTGGGGTGGTCTTTCATCATGGGTCAACAGCCTTGGACATGTGATCCTGTCGTCCCCAGGGAGGACATCACCTACCGGCTGCCGGAGCTGGACCCTCGGGGCTCCGATGAGGAGAACCAGGACTCGGAGACATCAGCCAGCACTGAGAGCCTATTAGAAGAGCGGGCTGGGCGGGGGACCTCGGAAGGTCAGTATTAAGGTAGCGTCTGCTTTTTTCCTTCCCGTGTCTCCCCCTGGCAGGCCCTGGGGTGAGGGTCCATCTGCTGGCCCTGAAGCTGCAGTAACCCTGCCATCTGTCTCCCAAAAGGGCCCCCCACGCCTGCTCTCCCCAGCCCGAGCGTGCCCGCCCCAAGCCCCCTCCCTGAGGTGGCTGCTTCTCCAAGACGAAGGCCGTCATCCTTTGTGACGGTCAGAGTGAAGACCCCCCGGCGGACCCCCATCATGCCCACGACCAACATCAAGCTCCCACCTGGCCTGCCCTCCTACCTCCCCGGCCGGGCACCAGGTGCCCAGGAGGCTGCCATCCCAGTGAGGCGCCGGGAACCACCTGCCCGCCGCCCAGACCAGGTACACTCTGTGTATATCACACCGGGTGCACACCTGCCTGCTCAGGGCACTCAGGAGCTCCTGGACGAGGACAACCGGCCGCCTGGGGCCAAGCGGAGGTATTCGGACCCCCCAACCTACTGCCTGCCCCCCACCTCAAACCAGGCTAATGGCTGAGGGCCCACAGTGCCAGAGTCAGCACATCTGAGGACAACTCCATGCTGGAGCTCCATAGCCAGCATTTGGCTCTCTGAGAAGGATCCGGAATGAAAAGCTCCAAGAGCAATATGAAGTGGGCACCGGTTCCAAGTGCAGAGTCCAGGCAGGGAGAGGCCAGCAGGGCTGAGCCCCGACGTCGCACAGATGTGCTGCCCAGAGCCTGAATCTTGGCAAGCAGCTTGGCTTCTCCCACCACCCCCCTTTTGTACGGTTTTACAGTAACTTACTTTGTGCCTGGTTTACATAACTTTATACTGTAACAGCCTTAACAGAAGACCAAATTGTTTTTTTATATGTGTATGTACAAACAATTTTATATTAATGCCCTGCCTCACCCTTATAACATCGACACAAGACTTAAGAGCTAAGCCCATACAGCCACCCCATCTCAGAGGTCCAGGCCCATACTGAGGACAGCTTGGGGGGCGTCCATGGACCAGGACCCTGCACCAGGGATTTGGACACTTGGGGTCATCTGACTGCCCCCAGTCTGTCTGGGACTTGTCCAATGACCCGGCCTGTGACCAGCTGGCCCACGTGCATTCAAAGGAGCAGTAGAGCCTTCCATGGGGATCCAAGATGTTGGCTGAAGGCAGGACATGAGGTAGGAGGGGTGGCCTCGACCTGGGGCACCAGAGACCTCATGTCCAGGGAGATTTAAATGTGACCATCACTCCTCTGTCCACCGTTTCCTGAATGACGGAGGCTGGGGAGGCTGCCCTTGGCACTGCCTGCTGTGTGGCAGAATAGGAGCCTTTGACTCAGGACCGCTCACAGACTGGGAGAGCAAGGCCTGGGTTTGCATGTCCCAACAGGCCCATAATGACAGCCTGAGCATCTCCAGAGTGGGGCTCCCCTCTCTCAGGCTCCACTCATTCCCTGGACACCTGGACAGATGGTCCTGGGTGTGGAAAAAGGCACCCCATACACCATGTGAAATAAAAAGTGTCAGTTCGTTTGCATATGATTCCTGCTCAGACCTCCTTGGGGTTGGAGGAGCATGGGCAGCAGGTGGGAAGACCTGCCTTGATCCTCCAGCAAATGTTACTGTTGGAATTTCACATACTCCTCAGTGAGGAAGGTGGGCCTGCTGGAAGTTCGTGCATATTGATCAAGAAACCAGGAGAAGCAGGGAGTTCCTGGAGTTGCATTCAGTGAAAAGAACCTGCTGTCCTTGGAGCTGCCTCCTGTTGTCTTGTTTCAGCACTCACCCTTCCCAGCCGAAGCCATTTGCCTTGTGGGGTGTGGCAGTTCTTGATGGGTCCCACAGACAGGCTCCCAAGCAGCAAAATATAGGCAGCTGTGGGAACTGGCTGGAAGGTGGGTCCCATAAGGGTGGGCAGCCAGTGGGAACTGGCTAGCAGGTGGGGGACAGTGAAGAACCAGACTCCAGACTACACATGCAAGAGAGTTGGGGGGCTTGTCCAAGGTCACACCGCTGGGATGAAGCGTGGCTGGGTTTCAGAACCTGCCAGGTCTGCTTTTACCCATCCTGGGTCTGTTTCCATCCACTGTATCCTGAGAGGCCACAAGGCCCACTTGTGTGACTGAGACACAGGTGACCTGAGGGCTGGGAAGATAAAATGGTTGCATGGCAGGGTTGTCCCTGTGAAACCTCCATCTTCACCCTACTTCAGGAAGGGGCTCCCAGGATGGGCCTCGGCTCCATGGGGGCCTCGGTGCGCTGGGACTGGGTTCTTTCCATGGGATCTGAGCCTTAGGGGTGACCCGGTCCCACTTTTCACTCCCAGAGCTAACCTGTGTCCCCCTTGAAGCAGACACTGCCCCACTGCCCATTTCCCAAGGGAGGAAATGCTTAGAAACGGCAGGGGATGGAGTCAAAGTCTGGGGTAGGACCCAGAAGTTTGGATGGGCCCCTAAGCACCAGGGCCTCTACCCCCGGAAGAAATCGGGGAAGGTTGCCTGGATGCCAGAGAGCTCAGTGTGGAAAGAACCTAGACAGAAATGAGCGTACTGGAGGAATTTAGAGCAGGGGGAAAGGAATGAGCAGAGGACGCGTTGCACCTGGGCCTGATACCGAAGGATCTGGTCCTCTCAACCCTTCCTGAAGAGTTCAGATGCTCGCGAGGAAAGCAGGAGACTCGGCCCTAAGTATGGATGGGATGGTATCTTTCTTGAAACAAGACATTACCTCCGCCCCAAACAAAGACGAGACATTGAAGGAGCAGGGCACGCCCACCCGGAAAAGGTTAAATGTAGGTAGGCACTTCCGCCCTCCCTTAAGATGGCGCCGGCGGAAGGGGCGGGGTACTGCAGCGTGGTGATGGCCGCGTCAAGGCTAGAGCTGAACCTGGTACGGCTGCTGTGCCGCTGTGAGGTGATGGCCGCGGAGAAGCGGGACCCGGACGAATGGCGTCTGGAGAAGGTGAGGGGATGCCGCGCTGCAGCATAAAGCCTGACTCCCATATGATAGTCCCCAGGAGTAGTGGCCACAGGGCTTGATTCTTCCGCCGCACCAGCCACTCTGGCTGTGCCCCTTTCCTGTCGGCTCCGCCACGTCCATCCGCTACTTCCTGGTACCTGGGGCTCACCTGGCCTCTCCCGTATCCCAGCCCCGCCCCACCCTAGTCCCGCCCCTCGTTGGCTCGGCCCTCTTTGAGCTGGATGGAAAAGAATGCAGGTACCCGGCTGACACCTACCTTCCCTCCCCAGTACGTGGGAGCTCTCGAGGACATGCTGCAGGCTTTGAAAGCTCAAGCGAGGTAAGTGCAGGCGACCAGAGGGGCTTCACATCTGGGATGGAAGTGGAGGCCAGGGGGCCAGCATCTGTTGGGAAACCCCTGGTCTCTTGTCTCTGCTTAAACTCTTCCCTGAACTGGGGACAGCAAGTAGGTTTTCTTTTTCCTCTTCTCGCCATCCAGCAAACCAGCCTCCGAAGTGATCAATGAATATTCCCGCAAGGTAGACTTTCTGAAGGGGATGCTGCAGGCTGAGAAGCTGGTGAGCAGGGGCACCTCTGCTTCCTCAGCCTTCATCACACTCTCCTGGGTCCCCAGGACCCACCCCCCTGGTGATCCCTTCCTCCCTCTTCTGCAGACCTCCTCCTCAGAGAAGGCACTAGCTAACCAGTTCCTGGCTCCTGGCCGCGTGCCAACCACAGCCAGAGAGCGGGTGCCCGCCACCAAGACGGTACATCTGCAGTCACGGGCACGGTACACCAGCGAGATGCGGAGTGAACTGCTAGGCACGGTAGAGCTCCCTCCCTGAACTTTGGGAACCCTCCAGTCAGGGACGAGAGTTCAGTGCCTGGGATTGGTCAGAACAACTAATACTGGCAGGTGCCAGGACCCTAGGGAGCCTAACATTCTCTACCCTAGTCCATAAAATAAGGCTTCCCAACAGAGGGGCACTTTAGGCAGGGCTTGCTAGAGGAATAGGAGTTTGTTTGGTATAAGGCAAAAGTGGTATGTGTCTGGCTAAGCCACAGAGTTGGCCTAGTGCAAGTTTTGGCTCCTGGCTTGCTACTTGCCACATAGAGGCAAGATGTTTTTATCTGTAAAACAGGTTGACAGATGCCTTTCTGAGCACTCTACATGAATCAGCTAAACCCATCAAAATATGAGCTGTTGTCATTACCAGTTTATAGATGAGGAAATTGAGAATCAGAGGTCACAGGACTTGCCCAGGTTCCTGACTAAGGGTGCAGAGGTTCTGAGAGCAGAAAGGATAGGTTTGGGGGCACGACAGGATGGGTAACTTCCTACCTGTCCCTTTTTCCCCACAGGATTCTGCTGGAGGTGAGTCACCCTGAGCAGAACAGGACTCAAGTCCCAGCTGCCTGGGACAAGACATGTGTCCTTACTGCCCCCCATCTTTTGTGCTTCATCTGGTTCCCACAGGGTCTTCTGCAGCCCAGGGAGAATGTCCCTGGGGGGATAACCACATCATGCCTGTGGGAGGGGCTGGAAAGAGAGGAGGTGGTCCCCAGAAGAAACAGAGAGGGACCTGGGGCCTGGGGCAGCCCAAATGGGGGTGAGGAAAACATCCCCATGATGAGACAGCATTTGAGCTAGAGCTTTGAGGCATGATCAGGAGCCCACTGGACAGCAGATAAGATGGGAAAGGGCCTTATGGGGACTTATAGGGAACAGATAGGGTACACCAGGTAGTGGTCAGGGAGCTGGAACACAGAAAACCAATCCTCTTCTCCTTTGTGCTTGGCCTGTTCTGCTTCTAGAGCCAGAGCTGGATGTGAGGAAGAGAACGTGAGTGTCTTCAGCCCTTGGGCAGCACTGGGGGTCAGGGGGGCTGGACAAACCTTGGGCCACTGAGGCACCATCCTGAAAGTCTAAACCACCCATCACACACCACTTCTGGGAATGCTCTTCTTAGGAGCCAAAGCAAAGAAGGGGAAACTGAGCCCCAAGTAGGGCAGTGGCTACAGCCATAACCTCTGGATTCCCTAGGAACATGTTTGCCTCTTCCTCTCTCCACCCCATGTCATGTCCACCCATCCACTCATGTGTGGGGTCAGTGGGGTAGCAGGGCCCAGGCCAGGAGATGAGAAGCAATCAGCAGCAGAGCTAGACCTCGTCCTGCAACAACACCAGAACCTCCAGGAGAAGCTGGCAGAAGAAATGTTAGGCCTGGCTCGGAGCCTCAAGACCAACACACTGGCCGCCCAGAGCGTCATCAAGAAGGACAATCAGGTATGAGAATTATGGGAACTCTTCACTCTCTGCCCTGGGGCATCAGAGAAGGTTTCCTAGCAGAGGGGCATTGTGGTTGGGTCTTGGCTGGATAAATAGGAGTTTGGTAGAAGGCAAAAAATGGCATCCCCAGCAGAGGAAACAGCACCGGCAAGGGCCAAGAGGTGGTGACTTGCATCAAGGCAGTAGGGAAAAGCCACACTCTACCCATCCTATAGATAATCTCCCCCACCTCATCCACAGACCCTGTCGCACTCACTCAAGATGGCTGACCAGAACCTGGAGAAGCTAAAGACAGAATCAGAGCGGCTAGAGCAGCACACACAGAAGTCAGTCAACTGGCTGCTCTGGGCTATGCTTATCATTGTCTGCTTCATTTTCATCAGCATGATTCTCTTCATCCGTATCATGCCCAAACTCAAATAAAGACCTGGCCTGGTGTACCCTATCTGTCCTCTATCTGCCGTCCACTCCTGTCCAGAGGTACCCTTTGGGGTGAGCAACAAGATGGGAAGGCCATTGGAGGCCCCCAAGAACTTCAGAGAGTACATGAGCAGGGGAAGAAAAAGATCAGGCTTCGGGCAGGGGTGGTAACTCAGCAATCCCCTCCCCATTTCCACCTGGCACCTACCCCACACTGGACATGGTGGAGTCCCTAGAGGCCCCAGGAGCCCCCAGTCTGATAGAGTCAGAGTAGAACAGTGCCTTCAGCCCTGTGGAGTCAGGGTGAGGCCTGGAGGATAGGGGAGGAGTGGGGCCATGCCTGAAGGTCAGCCTGGAGGAGGGGGCATCAGTGCTGGGCCTTCATTACGATTGAAGGTGATAGTTCAGGGGCAGCACTCAGCACAGCCTAAGTTCTCAGGACATTGCAGATGCTTCACACAGTCATTCAGCAACTACAGGAGGGTCGGTGTATGTCCTGCCCTGCCCTGCCCTGCCCTGCCCTGCCCTGCCCAGGCCATAGTCTGATCTCTTCAGACGAGAACTGAGCACTGGAATTGCGACCCTGGAAGGAATCATGAGTGGAAGTCCAGGGTGAGAGTGGGTCCTGGCCTTTGTCCACCCCCACTCAGACTTTGGGGACAAAACTTGTGAGGGTGGTGACAAAGGGAGCTTAGGGAGGGTGAACAGGTGACAGGTGCACAGGGGTATGTCTATCCCAGACCCTTGGGAGTGTGAGCAGGCTCTTACACCTCCATGGGACACGCATGGAGGTGCCCATGTGGAGCCCCGTTACCACTGATGCCAAAACATCAGATAGAGATTTTTAAAAGCTCTAGTGTCAGCTTTTTAAAAATAGATCATTAAAAAAGGCTCAAGCCTGAGACCCAGGAATAAGTCAATGTTAGGAAGCCTGTCAATAGCCACATTAATGCATCAGGAAACAAAACCATAGAGTGGACACGGTGAAATGGTACTCTGTACTATTTCAGAACAGTACAAAGATCTGTTACTCAAAGTCTCTTAATAAAAAATAAGGTAGAAATGGATTTTTCCCCTCATTTAACTGAAAAATCTCAATCCAAAGGCAGCATTGAGTTTAATAGGCAAATACTGGAAGTTTTGCCGTGGAGGGAATGCCCATGGTCCACCTACCTCCCCCAATAATTTAACATTGTCTGGAGGTGTCAGTGCAACTGGACAAGAAAAGAAATGAGTTTGAAAAATGAGAAAAGAGGCAAAATTCCTTGCAGATACAACCAACTGTCTATATGAAAGACAAATTAAAAAGCCATTTTAATAATTCAATAAGCTAGCAAGGGACTTAATGAGATTTAGTTTCCTATATGTAAAAAAATAAAAAATAAAAAATAACCCAGCAAAACATATTGGAAGATCCCATTTACAACAGCAACAAAAAGATACACTTCCTGCTTAAACTAACTTCCTCAATATAGGAAGAGCTGCTGAAAATCAACAATAAAAAAAGATTTGCAGTCTACAGCCATGCTACCCTGAAGAACCCTGATACTGTCTGATCTCAGAAGCTAAACAGGGTCGGGCCTGGTTAGTACTTGGATGGGAGACCACCTAGGAAGACCAGGTGCTGTAGGAGTAAAAAAATAAAAATAAATAAGGGATTGTAAATTGACAAGGTCCTTGCAATTTGTGAGGTCAACCAAGGGTTGCCTCATCTAAAAATTAAAAAAAGAAAAAATGATTTGCAGGAAATAAACAGGAAAATAAATACAAATGGTTTCTAAACGTCTTCACTCACCAGATTAGGCAAAATTTAGAACTTTCAAAATACACTTGCAGAAAACCATGATAACATTAGGGTTGCAAAGGTTTTAGGAAAACCAGCGTTTCTTTCACTGCTGGTCAAATCATCAACAACATAATCTCACTGAAGAACAAATTGACAGTATCTTTCCACAGGTCCCTTTGCGGGGTCAATTCCCCTTCTAAGGATTTATCCCACAGATAATACACAAGTAGCCAAAGAAATTTACTGGTGAATATTTTTACAGTATTATCTGCAATGAAGAAAATATATTTGTCATTAAATTAAGGATCTTTCCAGCAGACACAATTAAGTGCAGCTTCTGGGGACAAGGCATGTGAGAAATTTATTGTTTGGATTTTCTAAACATGTCTCTA
The DNA here is from genome assembly GCF_902729225.1 of Pteropus medius. NCBI lineage: Eukaryota > Metazoa > Chordata > Mammalia > Chiroptera > Pteropodidae > Pteropus > Pteropus medius. The sequence goes on from NW_024343732.1 coordinate 1,286,437, forward strand.
GTACTTGGAAAAGTATTTTTTAAATACAATTGCCTTGTGAATAGATAAGTGCAAGTTTGACAAAACCACCGGTCTTTCAGACAAATAAGTGAGGGTCAGAGAGGGTAAATCACCGACCCCAAACACAGCAGGACCGGGTCTCGGTTGGACTCGAACCTGTGCTTCCAGAGTGCGAGTATACTTCCCTCGTCGCTAGGCCCCTCCCCTCACCGTCAGCCCCGCCTTATACCACCAGGCCCGCCTCTCCCGTCAGCCCCGCCCCCGTTTTGCGGAGCGACCCCGCCAGTTGGGTCCAAACTGCAGTTAATACACAATCCGGACTCAGGCGGCCCTGAGAGTGAATCCAGGCACAGAGCCCCGGAAGCTGGGACAGGTGACGCCCGGAGGGAGCGTTTCGTGAGGCGCGCAGCCGGGGCGGGGGTCCCGGGGAGCTTCTCTAGGGCGGCGTCCGTGGGTTCCGTGCGCCTTAGCGGGGGAGGTTTCGGCAGCGCAAAGGTTAACGCGAGCCTTGCTCGAAATACACCGTGGCGTCATGGGTCATTTGCATAGCGCTTTTCCGAGTTACGCAGCCTTGCTCTGAGGACCAATCGCGCGTGCCTATGCAAATACAGTGGGGCTGGGAAACGCGCCGGCGGCGGCTGGAGAGTTGTCCTCCACCAGGTTCGCCTCCAGGCGCGTTCTTCTCTCTTGTCCACAGGCTGCCTGCCGACCACCCCCGCCACGCGCGGGACACGACACCCCCCGCAGGGCCCGCCCGCCGGCTCCGGGACGCCCGAGCGGCGCCTCCCGGAGGTCGATGCCTACCCGGGAGCCCCATCAGACACGCGGCTGCCGGGGGGACCTGCAGATTCGCCCTCCTGGCCCGGGGCCCCCGGTGAGTCTGAATGGGAGGAGAGTCCCAAGGCCGAGCAAAGGATTTATTCCCCCAGTTTAAAGGATCCCGGCTTCCTGATACCCTTGTTAACTCCAAACTATAACTGCAGCGTCTGCAGCGGCTGGTGCCTCGAGGCCTGGAAACCTACCCTCTGTGCCAACCCCAGCCAGGACCCCACACGGCAAGGCCCAGGAAGATTGTATTTGAGGATGAGCTGCCCTCCCGGCCCCTTTTGGGCGCCAAGAAGCCTGTTGTATCCATCCCTGGGGGGCATATGCCTATGCCCCACTCAGTGCCCGACTATGAGCTGTAAGTGTCTCCTATGTGGTTGCTGATACCTGGGAACAGGGAAGGGGCACTGAGGCTGGGCTTTGGCAAGTGAATAAGAGTTGACCAATTAGAGAAAACGGACATTTTGAGCAGGGAGCCCAGCATGAGCAAAGAAAAACAAATTACACTGCTTTGGGGAAAGGCATTGGTTTTTTTTACACTCACACTCTGCCCCATTTTCAACCCCGCAGTAAGTACCCAGCAGTGAGCAGTGAGAGGGAACGGAGCCGCTATGCTGCAGTGTTCCAGGACCAGTATGCAGAGTTCTTGGAGCTCCACCAGGAGGTTGGCTCTGCGCGGGCAAAGCTCCAGCGGCTGGAGGCCCTGCTGACCTCACTGCCCCCGCCCCGAAGCCAGGTCAGCAACTAGGTGGAAACCCCTACCCCAGAGTCCTTCCAGGTGGCAGACCCTGGCCTTCAGCACACTTATTGGGTCCAGATCTGACCTCTTCCTCCTCCAGCTTGGGCAGGCACCACAGCATATGGGCAAACATCAGCCCTTGAAGTCCTCCCTAGATTGGCCACTTTGTCTCTCTGAGCCTCAGTTTCCGCATCCCTCCCTGGGTCTAGCACTCCCTGAGTCTTCCTCCTCCTTTTGCAGAAGGAGGCTCAAGTTGCTACCCGTGTCTGGAGGGAATTTGAGAAGAAGCGGACGGTGAGTCATGGTCTCCTGAGCCCCACAGCCTGGTCTTTACACTCCCAACATTCATATGAGTGCCCAGTTTCAAGGAAAGAAAACCGAGGCTCAGAGAGGAAGAGCAAAGGGTGGAGCAGCTCAAGGGCCATAGGCCAGACTGCCACAAGGACTTCCTTGGCTCTCGCCCTGCCCAGGACCCCAGCTTCTTGGATAAGCAGGCTCGCTGCCGCTACCTGAAGAGCAAACTAAGGCACCTCAAGGCACAGATCCAGAAATTCGATGACCAAGAAGACAGTGAGGGTTCTGTGTACTTCTGAGTGTCCTGGGAGACAAGCAAAGGGACACATTGGGGTGAGGGTCCCACCTTGCCTCCACTTCTCTTTCCACCTCCCAGCCTCAGCTCTTGCTGTTCCCCCCGCCTGGGGTAGATTTCCCTGATTGCAAATGCCTCAGCCTTTGAGGCTCAGCTCTGATGACTCTTCCTCCAGGAAGCCTTCCCAGGACCTCTTCCAGGACCCCCAGCCCTGACCCCATGGGGACCCCAGATCTCAGCCCATCCCCTGGAAGTAGGTCCTGCTTTCCCATCCCAGTGGAATAAATATGTTTTAAATACATTCTACTTATAGCTGCTTAACACTCGATTGTTACAAAAAGAATTGTTCTTCCATTTTCCAGAGGGAAAAAATGAAGGTTTGAGATATGGACTTGTCCAGGATCTTTGAGTGTGGTAGGAACCCTTGAATGTCCAGGGGCCTCCCTCTCTTGCAAGAGTTTCAAGTAGCCCTCCTAATGGGAAGCTGAGAGGCCAACATCCAGCATCACCTCCTTAGCCAGCCTTGGGATGGGGAGGCCCCAGAAGCTAGGAGTTTCCACAGGTCAAGTAATGGAGGCAGAGGATCCTAGAGTTTTGCTGGGGTAGGGTCCTGGAGAATTCACGTGCTGTGATGCTGAAGGGGGCATTCTCAGCCCAGGCTACTACAGGAGGCCCTGCTGTGACCAGATAAATGGCACCCTGTGATTCTCCACTTCTGGGCACTGCAGGCTGAATGGTGATTGATGCCCGGCACTGTGCGAGCACAGTTCACATGCCTGGCCCTAGGGGGAGAATGCCCTGGTGTCCACCACATGCCAGGCCCTCCCTGGGCAGGGTAGGTTGGGACACCAGTAGGACAAGGCTCCCTGTGGGGCTGTGTGATGGCTGCCTTCTTTGAGTCTTGGTCTTCCATGGGAGCCACAAAAAGACAGGGTCAGTCAGGGAGACAGACTGCAGGCAAGGAAGGCAGTGACAGCCACTGGGTCACAGAGAGGCTTCAGTCCCCAGACTGGGCCTCATGAAGCCCATCCTCAAGGAAGATAACCCTGGGCCCAGTGTGATAGAGCAATAACAGAGGGCTGGATGGCAATCAACCAGGGAGGCTCAAGATGACTTGTAGGAGGGGCCATATGGGTAGGGTTTTGCCGAAGTACCAGTTGAGCAGTCAAGTCCGAACAAACATCCAAGTCTCTGGCCTGGGGACTGGAAGCAAAACACAATGGTCTTGCTCGGTTCTCAGATGTCCTGGGAGTCTGAGAAATGGGGTATTGCTGCCCAGTTCAACTTAAGTGGACATATATTCACTTACCCACAGGACATCCTCAGAAGATGCTGACTCAGGGCAGGAACCAGTCCAGCCTCTAATGGGTTTCCAGTAGCCTTTCCATCCCACTTCCACTTCAGTCCCCTTCTGGGGGCAGGGCATACCCCTGAGACTCTCATTCACTCCACAGGAAATGGCCTTATTCCCCATCTTCCCAGGCCTCTTCCAAGATGGACATAGGGAAGGCTGTGGTGCTAATGGGGAACCTTTGGGAGGACTGAGACTGCCTTAAGGGCTAAGAGCTAGCCCAGCTTGCAGGGTAAGACCCACGTTCTTCCCTCACTGTTTTCAAAGGGGCTCTTTGATGAAAGCCTCGTCTCTCCCTATCAAGACCTCAGCTGAAGCCAAGAAATGTCATCCCCATCAACAGCCAGGCCCCTTCTACCTTTGCCCGCCCCCTCTGCCCACAACCTCAGTTTTCCCACAACACTATCCAACAAAAACAGCAAGTAGGGCTGTTGTTAGGTTGTGGGTATTCTAGATGGCTGGGAGTGGGCAGGGTGCTCTCCCCTCAAAAGATGACAGAGGCTGTGCAGGTAGGAAACACCTTTATCATTGGCCTTGATTCGTTCATCATGTAGTGTCCAACATGGATCATGTGTCCAGAGGAACCGCCTGACACGCAACCCCTGCCCGGCTGCAGCTGCCCCTCCAGGCCAGACGTCAGGCCTCTGGCCATCACACCAGGGAAGCCAATCCCACCATCCCATGCCTGGGCACTGAGTATAAGACTATCCCAAGGTTGGAACCTCAGTCCTTCCCATCTTGGCCAGGGGTTCTGGGGAGAACAAGGCTGGAGCCTGGACGATCAGTCACTTTTTGGTTTCATGATCACTTAAAAAACAGAAAAAACAAATATTTCACAGTCTTTAAAAAATAGTCTGAGGAGAAAGGCTGGGGTCCTCCGTCTGGGGTTCCCCCTTGAGGCCTAAGCAGCCGTGTCCCTTGAGGTCTGCACACCGGGCCATCGTGCCCCGGGTCCTGTCCAATCACTGGCCCGAGCCGTAGGGCCAGTTGAAGGTACTTCCAGACAGCAACATGTCTCGGATCAGTGTCTCGATGGGCGTCTTGCCCACCAGGCGCATGAAGAACAGCTGGGAGATGAGGGAGGCGGGGACTGCACGAAGGGCAGGGAGCCGAAGCAGCAGGCGCCCGAAGCGCTGGGGCTGGGATGGGTACTGGGCCCGCACATACTCTGTCAGGGCCACCTGCGCCTTCTCCTGCAGGCTCTCCACATGTGCTGGGTCCGAGAGGCCACAGGCATCTGGGAGGTCAAGGACAAGGTCAGATGGATAGGAGATGGCAGGAAGATGCAGGCCCCAGGGGTGATTGGGGGCACCACTCAAGGCTGTAGATACGGAGGGAGAGGGGAACTCAGGAGGTGGGAGATAAGGGCCTGGGGCACAAATGGGGATATCTAAGGCAGTGTCAGTCCTCAAGAGATATGAAGGTGGCCTCACCTGAGGACAATGTCACAAGGGTGCAGGCAGTGATTCCTCAAGGGCAGATGGGGCCCCAACTGAGGCTTTGTCAGGGAGACAAGTTCTAATCAAGCTCAAGTGGAAGGGGTGCTGGGGAGAGGACTTGGGGAGAAAGGCAAAGCCTAGAAGGGCCTGGGGAGTGAGTGTTGACAGCATCTAGAGAGGGCGCCTTGAAGGTGGAGGGCAGAGGAGTCTTGAGGGCAAACCCATATTTATCAGATGAAAGTCACTTCTCAGAGTAGCCTGAGTCTGGTTCTGCAACCATGGCCCCAAGTAGACATCTAGTGGGGCCTGGAACCTTCCAGAGTAATGCCAGATCTGCCACCAGTTCCTAGAATTAGGTAGGGCTTTAGCTACTGGAAGGTTACAAATGACAGAGGGCATGAGGCCAGCCCCACCCCTGGATGGGAAGGGCCTCCAAGCCACAGCTCCTTTCTCAGTCCAAGGCAGCCCTAGCCACCTGGAGGTTGCCCTGCCCTGGGGGCGTGTTAGGAGCCCTGGGTCAGAGGTCTGGGGTCACAGGAATCAGGAAGTGGGGAGCTCAGAACCTGATGTCAGGGCACCCCTGCCGGGCAGCCTTTCCTTCATAAGTGCTCCCAGGAAAAGCACCCTGATCTGGGGGACTAGGGTCAGAGTTTGGGGGCCAGGGATCAGGAATGGGGGTCAGAGGGGCCAGACCAGGTGTCAGGGACCTTTCCTCCCACTCTGCGGGCAGTCCTCACTGAGCATGAAGAGCACTTTGATGAGGGGATGGAGAGTGGGGGGCCTCAGGGAGCCCAGAAAAAGGGAGAGGTTGTGGGAACCTGAGTCACCCGTCCAGACCCAGAGTTCTTAAGGAAACCTGGGATCTGGGGTGGGGGCATCAGGGTGTTACACAGCCTGCAGGGCCACGGATATGGCATACGGGGATCACAGAGTGGAAGGCTATAGGGTTCCCCACACACACACCACCCGCACAACCACAAAGCCTCCCTAGCGCCCCCACCCTCCACCCGCTGGAACGCATCTCACCAGGCGTGAACAGCGCGATGGCCTTGAGGCAGCCATACTCGGCTGAATCGACCTGCAGACGGCCCAGCTTGTCCACCTGCTCCTGGAAGGCGCGCACCTGGTCCATGAAGGCTACGGCGCGCTCGGCAGCCATGGGCGCGGCGTGCAGACCGGCAGCGGCCAGCAGCGGGGCCGTGTGCAGGGGCAGTGCCGCCTGCGCAGCGTTCAGCACGAACAGCTCACTCCAGCTCAGGCGCAGTAGCGCCACCTGGTCAGCCACCGGCAAGTCCGGGAAGAAGGGCGCGTGGCGCGCCCACTCCACGGTGCTGAACAGCAGCCGCGCGGCCAGCTCACACACGTTGTCGATGCCCAGCACCGCACCCGCCGCACCACCGCTCGCGCCAAAGCGCCCAGCCGCCGCAGGGTAGGGCTCAGCGCGCAGCAGCTGCGCGATCAGCTCTGACACCGGCTGCCCCGGAAAGAGGTCCCCGCCCGCAGCAGCTGCCGCCAGCGCCGAGCCTGGGGGGCTGCCGGAGGAGGCAGCCACAGTACCTGGCAGCGAGTGCGGGATGCGGCCGCGCTGCACCGCTGTTGTGGGTGAATGGAGATGGGCAGGAGGGGGAGGGGGCAGCAAAGGAGAGAGGGGAGGGAGGAAGGGGATGAGGGGTCAGATGGGAGGAGGAGTAACAAAAATGGGTACAAGAAGGGGATGGAGGGTCATGGGGAGGGTAAAGAGGGGAGAGGGAGGTCAGTCAGGAAGAGGGAGAGGAAAGGAATCCGGGGAAAAGTGGGGTATTCAAAGGGTCATGGGGGTCGGGTAGGGAGGAATAAAGGAGAGAACGCAAAGTCATTAGAGGGTCACTCCGCTCCTCCCCTCCAAGGCCCACCACGCTGCTTTTCCCTGGACCTCCGACCCTGCTCCATGGGCACACAGCTTGTTGGGAGGCCAGGGGCCCTGGGTCCCGCAGGCCTCATCCTGCACTCCTGTCTGGCCCCCACCCTACTTCCTGCGAGAACCTTGGTTGGGTAACCTGAGTTAAGAATTTCATGCACACCTGGCCCTGCTCCCACTGGACTGTGTGAGCTCCATTCGGCAGCCAGGGAAGCTTGACCTGTCAAGCAATCAATGGAGTCCCAGAGCTGAGAATGAGACTAAGGGGTGGGGGGTGCATTCCTAGAACTTGGGGCACCTGGCCAACCTGTCCCTAAAATAAGTGATCTCTCCTATGGAGATGGGATCATTTCTCTAGCTCCCAGTCTGGCCTTCCAGGCCACGGCCCCCAAGAGCATCTGTCTGTCTGGGTCCCTGCAGTGACCCTGGTGCTGAGAATGGAGTCTTGGACAGTAGTAGGTGCTCAATAAGCATTAGCTGCCATCAGTAGCCTTGACTGTGAGGAGGGGGAAGACTCACTGCAGGCTTGGGCCAGTGTCTCCAGTAACTAGGTGGGTGGGAAGAAGGGCAGACTGGGCTTGGTGCCAGGCAGAGACTAATTAATGAGCTTTAATGAGTTGGCAGGCCCTGTCTCATCACCTCCAAGAACTCCTGGTCAACCTGCCATGGAGCAGACAGGGCAGGGGCCATGGGTGGGAGCCAGGGGCTTGAGTTGAGCCTGGCTCTTGGGAATAGGGGAACCTTCTTCTCCCTCTTTGCTCACTCAGTTCTAAACCCCACTCCCACCATTCTGCCATCCCCTGTTCTCAACTCAGGGCCTTTGTACTTGCTGTTTCCACTTCCTGAGCACCCCTTCCCCAGCTCTTCCTCCACATTCAGCCCGGACTGTGTGGGTTCAAGCCCCCACTATAACTCTACTGGCACTCAGATCCTGGCAAATGGCCTCGCCTCTCTGCTCTCTGTGCTTTTCCCATCTGTAAGATTTAGGTGACAATAATAATGATGATGATACCAATCACTGAATTACATAAGAATCTATCTAACTTATTTAGAACAGCACTTGGCAGACAGTAAGGGCTAAATGGATAGCAATTCTAGCCAAGAATCATTTATTGAGCACCTTCTGTATTCCAGGACCTGGTCTAGGCACTGGGGGTATGCAAGAAAACAAGACAGACTGCCAACAGACCTAGTCTCTGCCTTCAGGGAGCAGACATTTTTGTGGGGGAGCAAATACATTACAGAGCAAGGTAGATGGTGTGAAATCAAGAAGGATGATGAAGGGTAATCAGGAAGGCTTCTTTGAGGAGATGCTGTTTGAGCAAACCTTAAAGGAAGTGAGGGAGGAAGCCACAAAGGTGTCTTAGGGAAGAGCACTCCAGACAGAGGAACAGCCTATGCAAAGGCCCTTAAGTAGAACTGTGCTTGGGGCATGAGCTGCATTTATGATGATATCCACACCTGAGACTAGAGATCTGAAGCCCTGATTTGAAGTACATCAGGATTTTAGGTCAAAAGGACAAGTGGAAGCAAAATCCAGGTGGGGGGAGGGGTCAAGAGAGTCACCCCAAACTTAAAAGGACCAAAGGGAGTGATCAGATGGTTTCAAGAGACAGCCTGAGAAGCTGTTCCCAGCTTCTTCTAGAAGCCTGACAGAGAAGAAACCAACATTAGACTCAGGTAAAATACAGGGAAGAACTGCCAGCCTGGCCCATGAGAGTCCAGGCAGAGACAGGCCACCCAGCATGGGGGCCAGATCCTCTCTTGAGCCCCAGGCTCTGAGAGGAAGTCTCTGGGTTCCACTTCATTTCTAAGGGTGGAGTTCTATGCCCAGCTGCCGGCACGTGTCCACCCAAGTCCCTGGAGCAGGGATAAAGGCTGGGTCTGCTTCTGGCTCCCAGGGCCCGGGGTCAGGCGGAAGGACAGGCTGCCCTTTGACTTAATCGGGTAAGTTCCTGCCTTGGGCAAACACAAAGCAAGGGGGGAGGGGGAAGGGAAAGCAAGTCAAATAAAAAAATACATCCTGTTCAGAAAGCCATGGCCAGGCTGGGGGCAGGGGGTGGTCACTGAGGTGCCAGGGCCAGGACACCTGCCTCTGAGGCCAGGGGGACCACTGAACAGTCCTAATATGGGGCCAAGTTAGGGCATCCCTTGCAGCCTCAGCTCCAGTGCGGCCATCAGGCAGCCACAGATAATCGGATTCCTTCAGCCCAGAGCCAGACCTAGGCCCCACGGGATCTTGGGTCGGTGGTAACATCGGCAGGAGCCAGACCCGGAGAGGAATGAAAGACGGGTTGTTTGTCTATACCCTTTCTGCCACATTCCATCAGAGACTCACCCTCTTTCCTCATGCCCACCCGGAAGCACTTCTTGAGGCGGCAGTATTGGCACTGGTTCCGGTGATGCTGGTCAATCTGGCAGTCACGGTTGGACCTGCAGGCATGCAGAGGTCACCATGGGGGTCACTGTGACACCCACGGCCTGCTCCCTGAGCCACCCTGTGAGCCGCCTCTGACGGCTGCACCTGGAAAACACTGGTGCTCGCCCCAACCCCAGGCTGGGCAGGTGGCCTCAAAGGGGCACAGAGGCTAAGCCTGCAGGTCTGCAAAGAGGAAAGAATGAATGATGGTGACAGATTAATAAAGTAGGTGGCAAAGCTGGTGACAGATGAATAGGAGTCTGTGGCAAAGCAGAGTAGCACACCAGTGAGGGTATGCTGAAATTACATTTTGAAGAATGAATAGAAGTTCCCCAGGTGAATGGAAAGGCAATTCCCGGCAGAGAGTACGAGGAGAGCAAAAGGCTGGAAATGTGAAAATTTGGAGGCCTGCAGTTTCATTTTACGTGGTCATTTTCAGGCTAAGGGGCAGGGTGTTTGTCCCAAGGGTAATGTGAGAACAGAAAAGGTACATGGTCAGGGAGCAGAGCTTTGTGAGTTGACTGAGAGAGTAGAAGCCAGGCCAGAGCAGGCCCAAGTCCTCTGTGGGGGTCACAGCACTGTGGAGCTCCATCATTATCACCTTGTACAAGGCCGCCACCAATGAATGAATAAATAAATGAATGAATGAATGAACTCCTGTTCCCACTTGAAGACCCCACACCCATGTCCCTTTCTCTCGGAAGAACTTCTAACTCTTGAGCCTAAGAAGCTTCCTCCTGGTGGCCCTCAGGGATTGTTGTTGCCTTTCCCAGGGGTGAGAAAGGTGGCTCCAAACTGCAAGGCAGTAAGCGCAACGTCCAGAGTCAACCCCAAGTAAGAGGGTTCAGTCACTTATTCTTCAAATGTCCCCAGCGCCTTTTCCCCTTGGCCCCTGCCCCTCTGTATCTCTCTCTATCCTGGGCTCAAGGCTCTCCAAGACCCAAACCTAGGACAGATATCCTTGAGGTCCTAGCTGGGTACCAAGGTCACCCAGAGACATTCACAGAGTAAAACACTCGATAAAGTTAAAAATCAAACATCTCAGCTGGACACACAGCTCCAACCCTTGGGTGACAACTTCTCTACCGAGCCTCAGTTTCCTCATTTGGAAATGGGAGGCCAGATGCCAACTCCATATGGGATGTTGGGTCTGGGGGAATCTGAGGGGCTCTGGAGGAGAGTACCAGGACCCAGGACCCAGCCAGGAGTACCAATGGCAGCTTTAGAAGAGCTGAGGCTTTAGGGGGCCTCCAAGTCCTTGGATCCTGCAGTGGTAGCATCTGAGTGCAAGCCTTCGGCTCCCGCCTGGCCCCAGCCCCCAGGAGGAGGCCAAGCTAGGGCAGAGGGAGCTCAGGCAGAACCAGAACAAAGCCCAGCAGGCAGGCAGTGGGAGGGTCCTGGGCAGCCGGCTGGAAACAGCCAGGCCTGGCGTAGGCAGGCAGGCAGGGGCCCAGCTCAGGGCCCTCTGACCTCAGGAGAGGCCCTGAACCTTCTGCCTCAACTTCCCCAGCTGTGGAGTCAGAACAGCTTTCTTGGTCCTCCAGATGGGGAAACAGAAAGTTCTACTTATTATCCCATCTAAAGAACATATGCTTGGCCCAACACTGGAGCCCAACTCAGTTTCCTCCTTAGGCTTATGGCTTCTAGTTCAATTTGATCAGAGCCTTTCCTTGCTCATATACTCTTCATGGCTCCCTGTGTCCATCAGTCCAGCATTTCAGGCCCACTCAGCTCTAACTCCACTCATGCCTGAGTAGTCTCATTTTACAACACTGCTCCCCCCAACCTGCGGCTGGGCATCTGCCTGGGTCAAACCTTTCTCGCTTTAAGTACCATATCCTATGGCCCTACACCACACAGCCCTCGCTGACCCTCAGGCAGAGCCCCTTGCTCCCTCCTGGGACCCCAAACTCACCCCCCCCGCTCTGGCCCAGCCCAGACCCCACAGGCTGGGGCATCTGCATCTCACTGTGTCTCCAGAGTGGGAGAGGGCTGGGCTTAGAGCTGGGGTCTCTGGGAGGCTAGCATCATATCACCCAGTCTGAGCCCTGAGGAAACTTTGCTGAATAAATCTGAGGCTCAGAGAGGGGCAGCGACTTCGCCTGGTGACACAGCATAGAGCTTCTGAAGAACCTGCCAGCCCCTAACAATGCCCTCTGTCCACCACCTTGATGCTCCCTGCTCTGGCCATCATGGAGCCCCTGGGACTCCAAAACTTCCTGAACCCCTCCCATACCCTCCCCAAAGACCCAGCCAGAAAGCAGGAGGTTATTCCAGCAGTAAAAATGAGGCCAAAGTCTCGTGGCCCAGTTAGCACTGGAGAAGGGAGAAGCCAGCTCCCCACCACACTACCACACTGTCACACACACACACACACACATGGCCTCCCCAGACATGCTCTGACTCCAGACCTGGGGCCAAACTCCAGATGCCCAAGGCCTGGCCCAGTGGCCTCACCAACAAGTCCTACTTGGGGTGAGCCCTGACTCTGACTTAGCCACCCTCCTCTTTCCCACCTTGAAATTCTCTTTGCTGAGCCCCAACTGGGGCAGGATATCTCCCTGGGTGACCCAGGACAGACACGAGGAACTCTCTGGGCCTCAGTTTTACACATATGGAAAATGGGGGCCCCTATACCAGCTTTGCAGAGCCCATGCATGTTCATGGAGGACACAGAGTAGGGGATTGTCAATAAAGCAAAAGGATGCTCATCCAAAAGTGGTGAGAAGGGGCCCTGAGCTGGACACCCCACTCCAGTTCCAACCATAGAAGCTAGGAAGGCCCTGCCAGTCAGTGGAGACTCCAACCCAGCACAGCCCAGGCCTTCCGGGAAACAGTCACCCAACCCTGTCTCAGAGACATCGAAGTTTCAGGGATTTTCCAGGAGCACCAGGTCTGCTCCCACTCTTGGCTGCGGGGGTGGAGCAGCAGAGGTGCGGTCAGCTCTAGCTGCCCTCCCCACCCTCCCGCGACGGTTTCCGGTCACCCAACACTCACGGTGAGCCCAGGGGGGGTTCCCCCCATGGGCAGGACCAGCTCCTTCCCCAAGGCAGGGCCCCCATGCGAAAGAGGCCGCCCTGTGCCACCTCTGCCTTGCTCCCGCCACCGCCTTGGTGGCCAGGGCGACTTTGGAAGTGATATTTGACCCCAAGGGCGCGCCGTATTGATCCGCGCGGCCGCAGACAATGGCCCCTGGACGCTGCGAGCTTCACAAACCATGTTCCACGTTCGATTCCCACGGGGTCCCCGCGCGATGACGTTCCTAAGAGAAGGGGTGCCCCCTGACAGCACCCCAAACCCTCCCCGTGCGGAGATGACCCCTCTCCGGAGAAAATCAAGGTTGGGAGGAGGAGCAAGAAACGGGGGCAGAAAGCGCAAGGGACCACCTGATGTGGGGACCTGCATCCATACGGTGCCGACTGTATACACAACCCTAGGATTGGAATAGAGAGGAGGACAGGGGGCTGTACCCCTATCTCAGAGGGGAGTGGAGGCCCAGGGAAGATCAGCGCCAGGCCCAAGGTGACCGAGCAGGTCAGGGCCCGGGCCAGGCTGGGCCGAGTGCAGGCAGCGGGGTGCAGATGGGGGGCTCACCGGCAGGTGTAGCTGAGGTTGCGGCGGATGCTCCGCTTGAAAAAGCTCTTGCAGCCCTCGCAGGTGAAGACGCCGTAGTGCTTGCCACTCGACTTGTCCCCGCACACCACACAGTCCACCTGCAGCCCCGGCCGCTCCTCGTCGCCCGGCTCCGCGTCGCTGGCAGCGCCAGGTGGTGAGGCCGAGTCTTCCTCGGCTGCGCGCGGGTAGCCTCCCGCCTTGTCCACACCGTTCGTGTCGCCGCCGCCTCCGGGGCCGCCCCCGCCACCGGTCACCATGGCCATAGCCCCAGGGCAGCGGGGCCGGGGCGCCCCCTCCGCGCTCCTCCCTCCGGGCACCCCTGACAGCCCGGGGGACTCTACCCCGTTCGCATCCGGCCCCGGCGCGCGGGGGGCACCGGCTGCACCCCCCAAAAAAGTTTTGAAGCAACTTCCTGCGGCCGGTCCGCGCACCCGGGCGGAACTGGTCGGGCCGGTTCCAGGCCAACTTTCCCACGCGTGCGCGGGGCCGGGCCTGGGGCCGGGGGGGCACGCTAGAAGCGCAAGCGCGGGGCCCCTGGGACTCGCACCCCGCCGCCCTGGGGCCCCGGCGGGGGCGCAGGGGCCATGGCCTGGCCCGGGCTGCGCAGGGGGCGCCCTCTGGCCTGACCGCCGCTCGGCCGGGGGCTGCGGCCAACTTAGCGGGCCGCCATCCGAGAGCCGGAGGCCGGGGGGAAAGTTTGGCCGCAAGTTGCGCGGCTGCTCGCGGCGAGGGGGAGGGGCGGCGGGCACGCGCCGGGACCGGTCGCCGCGCCCCCTGGGTCCCTGGGTCCCCCCAGCGGGCGCTCTGGGCCTGCCGGGCCGCGGGCCGGCGTTTCTCGAGCTGCCGCCCCTGCTGCGGCCGCGCCCGTCAGGCCTGGGCCTGCGCCTGGGCCCGAGCCTCGCTCTTGCCGCCGCCGCCGACCCCGCGCGCCGGCCTCGCGCTGCGGCCGGTTTGACACACAACGTTCCATTCGCGGGGCGGGCGGGGGGCGGAGGCGGGGGCAGGGGCGCGCGCCGCGGGCTGGGGGCGGGCGCTCGTTGCCCCGGCGACGGCCGCCCTTATAAGGGCATGGGTGGCCGTGCACGGCGCCCGGCGCCCAGGCCGGCGGGAGGGACGAGGGCGGAGCGCAGGACCGCTTGGCCTGACCCTTCCCCCCCTCCCTTCCCATCCCCGCCCCTCTCCTCGCCAGGCTCCAGCCTTACTTAACCCCTGCCCAGCCGCGGCGGGTTTATGGGCAGCCGCTGCCCTCTGCCCTTCTGCAGCCTGGCCAACATATCTCTCCAAGGCACTCCCCTCCACCTCTGGCCTTGGACGTTGCGTCCTTTACCGCCTTCGAGGCGCCCCAGGGACACCCCCCCATTCCCGGCAGAAGCAATAATGGGAGTCCAGTTGCACCCGGGCGCAGGAGGGGGGGCATGCCTGTGCGCAACATACACGCGCGCGCGCGCGCGCGCGCACGCACACCCTGGGGCATTGCTTTGCACAGTTGCAAGATGGATTGTGTTTGCTTCCTCTTCCAGAAAGTCGCCGCGTCCGACCCCCACCCACCCTTGTCTTTGCTTGGGCGAACACCTGGTGCTCGTAATCTCCAGGGGGAAGGGATGTGGTGGTCTCCGGCTGGCGGGGGCGCAAGGTCAAGGGGTTCCTCACCAGATTTCAGGCCTCTGGGGGCAAGGCGCCCACCCGCCGGCGAGGTTAGAGGCAATAGGAATGCCCACCACTCATGCCGTGGCCTGCCCCTTCCCCTTTAATTTCCTTTTCTTTCTGTGTTTTATAGAAAGGGCTTGGCCAGGAGGCCGGCTGGACTGCAGATGTCTCTTCCAGACTCCCTGAGCTCTCCTCCCAGCTGCTGCTCGCCTGCAACAGCCCCCAACCCCACCCAAACCCTGGGCTGGGGCCGACCAGCATTTAGTATTTATTAAGCACCCTTTGTATGCGCCCAGATCGCTCTCACATGGGAAGCCTAAGCCTCTGGCTCTGGGCCCGTTAACGTTTAACCCGCTGGAAAAGCCCTTCCTGCGGTGACCTTTCACCTTGAAGTCCCTCAGGTCCTGTAGCCTGGCCTTATCTCCTGCCCGGCCTGCTCACCCAGACACGAGGCCACGTGGCTGGGCCTATGAAGGCTGTGGGCGGGAGAGTAGTGCTCTCTGCCCATGAGGCTCCTAAGTCCTCCTCTCTCAAGAAGGGGCTTTGGGAAAAGACACCCAATCTCCAGATGACATCTGAAGAGGCACCCTCGAGAGGCGGGGAGGGGGAGAGATGCTTAGAGATCGTGCAACACTTCAAAAGATACCAAGGTTCTGAGAAAGCCAGCACAGCCAAGCACAGCCCAGGGATTCTGGGCCTCCCAAGGAGGGCCTGGGTGAGTGCAAGGTGGGAAAGGTTTTAGCAGGTACAGAAAGCAAGAAGGGCTCGGGTTAGACATGAGCAAAGACTTTCCATGGGTCTGACTAAAGTGGATTTCTGCCCTGTAAGCCCTGCTGGGGGAGTGGAGCCTGGGTGGTTATAGAGAACCCTTTGGTTCTGGGGCTGCCTGGGAATGTGGAGGGTGCTGGCTGGTTATTTGGGGTGAGGACAAGGGCCTAGGTCCCTGCCTGGATCGTCCAGGATCTTTGGTGGGAGAAGGGGTCCGCTTCAGAAAGGGAAACTTAGCAGGGAAAAGTCTCACAGAAGGGAGTCAGAGGGGGGATTTAGGGAGGGGAGGGTTTGAGGGACACATATCTGGGGCAAGGAGGCCCAAAAATGACAGGCTGAGAACCGGCTTGGAAACTGGGGAAAGAAGGCGACGGAGTTGGTCCTACTCTGCGGATGCCCCGCCCCCTCACGGTAGCTACACCGCCCCTGCATGCCCTGGGGCTGGTCTGCTGGGGTAAGGCTGGAGTCTAGGACCGGCTCCGCCCCCCTGACCCCTGCCCGCGGCCCCGCGGTGACATTTGACCTTGCGGCGGCCGCGGACCAGGGACAAAGAGGCCTGGACCCATCTGCTGCAGGGGCACCCGTGGGAATGGCCAGACCCTGCTCTGGTGGCCTGGGAACAAATCCCTGCCCCCTCCTTAAGCACGAACTCCTTCCCCACCCTCTAACAGGTGACTTCGTCTCCTTTTGCTTCCTCCCTGCACCGACAACCTGGTGGGACTGGGGGCTAAGATCACTCTTGGGAGAGGGAAGGGGGACAAGAGGGGCTAAGGTCGGCTCCTCTACTCCCCTGCCTCACAGACGACCTTGCCCGCCTCAATTTCCTGGCTTTTATCCAAGCCGACCTTGGTCCACAGAGAGTGCGCGGGGTCCGAAGGTCACCAGCCCCAACTCTCGCCTGAGGCATCTGTGGGTCAGGAGGACCGGATTGCGTCCAGGCCGCTGACTGGCACTGATCTCAGGTTCGTCTTGCCCTTCCAGGCAAGAAGTAACCGCCCCGCACACACCTGCACAGGTTCGGCCTGAGAAACGCCTCCACCACCAGGCTGGGAACAAAACCCTTGCTAATCCCCAGCTTGGGTTTCAGCTACCGCGCAGGAGAGCACAGCTGGCCCCTAATCCGGGCCGACTGGGTCGTGCCCAGCCCCCCTTTCACGACCCCGCCAGACCCGATTGGGAGGGCGGGGAAGTGTGACCTATGCAAATGACATGCTAATCAGATGCCTGTCATTAACCTGACACTAGCGCTTCCCACAGCTTCCAAGGTCTAACGGTGAAAGCCAGAATTTAGCCTCACCAGGGGCCGTCTAGGCCCTCGAGGGACCGAATGTGTGTGGTGCCCACCTTGAGCACGCACTCTGAGTTCCTCTGCGCCTGCAGTATAGACCCCTGACTTTCCGCGTGCAGGTTTTTAAGCCTTTTACCTTAGCTCCACATTTCTTTGCATGCAAGTTCCAAAGCTGCCTCTGATTCCTCCTCCCTACACATGCACCTGGAGCATGCGCCCTTCTAGCTAACGTTCCACACTCCGAACTGTGGGGGCCTCAGTCTTCTGGGTTGTAGGCATCATCCTCTTGGGAGCATCTTCCAGGACAAACCCAACTTCTCCCTAAGAAGAGTAGGCAGGGGAAGGTGTGCCCTGCCCCCCGTGGATCCCTGTCTGGGCTTCTGGAAACAAGTAAGAGTTGGAATTTCAGCTCTGGGTGTGTAACCTCACTGACCTCTGAATCACCCCAGCCAGGCCCGGAGACCCTATCCCTACGGCCCAGGCTGCCTCTGGCAAGACCCTACCGACCCCATTCATATGCCACATGGTGCCAAGCCAAAAAGACACCGAATCTTTCTCAAATGCCCAGCCAACCCCTCATCCAGCCCAAGATGCACAGGTATATCAGCCTCCATCACGTCAAACACACTTCACCATGCAAAGTCACGCCTCATGACATCACTCCAGGACAGTTTATGACACGGCCAGCCACCACTGTCTGGCACATCCAGACATGGCCGGGTACAGGGCCTACAGAAAGGTCTCCCCTGGCTGGGGAGGTGGACGGGGCTGACTGGGCCTCTCCAGGTTTCTTGCAGTGGTTTCTAGCACAGCCAGCTCTTCTGCCTGTCGTGCCTCCATTAGTGCCACCTGCTGTTCCAGCTTCCTCCGTTGCCCTTCCTGCTTCTGGCGGGCTCCTTGGAAGGCCAGTACCAGGGCACTAGATGGGGTATGGAGGTTGGGGGTTGAGCCAGGAAATAGGCTCCCCACACTAAGACAGGGACTACGCACTTCCAGACTGGGACTTCCTGAAGTCCCAGCATCACTCAGGAGGGGCTGACACACAGGTACCAGGGGAGGTGTGGGATGGACCAAATTTGCAGCCCACCTTATAGGAGAGAAGCTGAGGCCCAGACAGAGCCAGGGAATCTTCTGAGGTCACCAGGGGAAGTACAGGGAAGGGGGACCCACCTGTGAGCCTTACATAAATCACTGTTCAGCTCAGCACTCTGAGCACGTCTGGCTCGCTCCTTCTGAGCCACCTGTTCCAGCTCCTCCCGCAGAGACTGCAGCTGCTCCCGCAGGCCCAGGGTCCTGATACAGGAGTGGGGAGAGAAGGGCTCACAGCCATAGCCAGTCCTATCATCCCTCTACCCACCCACCTGCCCATGGAGTTTCCATGGTAGGAACACACCTGTACACAGGTGCACACCCAGCCTGGCACTGCTGCACACAGCACCCCCACGGACTCTTGCATATATGCCACCATCACCCTCCTTCCCTAGTCAAATATCCCCCAACCAGGAACACACCGAGTGAGTGATGCCAACAGTTCCTGAGCTAGCTCCTCTCGATCCTGCACTTTGCCCACCTGACCTCCATCGATGCCCCTGATGCCACCAGGGATAGCAGGGCCCTGAGAGAAGCAGAAGGAAGGGACATGACATTGGCCTAGGCTGAGTATGTGCTCAGCCCACGCTGGATGTTGAAGATGCCCAGACTGTGGCAGCCATAGTCCTTTCTCTCACAGAGTCTCCAGTCTGGTGAGATACCCCAATAAGAGCAAAATTAGTCCCTAACAAGGGAAATAAATAACAAGGGATCTCATCTGAAGTCAGTCCAGGAGGGCTTCCTGGAGGAGGCGATATCTGAGCTCAGACCTCTAGGAGTTCAAGGACTTAACTGAACAAAGAGGGATGTGACTGGTGTTTCTGGCAGTGGCGCAGCAGGTACAAAGGCTTGGAAGTGGAAGAGATGATTCAAAGGAGCATTCTAGAAGCCACTGAAGGCTTTAAGCAGAGGGTAGACATGATTAGACGGCAAGGGGCAAAAAGGAAAGACTCAGAGGGAACTAGAACCAAAATTTAGGAAGAGAGGAAGCATGGACTGGGGCTATTAGAGTGGAGACGGGGTGGTATGAACAGGCCTGGGGAGTGGGATAAAAGAGGTACAGGTTTGAGTGAAGACACTAAATCACTTGAGGCTTAGTGGGCTCAATGCCCTCAAAGAAAGAAACTCCAAAGTACAAAGTGTGAACTTCAACCTGCAGCTTACCATTCAACTAATTTACTTGTGCAGAAGTGGAAACTGAGGCTCAGAGGGGGCTGTGCTTGGCCAAAGCCACCTAGCCAGTAGTATACTTCTATCCCTACCAGGTCGAGTCAGAGTGCTCACCTGGGACCATGCCTCCTCGTCTCCGCTACTCCTGCCTCCACTGCTGTCACCACCACTGCTGTTGGCCCCACCAGTTTGGAGCTGAGCCCACTCCCACCGAAGCTGCTCCAGCAGGAGCATGTGGGCGGGGCCCTGGGCTCGGAGGGCAGCCTCCCGCAGCTCCAGACCCCGCTTCTCCCGCCGCACCAACTGTAGCCTCAACATCAGGTCTTCCTGGGTCTCCTGAGAAACCAAGAGAGGGTAGAGAATTTGTGACTCTAGGGTCAACTGCTGGGGAAACTGTTCCTGGGTCCTGGGCCTCAAGAGGCACCAGTGAGGGCTGGTCAAGCAAGAACTTAAACCCTCACCATGATCTTGTGTGGTAGGAAATATAATTCTCTCATAAAAACTACAGCTGTAGATATGACAGTTCAGAGAGGACAAGTATCTTAGACAAGTTCGAGTAGCAGCTCAGTGGAAGGGGCTGAAGTTTCTCCAACTCCAGAACCTTAGGTCTTTCGTACAAACCTGAAATTGTGTCCCCTGCCCCATTTCTTTTCCATGCAAAGCGCATTTTGCAAAGCCAGATTCAAAGCCTTATGAGAAACTGAATTCCAAAGGACAAACTCCTATTCATCTCTCAAAACCCAGCCCCAATTCTCCTCCCTCCAGGAAAACTGACTCCAGCCTAGCAGAACTCTCCTTTGCTGTTTAGTTCCCCAATCACATCCCTCTTAACCTCAGCAAAGGATTTTGTCCCACCAGGAAAGGCTGACACAATAACCACTGCCCATTTGTACCCGTGCAGCCTCCAGGTCCTGCTGGATCTGCATCTTCTCCAGCTGGGGCAGGGCTAGGCCAGGCTGCGTCCCCAGAATAGCCTGCACCATGGCTTCTGCACGGGGCGCAGTGGGCATGGGTGACAAGGTGGGACCAGGATCTGGGGGAATCTTCACCATAGCACGGCACTCTCGGAGACGCTGGACACAGCCTTGGAGCTGGGTAGACACCTCCTGTGGTGTAGGCCTATCCACACTGCTGCCCTCAGGGCTACAGAAAACAGAAGAGGGGCCTGTGTCGACATTGACAGGCATAGTTGTGCTAACTTCATGCCAACCCTGGTGGACTCCATCATCTTCCATATTACTGACCATGGTGGATCCTACACCACCTGTTGTGGGCGCTGTAATACCAATATGGTGGGCACCATCATCCATCAAGACAACACGGTGAACACCATCACACCAATGGGTACCGTCATTCATGTAAACATGGTGGACATCATCACACCAATCTAATGGTCGCAGCTGCTCATGCCAGCATGGTGGATGTCATCACGCCAAGCCAATGGACATCATTGCTCAGCTTGCCAGACCTCTTTGGCAGCATCATGCCAACATCTTTAAGCACTATCATGTCAGTTCTAATCAGTGACACCATCATCCATCTTCATGACAACCCTGGTAGGTCCTATACCAACCCCAATGGCTGTTAACCACCACGACAAATTTGTTGAATAGCAGCCAGCCAACTCCAGTCGGGTCTCCATGGACCAGCTCTAGGAGCCCCATTTCCCAATCAGGACCCCATTCACTGCCCTGCCCAGTTCCCAGGATTCCTAGGAGTACCTTAGCTGAGGATCCCACCGTGTCCCTCCATCCATGGCAGCCTCCTCTTGGGCCAGCAGCCTCTGAGCCTCCTTCTCAGCTGCCTCCAGGTCACTCTTGGGGATGTCTTCTGCTCCTGAGTCCGCCTCCCGGAGAGTGAGCAGGACCCCATATGCCTCCTCACAGTGCTCACTGTGGGACACTGGTTCTAAGTGCTCCAGGACACTCAGCCCCATCTTTCAGGCGATATTTCCACTTGCTCCTGGATCTCTCCCTTCTCTCCCATCCCCAGGGGGGAATGCAAACCCCTTCAGCACCCTTGGACTAAAATTGCCTTAAATTAATTTCTGTAGTAGGGGAAAGTAATTACCTGCGGAGGCCCTGCCTCTCTTTGTGGATCAGGGACATCCTCTGAGCTCACCCATTCCCTTCCCAGCCAGTGATACCATGGCGGGGGTGGGGCAAAGACCTGTACTGCAAGGCCAGACGTAGTGCCGTGGCCTCAGCCTCCCGCTGGCCCAGCTGCATGCTGAGGCCCTCACACCGACCCTTGTATCCCTGGAGCACAGCTGACAGCAGACGGTTGAAGCATTTGAGCTTCTCGATGCTCCTGCCTCCGGAGGTGGGGAAGAGGGAAAGTGAGAGGCCTTGTAGAGCAGTCAGAACCCAATTGATTTCCACCTCCCCTCCCCTACCCCAACTCCAGCTCCAGACTCAGGTTTATATCTCAGCTGAGGAGGTGCTGGTGCCCTTACGAGCTCAGCATTTGTGGCTCTTACCCCTGGAGCTTCTCCAACTGGACTTCCATGATGTGCATCTCGGGCGTAAGAGGCTGGGTAGAGAGAGATCCAAGGATCTGGCCACTAGAATCACTCCGGAGGCGCTGGAGCAGGGGGTGAGACAGGGAGAAGGAGTCCTGCAGCAAGAGGGCACTTGAATCACCCAGATTGTCAAGAGCTCAGCACCATGGGTTTAGGCTTTTCCAATCGCAGAAGATGATGGATCACATGACCTGGATTTGAGTCTCACTACCCCAAACCCTAAGGATCTCAAGATGGTGGTTTTGAGCTTCCCACACTCACCTGAGTGGCCCAGGGCTCCCCATCAGCCCCGGAGCTGCTGGATCCACTGCCTGAGCCACCCGCTTGGCTCTGGGAGGAAGGTGGGAAGGGGTCCAGCCTCAGCAGGGAATCCTGCAGCTCCTGGACCTGGGGGAAGGATGAGGAATGTCAGGCCTGGGGGCTCCAAATAACCACCAGCCCTCCCTAAGGCCCGTTCCTGGGGCAGTGGCAAGAGCCCTAGCTGTAAAGCAGGAGCCCCAGGTACTCACTGCACCAAATCCCTCACTATATGACCTTGGGCAACTCACTCAACCACTCAGGACTTCTCTTTCTTTAGACATACAGATGGCCAACAGGTACATGAAATGTGCTGAACATCACTAATCATCAGGGAAATTCATATCAAAACCACAAAGAGATTTCACCTTATACCTATTTAGATGTCTGTTATAAAAAAGACACGAAATGACAAGTGTTAGTGAGGATGTGGAGAAAAGGAAAACTTCATATGCTGTTGGGATTGTAAATGGGTATAAATACTATGGAAAACAGTATTCTCAAAAAATTACCAATAGAACTACCATGGGATCCAGAAATCCCATTTCTGGGCATTTAGCCAAAGGGAACGAAAACACTAATTTGAAAAGATACATGCACCGCTATGTTCATTGCAGCATTATTCACAATAGCCAAGACATGGAAGCAATCCATGTGTCTGCTGATAGATAAATAGATAATGAAGATGTGGTATATATACAATGGAATATTACTCAGCCTTAAAAAGGAATGACACCCTGCCATTTGCGACAACATGAATGAACCTTGAGGGCCTTATGCTAGTGAGATAAGTCAGAGAAAGATAATTACTGTATTATCTCACTTACGTGTGGAATCTAAAAACAAAACAAAACACTGAACTCATAAGTATAAAGAATAGATTGGAGGTGGGGAGCGGGGACCAAATTAAAACAAACAAACTAACTAACTCTTCTTTCCCAGCCTGGAAATGGGCCCCATCCCATAGGGAAATGGGCCGCTTGTTCTGGGCTTCCACAGCCCCAGTCTTGTCACCTGGAGATGAGGGCCTGCTCCCCTTGACCTCCATCGGCCACATGGCTTTAGATTTCATCCACATGCTGAGGATGCCTCTATGTCCATACCCACGTCTGACAGCTCCCCGTTCAACATTGCCCAGAATCTGCCCGCTTCTTGCCACCTCCGCAACTTCCACCATCTGGCCTCTGAACCAGTGCTTCCTCCTGAATCTCCAGGATCCCACTGCTGCTGCCCACACACTGTTCCTCCCAGGACAGCCAGCGGGTGCCCGTGAACGCCTATGTTTGGTAGTCATCCCTCCCTACTCAGAACCCTCAGAGGCTCCCATCTCAATCAGAGCAAAATCTCAAATCTTTCCTACAGCCCTGCAGGAACTGCCCTGTCACTTCTCTGCCTTCGTCTCCTCCCACTCACCCCACACTGGCTTCCTCACTGTTCCTCAAATATACCAATCACACTCAGGGCCTTTGCATATGCTATTCCCTCTGTTTGGAATGTTCTTCCCCCAGATCTTTGCATGGTTCCTCCCACACCTCCTGCAAGTGTCACTTCCTCTGTGGGCCTCCCTGATCACCTTAACTAAGATTGTACGGGACCTGTGTCTGTTGGGGCTCAGCAGTCAATGTTGCATTTAAAAAATTTTTCAAATGAACAAGTGATTGAACATAGCCTATGCCAGGCTGCCTCCTTCCTCAGATAGGGAGCCTTGGGAGGCAGGGCTGCCCGACTCACCTCTCTCTGCAGCATCTCCTTCTCCGTCTGGATGGCCTCCAAGGAGGCCTGCATGTGGATTAGTTCATCTTCACGGCTTCCCAGGGCCAAACGCAGCCAGGCATTTCTCTCGGCCATGCGGGACGCCTCCCTCTGGTAGCCCCCTGCCCCTTCCTGCTCCAGGCAGGGCCTTCGTCTCCCCTTGCTTCTGTCCTCTGCCTCCATTGGCCCAGAACAGCTTGGGGGCTGGTGGCGCCAGGCAGCAGCTGCTGCCTCCAGTGAGCTCAGAGCATGCTGGAGAGTCTGAAAAACGTCAGGGGCCCCAGATCCAGAGGAGACGGTCTCCCTGTCCCATGGGGCTGTCTCCGGGGCCTGATGAGCTTCTTCTGCAGGTTCATGGGGCTCCTTGGGTGCTGGGGCCAGTCCCCTGCTAGAGTCCTCATCAGCCTCTTTTTCGGTTCTGTGAAGAGGTGAGAGATGGAAGATTCTGAAAATGGGAACATCTGGGGTGGCTGGCATACAGCGGCTGTGTGTCAAGGCTGGGGCCTTGAAAGTCAGCTTGAGGAGGGTGATGGGGAGTCATGGTGTATGTGTGAGCAGGAGTGGAAGGGGCACAGGCAGTGTTATGGGTGGGAAAGAGCTGGAGTTGGAGGCACAGACCAAGAGGGTCTTACCTGCTCTCCAGGCTCTGCCCACTCTCCTCCACCCCAGGGCCCAGCAGTTCTGTCTTGCAGCTTTCCTGAGATGGCAAAGGGCCCAGTGCAGGGCTTCCGTTGGCTGCCTCAGCCTCCTCTAAACTTTCTGCCACAGGGTCCAGCTCCCCCTGCAAATGGTCACCATGACTGAGCTCTGAGCCAGGAAGGGCTCGGCCCAAGGGTCCCACTGAGCTGGCTGTGGCAGGGGTGGAGGACACTTACAGGTGGAATGTGCCTCCCTCGCCGGCTTCGGGGCCGTGTGGCCCGGGCACTCATTGCTGTCCAGAAATCAGTGTCCTCTGAATCTTCCTCCTTCGTTCCCTACTAAAACCACAGCCTGATCTCAGCTCTTGCCTTTGCTGTCCTGGGCAAATGACAGTTTCAATTTCCTCTTCTGAGAAATGGGCATTGATTTCTCCCCTTCAGAAGGGATCTTGAGTCGTCAATGTTGATTTGGCATATTTAAATGACCTTAGAAGCTTACTACTTCCCAACGTTGCCCTGACCTCCCCCTTCTCCTTTGCCTCCTTTATCTCTCGCTTCCTTGGAGCTCCCTTCCCTCCCCTCTCCTTGGCCTAGGACAAGAGTCCTCTCTCCTCCTCAGGGCCCTCCTGAACCACAAGCCCCAACCCTGGGGTTGGGTCCCCTCAGCCCTCTCTGCTTCTCTATTCCTCTAGGAGCACCTTAGTCAGAGGCCCGAGTCCCTGAACACTCTTGGGGTCACTCTGGCCACTGTCTGCTCAGGCCTGGGCTGGCCAAGATTGGCCTGGGAGGGACCAGGAAACAGGAAGCCCCCTCCCCTGGTCACATGACTTGTTATTGTGCAGTTTCCTCCTCAAGGACAGTGCCTTCCTCCAGTCCCAGCAGGGGACACGTGTCCAGCTTCCAGAGATATCCATCCCAACTCACCTCAGCCTCCAAGGCCATGGCTCTTCCACCTCTGAGCCTCAGTTTCCTTATCTGACCTACAGTGTCATGGGAGTTTTAACAAGCAATTTGCACATGGCTAGGCACTGTCAGGGATCTGAATTGTAATATGCACTCCTTGTTCCCTATTACCTCTCTGAAAGTCCCGTTTCTGTTTCCTCTGCCAGCTGTTGTTGAGGAATCTGCAAAATACTGGATTCCTCAGAGCCTAGATGATCCTTACGTCCTGCCCATTTTTCCTGCATCTACCTCTAATAGGTTTCCTTTTCTACATCCATAGTCACAGTCCAAGCCCCTCTTGTCCCACCCGGATGCCAGCCCAGCTCCCTCTCTGGGATCCCCAGTCCCCAACCCCATCCACTCCTTTTCCTATCCAGGCTCCAGAAACAGAGATCTGATTATTTGCCTCCCTTGCTCACACACCCCCGTGGTTCTCCACTGCTCTTGGGAAACATTTCAAGCTCTTCAACCTGGCATTCAAGGCCCTTGAAAATTATGCTTCCCGCTTGCACCCACGTATACTCCATGCTGTAGCTGTGATGGCCTCCTCCATGAATGGCTGAAGGTTCTCAATTCTCACACCCTAGGTCTTTACCATGCTATAAGCTCTGCCTGAAACACCCTGTCCTTCCTTCTGCACTTGGATTAACTGTGCAGAGACAAGTAGCCTGAATCTTCCAGATCCCACTAACAGATCCTAGGAGGCTAAATCTTCTTTCTTATGGAGGGAGAGAAATTGTACTTCTCTGACTTCGGGGTACACAGGGCCATTGAAATCCTCACTCTTAGCAATGCTCTAGCTAAATTAACCTGTGAGAGGTCCCACCACTACAAGGGTCTTCCAAGCCTCCAAAACTATGCCCAGATTCCTTCTGCCTGGAATTCCTTTCCTCCTGTTTTTCTAGCAAATTCTCCATCCTTCAAGGCTCAGCCTACATAGCCCCTCCTAGCTGTCATTAAATCAGAATCTGGCCGATGTGCACAGGCTTATCTGATTCTTAAAAATAAAAAAACTGAGGCTCAGAGTAGTTTTAAATAGTTATAGAACTAAGGGGAGAAGTGTGCATGAAAAAGGAAGGGTAGTTAGAAATAGTTCTGGCTTAGTATTTTTGATTTTTGTAAATATATGTAAAATAAGGAAAATTAAGTAATTGGGAGGGGCCTTGGGGCCTGGCCTACGCCCACCTCAATCCGAAAAATCCCGCCCCTCACTGAGGTCTCGGTCAGTGCCACCCACAAAATCAGCCCCGCCTCTTCTTCTAAACCCCGCCCAATTCTGTCCCACTCAGTTTATCACATTGCAGACTAAGCTTTCTGTATCCCTCTGAGCTTAGTCCATCGAAACCTCTGCCTCGTCCCAGCCTATCACCGTACAAGCGCTGACCAGCGTAGTCTGAGTCTGCCCAAACGAAAACTCCGCCTCATCTTGCTTTAGCCAATCACCTTCCAGATCCATCCCACTCAGCCTCCCGCCCCTAGCACAGTCCCAGCCTCTCAGCTTCCAAGACTCTCCAGCTTCATCCAATTCATAGCTCTGCTCGCTCTGCGGCCCGCTGAACTACATTTCCCAGGAGGTGTCGCGGCCGCGCCGCACCACGACCGGCTGCGAAGATGGCGGCTTCCTAGTGAGTCGGCCGCCGAGTAGGATCGCGACTCAGGCCACGGTGAGCAGAAGTTGAGGGGTGGAAGCGTGCAGAGCTCGTCTCTAGAGGCCCAGCTCCCGGAGCCCCAGAGATACAGCTCCTTGCCTACCTTGAAGCCTCCTTCTCCAGCTCTGGTTTCTCCTACATCTAGCCTCCATCCCTCTTACTGCAGCTAAGGCTTTGTTTTCATTAGAGGTTGTGGGGGCTGCAAGACTCTCAGAGACCATCCCGGGCAGCCCGCAGCCCATTACCCAGATAGACAAGCTGAGTCATTGGCGTCCTCTCTTTCCTTAAAGATACCTGTAATACACAGATCCGCGCCCCTCCCTTGTGCAGACACCCCCAAGGCCCACGGAGGAGAATCTCAGAGGTATACTATTCTTTTATTCACCGAAACAGTGTCGGGTAACAGAAAACCCAACTCAATCTGGTTTAATCAAGAAAGAGAAGTTAGTGGCTTATAAGACTGATTCCAGGTGTAGCTGAATCTAGGTGCTCAGAAGTCTGCTGTTTTTGGGTGAGCATCACTCAGGCGAGCTCTCTTTACCCTCTTGAAGGCTAAAGAGGCTCCTGGAATCTCTTGATTTGTATCTTCTCTGCAACTCTTAACAAGCCCCTCTCCCCTAATAATAGCACTATTGGAAGTCCCAGAGCTGCTCCTCACTGGCCTATATTCAGTCATGTCCCCATCTCTGAGTCATTCACAGTGGCCAGTTGTGCTCACTGGCCAAGGAGGAGGGGCTGGAGTTAGCCCTACAGAAAAAAATAAAAGAGACTATTATCTTATGTCAGAGTGAATGCCAGGCCGATAGTGTAAAGGCCTATTCTACAGATGAGAAAATAGACCCTGAGAGGAGGGACTTATAGTCAGTGAGCTGCTGGTACCTGCCTGGTAACCAAGTATTTTTAAAACTGGCCTGCCTGGTACCAAGTATTTTTAAAACCCCTAAGAGAAGGATTCTGGCTTCCCTTATCCTTGCTTCATCCAGCCACTCAGGAGCCATGGAAGTGACAGAGCCCAGCAGCCCCACTGAGGAGGAAGAAGAGGAGGAAGAGGAGGAGGAGGAAGAAGAACAGTCAGTGGAGCCAAGACCCCGCACACGCTCCAACCCTGAGGGGGCTGAGGACCGGGCGCTGGGGGCCCAGGCCAGTGTGGGCAGCCGCAGCGAGGGCGAGGGTGAGGCGGCCAGTGCTGACAGTGGGACTCCCAACCCTCCAGGAGTCGGCCCTAAGGCCTGGCAGGTGCCTCCACTAGCCCCTGAGGTCCAGGTGCGGACACCAAGGGTCAACTGTCCAGAGAAGGTGGTAAGTGGGAATTCAGCCATCAGCTCTGAGGCTTTCGAGGATTTTGGATTAACATTCTTGCCTTTTGGGATGTTCTGTAAACAGTTCTTTTATATGAGTTTCCTGGAACTGCCACAATAAAGTACTACAAATGGTTCTAGAAACCATAAGTCTGAAATCTACATTCCCTCCAAAGGCTCAGGGGGAGGATACTTCCAGCCTTTTCTAGCTTCAGGTGGCTGCAGGCATCTTTGACTTGTGGCTGCATCACTCCAATCTCTGCCTCCATTTTCACATGATCTTCTCCTCTGTGTCTCCTTTTCTGTCTCATAAGGAAACATGTCATGGGATCAGATGATTTTATCTCAAGATCTTTACTTTAATTATATTATTAAAGACTAATTCTAAATAAAGTTATATCCTGAGGTTCTAGGCAGGTGTATCTTCTGGAGGCCACAGTTCAACCCACTCTACCCCTGTTTCCTTGAGTCTGTGTCAGACTCCTAGTCCAGTGCTCTTTCTTTTGAGCCACCGCATTCCAAACTGGATGGCTTGGCTTGGAGTTGGGGGTCATCTTATTGCCTTTTCACAGGGCTGCTTGAAGCAAGCCAAGCGCGTGGAGGCGGTGTTAACATCCAGCCTCCAGGTGCTGCTGGTCACAATGCCTTCACCACCCTCCAACTTTATTGCAGATCATCTGTCTGGACCTGTCAGAGGAAATGTCACTGCCAAAGTTGGAGTCGTTCAACGGGTGAGAGGGACATTTTGGGGCTTGAATGTGTAGCCATGGTTGGGAGGGGCCTGGCCCCCAAAACGCAGGGCTCTCTCTCTGAGACACCACTGTGGTCTGGCCTGGGGCCTGTCAGTATCAGAGTGTAGCAGCAATACCTGGTAATGATACAGCATCTGCCCACGGGGTTCTATTCTAAGTGTGTGAGAGCTGTCATGCAACGCCCATGACACACTAGTGACTTGGAAACTCAGTAAAGCAAAGGGACTTGCCCAAGGCCTCACAACAAATGGACAGAGCCAGGATTCAGATGCAGGCCTAGCTGACTCCGAAGTCCTTGCCCTGAGCAGCTGGGTCTCTGTGGGATGGGGTGGCAGGGCCTGACACAGACCAGAAGCACAGAGATGGTAAAGACAAGCCCATTTTCCCCCTTGCTGGCACCCCTAACCACCCATGGCTGAGCAAAGATCGTCAGAGACCTCACAAGGGTCAGATGTGAAACCCAGGCTGGCCAGAGGGACCCATTTGGAGAGGGCAAAAGATGAAGGTCAGCTAGGCCAGGTTTGCTGTTGGGCTCCACCACCCCTCTGCTGCGTGTCCTGCGACTCGGCCTCATTGTGGGGCTGCGGAGGGTTCCCCAGGATGGATGGGTGAGGGGCTGTCTCCTGAGGTCAGGAGGTCTCTCCTTAACCACTGCCCTCACTCTCTGTCCCTCCTCAGCTCTAAAACCAATGCCCTCAATGTGTCCCAGAAGATGATTGAGATGTTCGTACGAACAAAACACAAGATCGACAAAAGCCATGAGTTTGCACTGGTGGTAGTGAACGATGATACTGCCTGGGTGAGGCTGGGGCAGGGCTGGGGCTCCCTGGGGTCCCCTGGGGGCAAGGGAGCACTTTGCTGAGGCTTATGCTTCCCCACAGCTATCTGGCCTGACTTCCGACCCCCGTGAGCTCTGCAGCTGTCTCTATGACCTGGAAACAGCCTCCTGCTCCACCTTCAGTATCCTTCCAGGCAGGGGTGTGCTGTGGGAGTCAGGGAGGAGGGCCTGGCTAGTCCTGTTATCCTCAGAATCTAGGTAGTCTGAACTGTGGAGGAGGCCAGCTCGGACTGGCTCAGGTCCAGATTTCAGCTATGCCACAACAAGCTTGGGCCAGTCACCTTTCTGACCCTCAGTTTCTTCATCTGTAAAATGGGAGGCAGTGAACCTCCTACCCCATGGTATCCCTGCAGAGGTAAAGTCCTAACAGAAGCAGACCAGCTGATTTAGACTTCTGTATATCAAAACAGCACCCACAGGGGGAGCACTCCATGCAGGGCCTGTTAAACAGATGCTACTCAATAAATGGCAGTATGTGACTGAAAAGTCACCACTACAGCACACTTTATGCTGATTTTAACATGAAAGGCTCATGTGCAGCCCAAAACTTAAATAGAATATGATCCCTGTGAATTAGAAAACTGGTGAGTGTTGGGAGGAGGAGGACAGGGACACCCATGACTCTTTGCTTGTCAGGAGAGTGGCCCCGGCCCTGAGAGAAATGGGGGATTTCAATCACCAAGGATCCTTAGGACATCTGATGCCAGCCCACTGGTTTGTGATCTGTCCTGGGGGAAAGTAGGCCCAGAGAGGGCAGGCGACAAGGCTAGGGTCACACAGCGCATTTCCCACACAGTGGACATAGCACCAGGCTCAGAGGTGCCCAGGCATCAGGATGAGGGAAGCCTTGGCATCAGGATGAGGGAAGCCACCGACCCCTGCCACCTGTGCTCTGCCATCAGCCTTCTCCTTAGCATTACTGCCAGATCTGGAAGGTCTCTTCAGCCTCATGTAAGTTCTCCCTTCCCCACGTCTCCTCTCCATGTTAGTCCCATGATGACCCTATGAGGCTCCACTCAATTGTGTTAACCCTGGGGAATGGGGGCAGCAGACTGTTTCTATAAAAGGCCAGACAGTAAATATTTTCAGCTTTGCAGACCATGTAGTCTCTGTCATGATGACTGGACTTTGCTGTTGTACTCCCAGAGCAGCCCCAGACCATACTGAAACAAATGGGTATGGCTGTGTGCCAATAAAACTTTATTGACAGACATTGAAATTTGAATTTCATATTATCTCTACATGTCACGAAATATTCTTTTGGTTTTTTTTCCCCTCTGATCATTTAAAAATATCAAATCCATTCTTAGCTCATGGACCCTACAGTTCTAACCCATGTTTCTGTTGCCTTTACCATCATGATTAACTTGGTACAAACATCTCAGCAAATTTTGCAAGAGAACCCGTGGGGTAAATTCATAATGGAGGATATACTGGATCAGGGAGTAGGGAGAATTTTTTAATTTTGCTAGACATTGCCAAAGCACTTCTCCAGAAATTAGCTCGTTTACTTCCCCTGGCACCAGGATTGACCATGCTGCTGAAAGCTGTGCCTGTGTGATTGTGGGAAGAGGCCACATGTTCTGCTGTGCTTTTCTTTGAGCCTTTTCTCCTTCATTTTTAAGCCATTTGATATTCTCTCAGTGATTTGTATATTTGTCTGTCCTCTTTACCTATTATTTCTGTGAGGAAGTCAGCTTTTCTCCTGTTTGTGATCAACTTTGCTTTTTACATAGGAAGGACCTTAGCCCTCTTCTTAGTGCTGTCGGCCCAACATGAGATCTAGCTGTGGCCGAGTGGGGAAATATGTGCTAACTTAGCATATAAGATTGAATCCCTGCCTAGGTGTCTCCTGGCCTGGTGGGACAAGGCCAACTCCAGGCAGTGATGGGGGATGCTCAGGATGGCCAGAGCATCCAGCTTTGGGGTTAGCAAAGCCTCCTGGATGGAGCAGGAGAGGTCAAGCAGACGGGTAAGGCTGGGGAGGCGCTCTGAGTAGAGGGAACAACACGTGGGAAAACTCAGAGGCAGCAGTGAACTTGGGAGGGGTTAGAATGGGGCCTTATGTGCCCAGCAAGGGTGATGACAGTGGGAGACCCCTAGAGTATGTTCCGACCTGTCCTCTTTCTCCCCACTGTGCAGCCAGCAGAAGACGGAGCTGCCAGTCACAGAGAACGTGCAGACGATCCCGCCTCCATACGTAGTCCGCACCATCCTTGTCTACAGCCGCCCGCCCTGCCAGCCCCAGTTTTCCCTTACTGAGCCCATGAAGGTGACTGAGGCCTGGGAGAGGGTGGTGAGACACTAGGAGGGACTTCCTGAGCACAGGAGCTAGGGCACCTACAGGCAGATTCCCAGAGTCCGAGGCAGAAGCTGGGGAATTGTGGTTATGAGGGCACAGGGTAACCAAAGGCTAGTATTCCCTTGCAGAAAATGTTCCAGTGCCCATATTTCTTCTTTGATGTCGTTTACATCCACAATGGTGCTGACGAGAAGGAGGAGGAGATGAGCTGGAAGGTGAGGCTATGGGGGGTGTGGGGCAGGTGAGTATAGATAGGGTATCTCAGAACCTGCCTACCTGGGGTCTGGTGGACACCACCTCCTGGATCCTGGTCATTCAGTCATTCAGCAAGCATTTCCACATATCCGCTGGGGGGTTCATGGAGGCTGTTGGGATAGTGGGCCTGGGAGTACGTAGGGACCTGCCCACTTCATTCCCAACATCTGCTCCTCTCTCTTCCTGCCTTTGCCCTAGCTGTACCCTCTGCTTGGAGCACCCTTCCTTCCCTGCCTTCCCAGGCTCTGCTGGTCATTCATGTCCCAGCACTGAACCAGCTGTAGAACCTCAAGTGGGCCACTTACCTCTCTGAGCCTCAGCTGTGAACAGGGAGAGTTGAGACCAGCTCCTACTCCTACCTTAGTATTCAAGCCAAAGATCCCTACCTTGGGGAGCCTTCCCTGCTCCTCAAGGAAGATTGCATGGGGCCTGGAGGGTAACTTGCATCCAGCTATCTCCAGACTGGAAGCTCTAACAGTGGATGGGTGCAGGGAATGTTTGCTGAATGAAGGATTGTTTTCTGCCTGGCAAAATTCCTTCATCCTTCAGAACCCACCCCTAATGCCCCCTCCTCTGGGAAATCCTCCAGGGGCGAGGAGGGCCTATCAGGAGAACGCCTGCCTGAAGAACCCCTTCCTGGCCTCCTACAGGACATGTTCGCCTTCATGGGCAGCCTGGATACCAAGGGCACCAGCTACAAGTATGAGGTGGCGCTGGCTGGACCAGCCCTCGAGTTGCACAACTGTATGGCCAAGCTGCTGGCTCACCCACTGCAGCGACCCTGCCAGAGCCATGCCTCCTACAGCCTGCTGGAGGAGGAGGATGAAGCCACCGAAGTTGAGGCCACTGTTTGAACCATCCCTGAGTGTCCAACCTTCTTATACAATGAAACCCATGGCCTAGAGTGCTGGTTCTCAAACTGGGGCCCATCGGACCCCTGGGGGTTCTTCAAGGAGCCACCCAGGGTACTTGGGAGCCGTGGAAGGAAACCCAAGATTCTAGGAAACATCCCAGGGACTGGGCACTCATTCCCCATATTTCCCAGCACACATCCCACTCTTTATCAGTTGTAATTTTTGTTCTTCATTGTGCGATTTTTGTCATCAGAATAAAAATCTGAGAAATCCCTAAGTGAGATCCACACCAATCACCTTGTGTTAATTGGGGTCTCCTTGGTTGCAAGTGATAGAAATCCCACCCATTGAACAGGAAGGGAAATGTCTTGGTTCTTGTGGATGAGAAGCCAAGGTGCAACTTCAGGCTTGGCTGTATCCAGCTGTTTAGACGACATTGCTATTTGAGTGGGCTTTAATACCCTGCATGTTTGGTGTTCAGTGTGTTCTGCTTTCCTCCCAACCTGTGGAATGGGGTGAGATGGCTGCATCCACCCCAGGAAAGAAAGTGCCTACCAATAAGGGCTCCTGGTAGCTAACTGGGCTCAAATTAAGGGGAAAAACAAACAAAACCCTAGCAGCCATTACCAAACAGGAACAGGAGCTTAGAGCTTCGGGGAGAAGCCTGCACTAAACTGTCTGCGTTTTGCTCTGAACTTCTTGTAGATTGAGTCAACTTTTATAAAGGAGTTCTTGGAATTTCAACCGATAGTATGGATATACCCACCTAACATCCAATTGGAGCTGGCTGCTGTATCCTCATTAGCATCTTTGACCAGTCAGATTGGCTCCATTCTGACTAATCAGGACAGTGCTTTTTTGGACCAATCAAACTAAGGATTTGGAGTCTTTATTTGCCTAAGGGGCTTTGCTATGTCAGGTCCTCTCCGGCTGGGGTGTGCTCATTCCTTTTCTACCAAAGACTGGGTCTCTGGCTGGAGCTGAAACACTAAGGGCAATTGCTGAAGGGGATGGTGTTGCTCCCCATTGAGGTGTTTTGAGTAAAGGCTACTTCACTGCACCCCAAATTAGGGCTTCCTGTTTAACAGCTGTGACCACTCCCCAAATCCCAGCCCAAATGAAGTGAGGGTTCCCAGCCACCCCCGTAAGACGCCTTTCCTGGGCCATGGGCCAGAACTCCAGGATGTTCTGAGTGTCCAGGCCTGGATCAAGCCTCTTTTGAGGGAGGGTTACAAGTCCACCAGGAAATAGTGTGGGTACTCCTCAGAAAAAGGGAGACAAGATAGACATAACAGGTCCACTATTCAACTATCTTTCTGGAAAATGAACAATTGTGAAAAAGTTCATCAGCTACATTCTCAGTTCTAGATAAAATGAAAATAGCTTCATTGAATAACAGCTGTTCCTTCCCACCAGCATTGGGCACCTGTGTTTCAGACCCCTGTGATGAAACTCTCGTTCAACATCACACAAGCCGGGAAGGGATTATGCCCCCATTTTGCAGATGGGGAAACTAAGGCCCTGACGTCCCAGCGCCCAAAGCCATGGACTCCCAGCTCTGGGAGACTGAAAATGCGCAACCCATCTGGAAGCGGAAGCTGTTGAGTGCGCGCTAATGGAGGTCTCTTCCGCAGAGGGTTCCCCTGCAGTCACCGCCAGTTCCCCGAGTTGTAGCTCCACCTCCTCCAGAAGGGTGCGTTCACATTTCCCGTTTTGAGATGAGATAGTGGCACACCAGGCGGACTTCATCTCCCCCAGGCCCTTATCGGCAGCTCCAGGTCCTGCCTGAGCGCCACTAGGGGACCGAGCCACTGAAACTCTCCGACCCCGAAGTACACGCTAGTGCGGCGCAGGGCACCCCTAGCTAAGCAACCTGCACGGCACGCGGATGTGGAGACCCGAGCCAAGCAGCGTGGCAGCGCGTGCGCACAGGGGTGCCGCGGAAAATTTGAAACTGGCAGACGGAACCGCGGGGCTAGGGGACCGCGCAAGTATGGGCGCAGTGACAGGCTTGGAGTGGCGGCTGCGGGCAGCGCTGCGGGAGGAAGAGCCACGGTGAGGACAGGGCCTGGTGCGGACGGGCCAGGGCGGGAGGCGAGAGTTGTGGTCCACTCCGAACCCCTGATCGCAGTGTCGTGGAGGAGCTGCTGCGCCGTGGCGCCGACCCCAACCTGGTGCTCCCGGATGGCGCGGCTGCCATGCACCTGGCGGCAGGAGCCCAGCACCCCGGCGCTCTGCGATGCCTCAAGGTCCTGATGCGTCGAGGCGGAGACCCCAACGCTCGGTGAGGCGGGGCCTAGGTCCGGGGCGGGGTCTACCGTGCAGTGGAGGGTCTCCCGAGTCCAAGGGCGAAGACTTGGAGTGCAGAAGAAGGCGTCTCATGGTCCAAGGATGGGGACTCGAAGCCCGAGGGCGGAGCTTGCGGAATCAGGGGAGGGATCCTGAGGGTGCCAGGACGGAGGCTAGGGTCCCAGACCGAGGATGAGGTATGCGGTTGCGCTGGGGCCAAAGTAGGTATCGAAGTTTCGGATCTGGGAGTAGAATCTCTAGGGTCAGAGAGCAGACGTTTGGGTCCCAGCCGGAGGGCGCAGGATCTGGGTTCCAAGAGTGGTGTCCCAGGCTGGCGGATAGGGATGAGGGACTGAGGGCCAAGGCTCCGGGGCGGAGATCAAGTTCCCTCCTCCGCTGACCCCTCCTCCACTCCTGCCCCAGATCGGCCGAGGGGCTGACACCGCTGCACGTGGCCGCTGGCTGGGGCTGTCTCCGCGGCATGGAGCTGCTGCTGAGCCAGGGAGCGGACCCGGCGCTGCGTGACCAGGTGAGGGGCCCAGCTCCGGGAGCAACAGGGCGGACCCATAGGGACGTAGGGAGGGAAGAGGGACCTCGGGCGCCCCCTGCTGACTGTGCCACTGCAGGACGGACTCCGTCCTCTGGACCTGGCGGAGCAGCAGGGGCACCAGGACTGTGCGCACGTCCTGAGGGAGCTCCAGATGCTGACCAGGACTCCGACCAGGACCCGGGCAGAGACCGAGGAGCTAGAGCCTGAGTCTGGCGGTGAGTGGGGCCTGCGCGGCCACGGGGGTTTGGCCTCTGAACCAGCTTATCGTGTCTCTCACTGATGTCCACAGTTTACTGCTGGTTCTGACTCTCTCACGGCCAGTATCTCTCTAGTCAACTCTGACTTCACTCTCTCTCTCCTCCCTTTGACTCCAGCTGCCTTCTTCTATCTGATCCAACTTCCATCTCTGGCTCTGGCTCCCTCTCCCCTCTTCTTTGACTCCCACTCTCATTCTCTGCACCAGGCCCACGCCCCAGGGGAAAGAGGCTGAACATCAGCCCCTTTGGACCTCCTGATGTGACACTGGACTCCACAGCACTGGGCAGAAGTGACAGCAGGGACATGGGCCTGGAAGCTGGCCCCAGACCCCCCAGCTTCCTTGCTCACTCTGAGACTGCTGACAAGGATGACAGCTTAGAGTCTCCCCAAGAGCTGTGGGACTGCAGTTCAGATGCCTCCTTTGTCACAGCAGTTGAGGCCTCTGGAGCTGAGGACCCAGCCCCCCATACTTCTCAGTGGGCTGTATCATTGCCCCAGACCAGGCAGCAACTACTGCCTGGTGTCCAGACATCTGAGAGGCTGCCAAGGTCTCCATGCACACCACAGCAGGCGCATGGAGCCGTCATGGCCTTCAAAGAGACTGAACTAAATGCTGGTCTACAGGCCCTGACTCTGACCTTGACAGATGCCTCCCCCAACACCATCTCCCTCCCAGATGCAAGCCTAGCCCACAGCCTCCCTCAAGAACCACTGCCTGGATCCCCCAACTTTCACTTCCTAACAGACGACCAGGGGTCCCTTGAGAGGGATGTGGCCGCTCTCTGGCTGACAGAGGATGAGGAAAGTTCCACAGGTGGCAAGGACCCCTTTCCCTCTTGCTGGTGCCTGCCAGACCCCACCACATCTGACCTTGAGCTGCCGCAAGGGCTCCGGACACTTGGCAAGAGCCCAGGCCCCATCACGCCTTCTGCCCGGCCATACCATCTCCGACGACTAGAAGAATCCCAGGCTGTACCCGGTTAGTCCCTTCTGGGCATCCAGAGTTCAAAGAGCATCCAGGAATCTCTGGAGACCCTTTGCTCTCAGTCTCACTTCTCACTTTGTCGCTGAGAACCACCCCTTTTTGTTTTCCTTGACTTAGTTTTCTCTCCCAGGCCCAGACTTTGCAGGGCACAGCCCAGAGCTATCTGAGGCCTTGAGGACAGGCCGAATCCCAGATGCTCAGGCAGACGAGGATGCACTTGCTCGGCAGTTTGAGCGGCCGGATCCTGGCAGGAGGTGGCGGGAGGGTGTTGTGAAGTCCAGCTTCACGTATCTGCTTCTGGACCCCAGGTACTCAGGGCAGTAGTGGGACCCAGAGGTGGGAACTGAAAATTTCTAAGATTAGTTCTTTTTTTGTTTGTTTGTTTAAAAAGCTAATTTTATTTTAAAGTAATTAAGTTCAAATGCCTTTTTTTTTTTAAACAAAACGTATTGCCTAGCTATGGGATTGGTTCTTATATGCTGTGTGTCCTCAGAAAGGGAACTGGCTCTCTCTGGTCATCAGCTTCTTTATCTATAAAGGGTGGTTAGAGCCGTCTCAAGCTGCTGAGTGTCTTTGAGGAGCAGCCACGACTCTCTGCCCTGTGAGTTCAATTTGTTCTGTGACCTTAGAGACTTTCTCTAGGGCAACTCTTGTCTCTTTTTCCTCTCTGAGCCATCCCTTTCATCCAGGGAGACTCAGGACCTGCCAGCCCGAGCCTTCTCACTGACCCTGGCTGAATGCCTTCGGACTTTTGTCCATGCCATCTTCTATGTGGGCAAGGGGACACGGGCTCGGCCGAATGTCCACCTCTGGGAGGCCCTCGACTACCATGGGCGGCCAGGAAAACAGGTGTGAGGATAAGGACCAGGGTCAGGGTGGGGGCAGCCAGGCCGTGGGCAGGTAGAGGAAGGAGGGGATTGAGGAGCCTACCCTTGACCCTGCCCTGGCTCCCCCCATCAGGCCTGCCCCAAGGTACGCCAGATCTTGGACATTTGGGCCAGTGGTCATGGCGTTGTCTCCCTGCATTGCTTCCAGCATGTGATCGCTGTGGAAGCTTACACTCGAGAGGCGTGTCTTGTGGATGCTCTAGGTGAGTGCGTGGCTTGTGGATGGGGTTCATAGGAGGGTACTTGATCTACCAGTTCTGTCACCCCTTCCCTCTCAGGGCTATTTGTTCAATGAACAATTATTGAGCACCAGCAACGTACCCGTACATATTTTGCTGCTTGGTTGATCCCTGCTTGAAGGCAATACACAGTGGGTTCACTGTCACATACTTCTACTGGAAGTTTGCTGAGGCTGCTCCTGTGACCTCATCCCTAATCTCTCTAGGGATCCGGACGCTGACTAACCAGAAACAAGGACACTGCTATGGCGTGGTGGCGAGCTGGCCACCTGCCCGGCGCCGCCGCTTGGGGGTACATCTGCTGCACCGTGCCCTCCTCGTCTTTCTGGCTGAGGGTGAACGAGAGTTGCGACCTCAGGACATCCAAGCCCGCAGCTGAGCACTGTGAAATTACCCATCCAGCCTGGGTAGCAATCAGGGTGTTCGATTGTTCCAGCTGCCTTGTGCTTAGAGCATCCCTCTATCTCCAGCTCTAGAAGGCTGGTGAAGGGGGCAACGGGGCAGATCTCCTCAGGCTACAAGAGTAATTTGTTACAGACAGAACTACTGGAAAGATAGTGAGCTCCCAGGGAGAAGAACAAATAGACCAAAAGGTTATTTGGAACATTTGGTGCTTTGGAATATTCCAGTGTTTTGGCAGTTTGGTCCTGTCTGGGTGGACAAAGTCTACTTTTATATACCAGACACAGGGGACCCATACTGTGT
Organism: Pteropus medius; assembly: GCF_902729225.1. Lineage (NCBI taxonomy): Eukaryota > Metazoa > Chordata > Mammalia > Chiroptera > Pteropodidae > Pteropus > Pteropus medius. The sequence goes on from NW_024343732.1 coordinate 1,325,284, forward strand.
GGGCTGGGGTCTTCCTCAGCCAAATGAATGGAATCTGCCCCAACTCAAGAGCTGGGTTCTGCTGCTTTCCAGCTGTGGTACCTCAGACCAGTAATTTGTTTGAGCCTCAGTTTCCTCAGTTGTACAATGGGGGCAGTGAGAGGTCTTACCTCAGAGGTCATTGTGGGAATCCGATTAAACAAAGTCATGCATTGGGGTGTGGCTCAGAGCCCTTCACTGAGCCAGAGGTGGCCCAAGTGGAAAGTCTCAGGGGGAGAAGAGAGTTGCCCTGATGCTCTGGAAGGGCTGACTGTGTCTGGTGACAGGAGGCCAGGGCTGGGGAGGGTGTGGGGTGTGGGTGTGAGACACCAGCCCTTGGGATCACTAAGCGACACAAGTTTCCTGACGTCGCTTCTCTGAACCTGTTTCTTCCACTATAAAATGGGATTAATAACCTTGATTTCTGGTGATGCCCTGCGATTTCGAACTATTCACATATGCAAAGAGCTTTAGTAAAATGCCAGGTCAGGGTACTGGTGAGGTATTGGAGGGATCACTTCAGTTTTCCAGAAGTTGCTTCTTCAAAGCGTCCATAGGTTTAGGGACTTGGGGAGATCTGCTGCCTCATTGGGTTCACCACCTGCCCGTCACTGCTACTCAACCAACTAGGTCCTGCAGGGGGCGGAGGTTCATGTCGGTTTCTCCACTGAGAGATCCTTGTCTCTCCCTGAGCGGGACTGGCTGTTTTTGTAATTAGGTACCAGGCTCTGGAGGGGCTCTGGGCTCTCCCACTTTAACTGAACTGAAGAAACCTCTCTCTGAACTGGGCAGCTTCACAGACACCAAGTCTCCTGATAAAGAGACAGCAATTAAAACAGCATGCCATCTGCCCAGGAATTCACAAACAGGTCGCTGGGAAAGAGATAGGATTTGTTAGTTTCCCAACCTCAGCTCTACTGACACTTGATACCAGATGGTTTTTTGGATGGGGACTGTCTTTGCGTTGTAAGGTGTCTGATGGCATTCCTGGGCTCCAACCACTAGATGCTGATGTGGCCCTCTCCCTCCTAGGTGTAACAATCAAAACCAGGGACAGCCATGCCTCTGGTGAGAATCCCTGGACTAAACAAAAGGTCGGCTCACAAACCAGTAGGGAAAGGATTCAAGAGGCAACAACAGAGAAGACAATTGTCTCCTTTCACCATCCATACAAACCACAGGTGTACCTAGATATATTAAGATAAAATACAGAGGAGCAAGAATATGGCCATAGGGCAGGAAAATCCACCAAAGATTTGGTGGCTTCAGAATAAAAATAATCTTTATGACGAAAGCTACCCTAAATCAAGTTGGAAGATAAATGAGATGGTAAAAAGCACTGAACTGCTGTGTGGCATGGGGCGAAGGGGGTTCAGTAAATCCGTGGGTCTCAAGCCCTCATCACAGGGCCTTGTATACAGCTGGCACTCAATTATGGCTACTCAACCTCTGCATGGACCTCAGTTGGACCTCCTCCCCTCCAGCGACTGGGAGTTCACCCCTTGACTATCTGTCTTCTGCTGGGAATACTGTCCAAGCACCCCTGCATTCAGAGGGAGGGGAAACATGGAAGCTAGCCCGGAAGGCCCTGAGGGGGAAGCATCAGCCCGATTTGCAGATGGGGAAACAGGCCTTAGGGCACCCCCCACCCTGCAGTCACCCAGCACAGGTCCGGAGGCTCGGATTGTCACTTCTTTTTATTGAGTTACAAGTTGAGATGTGCAGGTTCGGTGGCATCAGGCCCCCAAATCTCTTCCCCCTTGGGTGACAACAGCTCCCAGCACTGAGGAATGGGGAGAGGGCAAGGGTCTTGGGCAATAGGGCGGGGCCCGGAGGGTCCCTGGATCAAGCACTGCAGACATGGAAGATAGCAGGGTGGGCGGCCAGCCTCAGCCATGGCCTTGATGGGGGAGGGGGCTTCTGTACAAGGTCATCCTCCACGGGCGTTCCAGCTGCCACGGGATGGGCCCCACAGGACGCAAGCAGAGAGCGGTGTCCACCTGGCTCCCTCAAACACCAGGCCCTGCCCAGCCAGCCTGGGGTTGTCTTCCCCGCCTGACCTCGCTCACCACCAGAGCGAAACAACTTGCCCAGGTGGTCCTGGCTGCAGACCTGGAGCCGGCTTCCATCCTGCTCCTCGCTCCTTGGTGATGCCTGGCCCGCCCAGGGGCTACTTCTTCTCCTCTGGGGGCACGGGCGGGGGTGCTGGCAGGGCTTTGGGTGAGGGTTCAGGCTCCCAGAGCAGGAATTCGTGGAGTAACGTGTTGACCGTCTCTGGACATTCCAGCATCACCATGTGGCTGCCTTCATCAATGAGCTTCAGGAAGGCCAGGAGCAGGATCTGCATGGGAGACAGGTTCAGGGCGGGTGGGGCCAGGATGCCCTGGACTCCCTGCCAGCCAGCCATGGCCTGAAACATAGGGAAGTCCCTCCTGTAGTCTACTCTTCATCCCTCCACTTGTGCCCAAGAGGAAGCTGGAAGATGGCCTGTTGCCCTGCTGGAGCCCAACTCGATATTCACTCCATATTTATTAAGTTCCTACAATATGTCCAGAGCAGGATTTCTCAACTTCAGCACTACTGACATTTGGATCCTTCTTTGCTGTGGGGCCATCCTGTTCATTTCAGGGTGTTGAACAGCATCCCTGGCCTCCACCCACCAGATGCCAGTAGCGCCTTCCCCTCTCCTCCGTCATGACAACCAAAAAGTCTACAGATATTTCTAAGTGTCCCCTGGTGGGGGCGGGGGGTGGGGTAGCATAATCATCAGTGGTTAAGAACTGCTGGTCCAGAGCTATTCAAAGTATTAAAGATCCCAAGACCATTTTTTGGCAATCTCTGACCTGAAGACCCCTGGCCCACCCTCTCCAAGAATTCTGTAGCCTGTTACTGGTCACTTATACAAATCTCAGATGTGAAGTATTTTTTTATGTGCTGGGGGAAAATGTATAATCCTAACAGGTGGCCAGGGAAGCCCCACTTTCTGAATTCCACCTCTGACCCTCGATCTAACCTCTCACGTCCCTGGGGTTGGAAAATACAGCTGAGTCGCCCTGGGCTTCAAGTGGGCGATTTGGGGGTGTGGTGACCGGGGTGCCATGCCCTACCTCAGCCATGCGCTGGTCTTCTTCCACTGGCACAAATTTGTCGTGCATGCCATGGACGAGCAGGACAGGCACGGTGAGCTCGGCGTGGTAGACCTCATCGCCCTCGGGCCAGTACTGGCCACTCATCATGGCCCTCAGCACGAAGGATGACACATTGAATGCATTGCCCTCCTTCAGTAGCTGCTTCTCTTTGGCCCCTTGGCGGGCGAAGCCGGCTCTGGTGGTGAGGAGGCACTGCTGGAGCCCTTGTGCCATCCAGGCCACCAGGGGTGACCCCCATGCCAGCCCCAGTTGTACAGCCTCCCCTTCCACCCAACTTGGGGAGGCACTGCGGTCTGCCAGGGCTGGGGTCACTCACTTGAGGAAGCTCCAAGCCAGGCAGGGTGACAGGCAGTGCAGGACACACGTAGGCATGTTGAAGATGGAGCAGAAGCTGGGCTCCAGCGCTGTGGGGCCCCCGCCATTGATCATGATCACTTTGTGCACCAGGTCTGGGTACTCGTGCGCCAGGAACGTGCAGAAGGAAACACTGCCCAGTGGATGGGTGGTGGGTGGGGTTGAAGGGTGGTGGTCAGCAGAGTACAGGCAATGAGGGAGTTAATATACTCCCCTCACCCCAGAGGCAGGTCTTTGAAGGCCAAGATTCTCCCCCTGGGGACCATGGGTACCAGATTCGGGTGAATTATGTGTGGGGCATCTTGAATGCCCCAAAATTGTGAGCTTGTGTGTTGAGTGTGTGTGTGTGTATATCTTTTTTTTTTTTTTTTGAGAGAGAGGATCCAAATATATAACTTTCATCAGATCCTCAAAGTCACCATGATTTCCAAAGGGGTAAGAGTTACTTATTGCTAAGTGTTGGGAAAGCAGTCTGATTAAACAAACCCTTTGGTTGCCTTGAGAAAGTCATTTTCCTGTGAATCTCTTCCCTTTAAGGATCTTCTCTCACTGGCCTCTGGTGTGCCATATCTGCCTGCCTTAGACAAGGTGGGAGAGTGCAGCCCGAGGAGCACCCCCCAGTCCAACTCCTCACTCCCTCTAAAGCTGGCCACTTGTTTTTGTAAACTAAGGTCACAATTCTGTAAATTTGTAAAATATTTTGTAAATAAAGTTTTATTGGAACACAGCCATGCCCACTTACAATTATGGCTGCTTTCCTGCTATGATATTAGAGTTGTGACGTTCCAAAAAAGACCAGTGTATGACCACAAACTTAAAATATTTACTATCTGGCCCTGTAAGAAAAAATGTGCCAATCTCTGCTGTAAAGAAGGACAATAGGACAGGCAGAAGTCAGGTGAACCTGACTGTGCCAGTGACTCACTGTGTGCCCTTGGGCAGATTGCTTAACCTCTCTGAGCCTCCGTCTCCACACCTGTGAAAGAGTAACTGTGCTGACCTCATAGCATTGTTATGGGGTCACAGGAACTACCTCAGATGGGGGCTCATTTAATTGGAGGAAATCATTTAGCATAAGCATCCACTGTGGTGTTGTTATCATATAAACAAAATAAGAGCTATGTTACCTCCCATCCTAGTTTCTATTTTTCTGGGAATTTATGTAACATTTATTTTTTTTGTCTAATTGCATGGGCTACAACTGCTAAACTAGTGGTTCTCAACCTGGCTGGCTGATTGACTCTTGCCTTTCCCACTGGGTAAAGGAAGGAGTGGTAGCCCTTGATGGTGATCAGACACCCAGGCTCAGAGCCTTCCATCAAGTGGACTCTCATCTGAATGCTAGATGGTATTATCTATCACCCCTTTAAGGGAGGGTAAATTATAGTAAACTGTGCCTTGTAAACAGAATTTACAGGATTCCAATTAGCCCTTCCTTGGAGTTCTCTCCATGATGACAAATTTTTTTTTTTTTTTTTTTTAGGTGAAGTAATCCTTGGTTGACCTCACAGATTGCAAGGACCTTGTCAGCTTACAATCCCTTATTTTTCATTTTTTATTTACACCTACAGTACCTGGTCTTCCTAGATGGTCTCCCATCCAAGTACTAACCAGGCCCGACCCTTCTTAGCTTCTGAGATTAAATGGAATCGGGCACGTTCAGGGTGGCATGGCCGTAGACTGACAAATTTTTAACTTATGTGAAGACAGTGTTTCTCAGCTGGAGTGATTCTGCCCACCAAGGAACCTTTGGCAGCATCTGAAGACACTTTTCATTTTCATGATCATCAGTAGATCATTGTGTTAGTGGCATCTAGTGGGTAGAGGTCAGGGATGCTGCTAAACATCCTACAGGGCATAGAAAATAATTACCTAATCAAAAATGTCAATAGCGAGAAACACTGCTTTTAAAAAATGCGAAACAACAGTACCGGTGGTGGGAATCCCTGTCTCGTTGCAGATGTTAATGGGATCTTTCACAGAGGGAAATCAGTGTTTTACAAAGGGGTGTCCAGTCCCTACCAGCCCCCATCCCTTACCCCCACCCCAGTGTTGGCTCACCCGTAGGAATGCCCAATGAGCACATTTCGCTTCTTGGCATAGCGCTTGAAGATGGCGCGCATGTCCTCTGCCAACGCATAGAAGGTATAGGCTGCAGCCACCTGAGGTGCTGAGCTGGCCCCATGGCCGGCCAGATCGGGTGCCACCACCTCGTAGCCCAGGCGAACAAAGAAGTCCAGCTGCTCCTTCCAGATGGCCAGGGAGCCACCAACGCCATGGATGAAAAAGAGCACCACATCTGCCTGGGTACCCTTGCAGCTGGTGATGCGCTTCTCACAGTCAATGTGGATGGTCCTCTTGGGGCGCCGGGCTCGCCGCCGTCGCCCTGCGCTGCCACTCCCGCTGCTGCCCGTGCCCGAGTGGCCATCACTGCCCGCTGGGTCTGCCAGCTCTACCTCTAGAGAGGCTGGCGGCTCCCCGGAGCCATTCTGCCCGTGTAGGAGGTCAGCTCGTGGTGACCGGCCCAGATTCTCCACTAGTAACCTCCCGTTGCGGTACACGGTGATTCGGCGTTGGCAGTGGACCAAGCCAGACCGGTCCCCCTGGGCAGTGTCAGGCAGCGATGGAGGTGGGGTAGGGGCCGGAGCAGGTCCAGCGTGCTTCACCCGCAGTACACGCCCAGGCTTGACCTCCACGAAAGTGTAGCCATCGCTGGACTCCACACTCTCCAGCGGCCCCACTGCATTGGGTGGCGCGCCCAGTAGGCAGCAGAAGATACCGTCAGTCACCCCAGTCAGCATGATGTGTCCTGTGAGTGGGGGTGACAGCCAGCTCAGGGGCGGTGGAAACTCAGAGCCCTCCACCTCCACAGCATCTACTTCCCACACCTGGATCAGGTGAGTCACCCTGGGACACCACTTCTAGGCTCCAGTTTTCGAAGACCAAAGCTAGCCAAGCACCAACATGTTCCGTCTGGTCAGTGCCTGAGCAGTGGTAGGCTACCCTCCTGGGCCAGCTTAGTCTATCTTAGAGAGGACCTGGCTATGGCTGACAAATAAGGAGCATCCATAGTCGTGTAGTCAGGGAGGACTTCCTGGAGGGGGGGGGCATTGCAGCAAATGTGGCTCAGCGCTAAGGACCTCCCCCAGTTCAGATTTATAGCAGCTATGGTTTCCTAAGCCCATTCATTCATTCATTCATTCATCCGTTCATTCATTCATGCATGCATTCTTTCAGTAACTCACTATTACTAAACTAACGTGTCTTGAGGGCTTCTGAAGGCATCTAAAACTGTGCAAATCTTAATGAGCCCCAGTCCCAGATTTCTGAATCTGAATCCTGAAAGGTGAGACCCTTGGGGATGGGGTTAGGGACTGAGCTCCAGAGGCCTGTCTATCTCTCCAAGACCATGGGGTGCTGGGTCTGTTTCACAGACTGAACAAGCAGAGGCCCAGACACTAGATTCTGGGGGTCTGCCACACAAACCCCAATGGTGGACATGAGGACAGAGAAGGCAGTACTCTGCCTGGGGGCTTCCAGGCCTCAATCCTGCTCCCTGGGCCAATACCACTGTGTCCATGGCAACCACAGGCAGTTACATAACTCGAGGGGGATACCCGCGCAGCACACCCCCATTGTCTTGGCCCTGGAGATGGGACCAACTCCTCCCCTGTGCCCATCCTTGGAGCCGCGGGAATAACGCACGCTGAAGGCCTTCAGTGGACCGTACTTGCTGATGGAGGGGGAGCAGGCCGCATCCCCCTACTCTGGCGGGGTCCCAACCCCAGATTGCGGAGGAGGACACGTGCGCCACATCAGTCCCCTCCCCAGAGAGGTCCTTGCCTTCCGAGTGCCCGTCAGCCCTGTGGCAGGGTCAAGGCCACTGGGGCTCCGCAGCTTCCTAAGAGTCCGAGAGCGGGCTTTGTGGTCACTCCGCTCTGAAGTGGAAGCCGGGGGGACCTCGACATCACCCTCCCAGGGCCCACTACTCGCTCACCTCATCGAGGGTCCCCGGGCCCTGGGCAGGGCGGAGGGGTCCCCGGCAGAGAAGTCACCGTCTGCCTGCGGGTGCCGTTTACATGATGGCGCAGGGTCAGACCGGGTGCGTCTACCGCGGGCCAGAGCGGGCCCTGGTGGGTCAGCGAGGGGCCATCCCACCGCTGCTGAGCAAACCGGCCCTTTAAGTCTCTGCATGGGGGGCGGAGCCACGTACCGACGGACGGGCATCTCGACCAATCGCAGCTGCAGATTGACCTGGCCTAGTTAGACTATCAATCAGAAGCGGCATCTCCAGGATGGGGGCGGGCTCTGGAAGCAAAGACTTCGCCCCCTTCAGGGGCTTAAGGAGGAGGAAGGGATTGGGCCTGGCCCAGGGCCGAGGAGGGGTCGCAACCTGGGGTTTGCAGAGCTTCTAAGAGGTGGCACCCGGAGACCCCTCGCTGCGACTAAGATCCCTTCGTCCAGCCCCTGCTTCCGAACTGCCCTGTCCCCTCGAAATGAAGCCCCCATACCCCTTCCTCTGAGCTGATCTTTCTGTCTGGAGACTCCCAGATCTTTCCAATTTCAGGTGGGGAAATAGAGGCTCATAAAGGGTACAAGGTTACAAGGCAAGTGGAGGGGAGTCAGAAATGGGATTTGGAACCTCGGCTGTATGATTCCAAGTACTGGAAATTTATTCGTTAAACCGTTGAACAGAAGTCTTGGCCCTCTGGGTAATTAGGGAACTGGAGTTTCCCAGATCGGCCAATTTAACCGGTGACTCTGTGTTCCCAGCCGGAATCAGAGAGCCAGGGTTCAAATGCAACCTTTGCCCTTTACAGATATGTGACCTTGGGCAAGTTGCTTTCCTGAGACTCCATTTATATTTCTATGAAATTAATCCTCTCTTGAGTTCTCTATGCAGGTAAAATAGCACGGTAATCGCTCAATACTTTATTGGCATTATTGTACTGGTGTAGTATTATACTGGTTTGCTAAATAAATGATGGTGTGGGTAGGATGGACTTCAGAGGACAGAGGTTCAGAACACAGGGCTTGCTCACTCCCATCTCCTGGAATTTGTGGCCAGAGCTGGATTAGGTCCAGCCACCCACTCCTGCCCACTCGGAGTGCTCCTGAGAGACAAGTTTATTCTTGCACTAAATGCTCCCTCCTACCAAAGCTGGGAGATGCTGGGGTGCCTACAGGAACTCAGCCCTGAACCTGGCCCTTGAGGGGCCCCTAGGCTCCCATGTGGGGCAAGGTTGAGCTCGAAACAGGGACAGGGCTGGGGGAGAGACTATCTGAAAAGAGTTTTTAAAAGATGAATAGGGAACACTAAGCAGGGGAGGGCGTGTCTTAAATTTAGGATGTGTGTGTGTGTCGACGGATTCACGTGCCTACCAAAGGAGCTGAATATTTTCCCTGCGACAATGGGGAGCCATAGAGGGTGTGTGAGAAAGGAAGGGGCTCAGATCTGAATATTAGAAAAATTCTTCTAGAGCCCAAATGGGGGCATTGCCAAGGGCAAGCTTGCATTCCATGAGTTTTACAGATTAAGAAACTGGATCCCGAAAAGGAGCAGAGCTCATCTCAAGGACATCCAGCTAACTCGAACTCAGGTCTCTTGGGCTCACCGCCAAGGGGCGGAAACTTGGCTGGGGCCAGAGGAAAGCTGCCAGCCAGCTGTATGCCATCTGCCGGGCTCCCGCTGGAGGTGGGAGGATCAACCAGCCGTTTCCTGCAGCTGCCACCAGCTGCGCACGGCCACCCCAGGGCACCCTCTGTCGGTCACCAGGAGGAACTACAACCCCCAGCAGACCCCGGGATATAATGCTTGTACACACGCGCAGGAACTGCCGTTGGCTGGCCCCTGCTGGTCCACAAGGGGAACTACACCCCTCTTAGGGTATGGCCTCTCACGCCTGTGGTGCGCAGGCGTAGAACTACAACTCCAGGAGGCCCCCGCGGCAATGTGGGCTTCTCTGTAGAAAAACTACATTTCCCAGAAGTCTCCGTTCCACGGCTGCGTAGCCTATGGGTTTCGAAATAGTTGTCGCGAGCGACGGCGGCGTGACCCGCGGCTAGAGATGGCTCTGGTGGGCAGATCTCCGAGTTGTCTTTTGGGTCGCGTTAATAGGTCGGCGGCGCTACTTGATGTTAGGTGAGTCCTCAGGGGGACCCTCCCCCAAATCTGGAAATTAAGTGGTGTCGGGAGCTGGCGCCAGCTGTTTACCAGCCACATGACTTGCGGGTGACTTGCGCACGTATGGAGCGCTTTTTGCAGCAAGACTCTGTCCCGGCAGGGATCGGGAAGCTCAGAGAGGTTGCTCAGAGAGGTTGAGCGCCAAGCAAAGTCACACAGCGACCCTTCTGACCTTTCTCGCCTTCTCTGCCCCCGCAGGTGGCTTCAACCCCAGGCCTGGCTGGGACTTCTCGACTCCTGGGGACTCCCGTCTACGCAGCCGAACCGGGGCAAGGCTCGCGGGAACGAGTACCAGCCGAGCAACATCAAACGCAAGCACAAGCACGGCTGGATCAAGCGCTTGAGCACGCCAGCCGGCGTCCAGGTCATCCTTCGCCGCATGCTCAAGGGCCGCAAATCACTGAGCCACTGAGTGCGACGCTGCTGGTGGGACCTCCATTAAAGCATTTCCCTCGACTCAGACTTCTCCTGCTGCTTTTTGTGGGGAAGTTGGACAACTCAGACATGAGTGCTTCTCCAGTTGTGGGGTTGACCCAGGGATAGAAGTCTGGGGGTAGACGGGAAGAGGGAGTGAGAGGTCAGATCTTGGCCAAGTCCCTTTTTACGCTTTTGAATTAGGAAGAATTTCACATTTATGGCAACAGCCCACCGAATAGTGCAGTGAGTGAATCCTGTGTACTCACCCAGCTCTGACCACCAATTATTCACAAACCGTTCTGACCCCTCCTGTGTTATTTTGAAGCAAATCTCAGGCATCTGGTTACTTAAATATTTCAGAATGCAGCTCTCCAAGATAAGGGCCCTTTAAAACGTAATCACAAAACTTTCACACCTAAAGAAAGTCAACAATTTCTTAATATCATTAAATGTCTAGTAAATGTTTAAATTTCCACTTGTGTATATGTCTTAACTTTCACAGGTCTGGGAAGGCTTGTGGGGAGGTGGGAGAGGTTTGAATCCTCTACCTGCCCCTTGTGGATAGGCTGTGTGACCGTAAGCAAGACTTTATCCCCCTGAGGCTCATTTGGCTTTTATAAAATGAGGTGCTGTTTTCCTTTGTTGTGTCTTTGGAGTAATAATACTTATTAGCTTTCACTTATTGCATACTTTCTATGGGTCCTTCGCTCTCACCAGGCTGTCACTCTAGGGTTGCGGGGGAGGGGGAGAGGGGTGTTGATTTGTACCCTGCCAGTTTGGACACAGCGGAGTCAGGGCTAGGAGGAAGATTGTGAGGGCTATGGGAGCCCAGACGAGGCGCCTGACTTGGCCTTGGGAAGAATGCGGTCAGGGGAGGATTCTTGGAGAAGGTAGCAGGGTCTGGGAGGGCCCAAAGTGGAGGGGCTTGGACAGGGGTCAGGATAAAAGGTGGACGAAGGCCAAAGGTGCCCCAAATTTGGAGCCAAGGAGGTAGGACTGGATCCTTGGGGCACTGGGGAACCACGAGAGGTGTTTGAACAAGAAAGTCTGTCAGTTCAAAGATATTCAAAGAGCTGGTGCAGGAGCAGTTTAGATATGCTGAAACCTAAGGTTGGGACCCCGAGGAGGAAATTGGGAGTGTTAACGGTGGGCTCCCACCTTCCGGGGCTGCCGTGAGAACCCAATAAGATACCATGTTAAAAAGCGTAGCAAACTTGGAGGAGATCTGCGGAACCTCCTGGAGTCGCGGACTACAAATTCCAAGAGGCTTCGGGGGCGCGGCCTCCGCCCGCTTCCGCGTTTCGCCGCCTCACTGCCTCCAAGCAGCAGGCGGAGTTTTGCTCCCTCAACTGAACTTGACCACGAAGGGTGGAGGCATGGCAACCAATGGGCGCTTGATTTACCAAGATCTGGCCACTGAGAGCTCGCAGAGGCCGCATATCCTGGGGCGGGGCTAGAGGGCGGACCAATGACGGGAGGGCGGCGGCGCCATCAGGGTGGGCTGTGCAGTGGCTGGAAGTTACAGTGCGGCGGGGGCTAAGAAGGCGGCTGTGGTGGTGGTGGCGGCGGCGGCTGAGGCGGTAGCTGAGGTGGTGACGGAGGAAACAGAAAATGGTAAGTGCGGCTGCAAGGCCCATACTCCCCCTCCACTCAACAAAATGGCGCCGCGGGCCCACCCACCTCCAGTAATCTCCGCGACCCCCACCTCCCTGCTCAGCCCCCTCGGGCCTGGCCCCGCCCCTCTTTCTGACCTATTACCTTCGACCTCCGGGCCCTGCTGTGAGCTTCTTGCTGATGCCGCCCCGGCTCTTCCGACCCCTGACCCATCTAGGATTCCAAGCCCTGACAACTCATTCATTTCCGGGTCTTGATTCTCCCGGAAGTCGCCTGGGGTGGGGATGGGGTCCCGCGAAACCCCCAGTTCAGGCCTCGTCCTGGGCGCGCTGGGCATGGGCATCTCCATTTCGGGAGGATTTGGTAGGCCGGCCTATAGGCGTCGGAGTGGGGGAGGGGGCTTGACATCGTGGTGACATTCGGGGCATTGTGGCCGCCAAAGGAAGTGCGACATCGCGGACTGTCCGGTCCCCAGAGCCCTGACCCCCACCCCACCACTCCGGGCCCCGACCTGCCCTAATGGGGAGCAACTACATCTCTCCAGTCCCCAGGTTCTTCCCCTGGTAAATGAGGGTAGTAATAGTCTAGATTTCATAGGGTTGTGACAATTTAGGGAATCGACGTCGTAAAGGGTTTAGGGCAGTGAACACTAAACTGATGAGCTGGGTGACTCGGGTCCGGTGACATCCTCTCCCATCTGTCTCCTCATCTTGAAGTGGGGATAATGCCACCTGGTAGTTGGAAGATTAAAATCCCCTTTGGGCCACTTGCTCATCCTGGGATTTGGGTATGGTGATTCTTTGAGGTGTGGTCCCCCCACCCTTCACTCTTTGGCATGCCCAGGGCTGACAGGACTGATGGAAGCTTTTGTCAGGACAAGTTAAAACCCCATTGTTCCTGGATCCAGAGTCCCAGCCCACAAATCACAGTCCTTGGGACGTGGTGGGGGATGGACAAAAGAAGACTTCTGGTCAAGAAGGAGATGGGAAAATGGGTTCCTAGAGTGTGGGTCCTCAAGCCTGAGTATTGCCTTTGATTTATCACTGTATCCTCACTGCCCAGGCCCAGTCCATAAGAGGGTTCTGTTGGCTCTGCCTCTCCGGAATGCATCCTGAATCTGTCCATAGGTCCCTACCCTGGTCCAGGCACTACCACCTCCTGTTTGGACTCCTGCCTCCACCCTGCCCTCTGGCAGTTTGTAAGTCACCTGGAACCAGAGGGAGCTTTTAAAGATATAAATCAGATTATAATACTTTCTAACTTATAAAATATTCCAGGGGCTTCTTGTTGTAACCCAGATGAAACTCCAGCTCCCCCCACCCCATTCCCCCGCTCCTAAGGCTCCTACCCACTTTTGTGACCTCATATACACCCTCTCCACCCCTTCCTCCACAAGCTCCAGGCACACTGGCCTTGTTTTCATGTCCTCACACTCCATGTCTCTGCCACCCCAGGGCCTTTGCATCTGCTGCCCCTTCTGCTTGGAATGCTCTTCCTCCTGTGAGCATCACCTTCTCAGAGGGCCCTTTCATGACTGTGGGAGGCCTCAATGTCTCTCCTCCCTTGCTTTGGTTGGTTCACTGGTGGGCTGACAAAGGGGGTTGGCACACAGATGTTCAATGAGTGTTTGCTAAGGCAGTGGATGGCTTCTGGGCCCAGCTGTGTTTAGGATTTGTCTGGCCGAGGTGAAGATTTCTCTCTGTGTCTGAGGCCTTGTTTCCCTGCTTCGCTGACAGGAAGTACAGGCCAAACCCTGTCTTTATTCATTTATTAAGCACAAACGTGTTGATGTTAACAGCTACCTTTCAGGGAGCTCTGTGCAAAGTTCTTTCCCTGTGTTGCCTTACTGAGACTCAGAACAGCCCTGGAAGGGGGCCCCTTTGCGACCCCTGGTTCACTAGGGAGGAGGCCAGGCTAGGAGGTTACACAGCCAAAGAGGGGCCCAGCCAGGATTGAGTGCAGGTCTGAGGCTCCTGAACCTCTTACCACTCTCCACTAGCCCCATGTGAACGCCATCAGGGGCCCAGGGTGGAGTTTTGTCTTGCCCTCTTCTCTCAGGAAGGTGACAGTCCAGCGAGGGAGGTAGACATGTAAACAGGTGACCTCCTTGGGGTGTGAGTACAGCTCTGGCAGAAAACCCTAACGTGTGGGGAGGGGGTTGAGCTGGGTGTGGAGATTAGCAGGTGTTTCCCACATGGAGGAAGATGGAGCATTCCTGGATGGTGGCACAGCGTGGGCTAAAGGTGTGTGTGGCAGGAGGCCAGCAAGGACCAAGCCCAGCCAGAGCCATGGAGGGCTTTGAGCCAGGACAGGAATCTCCCTCCTCATGCTTTAGGTCTCAGACCCTACGTGTTGCCTCTTGTCGGCCCTTTGTGACCCCTCAGAGCAGCAGACCTTCCCCTGCTGTCCTGGGCCTCACATAGCACCTCAGGGCCGCTTTACATTCACTATGCTGCTTTTGATCTACACCTGTGTTCCCTGCACTGGGTGCTCCTGGGGCCAAGAGTAGGTCTGCTATGTCCCAATCCTCCATGCCTCTGGTGCCCTGGTGTTCTGGTGCCGGGCATGGGCCTACTACATAGTGGGGGCCTGAGAAAGCCTGACTAGCTGTATGAAGCTACAGTCTGGGGCTGAGCTGGGGTGGGTTCCTGGGTCAGGGGAGTCAGGGTTGTGGGGCTCTGACCTGACTTTGGAGCAGTAGGTCACCCAAATGGGAGAGCCACTTCCTGTGTGGGAGCAGGAGACCTGTCTACATTCCAGTGTCCCTGGCTAGTCCATTGCACAGAGGTCTACTGGGGCTCCTCCAGAGGTGAGGATACCTGCTACCACCTATCCCAGAGGGTGGTGGCAGATCACCTGAACAGAGGCTTCCCTCAGGGTGTAGCACCCAGGCTCAGGCATGGGGATGGACCTCTGCCCAGGTGGGCAGTTAACATAGCCTGCAGGGGCTCTAAGCCCTTGGATTTCAGACAGAGAAACTGAGGTGCTGGCATGTCCCATAATAGGAGCTTGGCCTCTGAGGTTGGACAAACCTGAGTTCAAATAGGCTTCCTCATTTTCTTTTTGGAGCTGGATGACCTCGGATGAGTGCAGTGTGACTTTTTTTGTCTCAGTTTCCTTGTCTTTATGATGGTGACTCCAGATCAGGAAGCCCCAGGCCCAGGGCAGGCCACATGGGGAACCCCTCCCCGGCTCTTCCACTCCAGGCCTGAGGAGAATTGAACTGCTCTGCTGGGAAGTCACTCCCTGCCCCCAGCTCTAGGCCTTGATCCTTGCCCTCGCACCCCCAGCTCTCATGCCTCAGTTTCCTGAGGTAGACACAGCTCCTGTTGGCCTTTATATCCTTATCTTATGGCTGAGATTCAGCCTCCCTCTCCACCCCCTGCCCCAGAATCAGGGTCCTTCTGCTCCAGAGCCCTTGCCCTTGCTTGTGCAGCTGATGCCAGAGTGTCAGGGACAAACAACTTTCCAGGAGTTGGGCTATGGATGAATTCTGTTGCAGGCTTCTCGGCACCTTGTGGACCTCTGGCACTGACCACCTGCCCGAGGCAGCAGGCATCAGGGAGGAGCAGCCTGATCCTTCTCAGCGTCTGGCCCTTGCCCCAGGAGGCCTTCTGCCCTCACTGGGCAGCCTTTGGATATGGGGATCTCAGGAGCAGCCCCTGAGCTGACCCTGGTCTATACAGCACTTTATGAAAAGCCCAGCCAACTCTAAAAACCTGACATTGACATATTAAACTTGGATTTCTGAGTTTTCTTGGAGTTAAGAAGTTTAGTTGACCCTCGGCTCCCAGTCCTGTGTCTTGGCAGCCCCTTGTCCCGGCCACCATATCCCCTTTATTTAGGCTCCTGCTTTCTTCCCTTGTTTGTTATCACACTGGCCCTGGAGGTTTTTTAGGGTGGATAAGACTTTCTCTATCTGTGTCTCTGTTAAAGGTGAATAAACAGAAACAAGACTGGAAGTTTGATAGTCAAAAAGCACAGAGGGCATGTCTGCAGTTGGATAGCCTGGTCCAACGCCCCTCCCTGCTGCTTGTTCATGGTGTGACTTTAAACAAGTGACTTGTGCTCTCTCAGCCTCAGCTTCCTCACCTCTCGCTGGATTTCAGGGCTGTTGTGAGGACCTGCACTTCTCTTGGGGTTGGTTGCTTTTTTTCTGGTGATTACAGTGTATCCATCAGGTAGCCAGCTCAAGCATGGGTTCTGGGAAACTTACAGTGGAGCAGAAGTAAACCAGAAGTCACCTGGAAGCCCCGCCCACCACCACAGGTGCTCAGGAGAGGCTGGCCCCTGCTGGGTTTCTAACTTACCATCTTCCCTGTCTTTTAGGCAGATTTTTTGAAAGGATTGCCCGTCTACAACAAAAGCAATTTTAGTCGATTTCATGCCGACTCTGTGTGTAAAGCCTCGGTGAGTGCAGGTTCAGGGCGTTATGGGGGGACTGAGGGTGGTGTGTACCCCTCCCCCATCAGCCTCACCAAGAACAGGGACTGATCTTCAAGCCCAGCCCCACCCAAGATCTGCATACATCTTCCGATCTGCATTGGAGGCGGGGTACCAAATCCAGTGGTGGAGGGACCCCAGTCTACCTATACTTTTAACCTACCTCTTCCTGACCTTCCTGCAGAACCGACGCCCCTCAGTTTACCTGCCCACGCGGGAGTACCCATCTGAACAGAGTAAGTGGCCTCTGTCATTCTTTCCCATCCTGGCTGCTAAGGGGAAGAGCTGGAGGGTGGTGTCGGGGGTAACCTGTGGGATGCTAGTCAGCTCCCAGCTCTTGGAAACAGCAGAAGCCTGGCTTTCTAAACAACCCTTCTCATCTCCACATGATAGCATCCATATCCAGTACTGCGGGGGCCTCAGTTGGCCCTCGTCTGTCATTCACTGGTCCTCTCCCTGTCACTTCACATCAAGGCAGATGTTTCCTGCCAGCTTCATGCCACAGATCCCAAGATGAGTATTGTGGGGTGGGAATCTAGCCCAGCCTCAGGTGGGCAGCACTGGAAAAGGTTTTCCAGGTGGAGGGGCCTGCAGGGAAAGGCCTGGAGCCCGCAGAGCAAGAGGTTATTTATTGTGGCCATGGTGTTTTATTTTAACCATGAAAAAGAATCCACATAGACCCTGCTGGATGGCTTCTGGGGCACAGCTTTGTAGATCTGTGCTTCTTGTTGGCCTGGGAAGACACACTCATGAGCCTATGTGTTGGGTCTCATCCCCTGCCCCGGGGTGAACACCCGCATGCAGCAGTGGACTCAGCTTTTCTGGGAAGCAGGGTCCCCAGAGCTGTTGGCTCAGGCCCCTGGCAGTGCCTGTGGGCTCAGGAGGGAAAACACTGGGCTTTCTGAAATCTGGGTTGCGATGCTGACTTGAGTCCCAGAAAGGCCACCCAAGGCAGAGATGGCCTGGAGGCCAAGGAGGGGTGAGCACTGTCCTGGGAGGGGCAGTGCTGGCCAGATTGGAGGCTGGGCCACCTGCAGCTGACTTCTTGCAGCCTCTTCCTACAACTTTGTCTGTCTTTCCTCCTTCCTCCTCAGTCATCGTGACAGAAAAAACAAACATTCTTTTGCGCTACCTACATCAGCAATGGGATAAAAAGGTAAGGCACAGGGGGCTCAGGTGCTGGGACTCGGGGAACACAGTGGTGCCCATCATGTGGGCTCTGGGTGGCTGGGAGACCGGGTGTTCGAGTGGGGTGTTGAGGGCTGAATAGGAGTTCACCAGGCAATCTAAGATATGAAAGAGCGTTCCAAAGGAGGGAATGGCTGTGCAGAGGCCACAGGGCCCTGGTACTCAGGGATGAGCAGGGACTTGGACCTCTGAGGCCTGGCTCCCGTAGCCTGCAGCCATCATGGCCCTGGTGGCAGATGGGCTCTAGTGCGTGATTACCTGGAATCCGTTCAGTGGTGAAACGTGTGCATGATTAAAATCCAGGGAATACAGGAGGGTGTAGGTGCGGTGAAAAGTCATCTCCCCCACCCTTCTCCCAAGAGGCTGCCTTTTTAACACGTTTTACTTTATCGGAAATTTTTATGTGTTGCTTTACAATGCAGTCAAGTTTATTTTTTCACCTAACATCGAACATAACGACAGCAGCTTGTTCTGGGCAGTGTTGGAGGGGGACCCCATGATGAAGCGACTGCTCAGACAATCCAAGCCCCTGGCCCATGCTGGCCCCTCCCCCAGTCCCACAGGCCTTGATTCCCACCAGTGGAAGGGAGGTTTTCCAAAACCAGGGCCACTTTGCTCTTCTCTGGCAATGCATGGGCTTTTTCAGGGGCTCATGAGGGCCCTTTGTCCCCTGGCAGGGTGCATTGTTCCTCTGAGCATCTTGGGTCATGTGTGGTTTGTTGTGAGCTGTGGTGACTCCTTGCAGTGTCCATCACAGGCCCTCAGCCCCAGGGTGCTTGTGGCTTAGCAGGGCAGGTTCGGGTGGTGGGAGGGGCTGCCCATCCAGGGGCGCTGGGTCTACCGCACTGTTTCGGGCCCAGCTCTGTGACCCCTGCAGCAGGATTTTGGGAGATCACTCAAGAGAAGACTCATTGTCTCCTCTCCTTCCCCTTCCCCCCAGAATGCTGCCAAGAAGAGAGACCAGGAGCAAGTGGACCTCGAGGGTGAGAGCTCGGCGCCCCCCCGCAAGGTTGCACGGACCGACAGCCCGGACATGCACGAGGACACTTAAGACTCACACTCCCCCATAGGTGCCTCCTGTCTTGTCTGCTCCTTGCCCGCCCGCCGTGTGTAAGCGCCCTGCCCACCCCACCGGCCCACCCATTCCCCACCATGCACACCACTTCCAACCTCATAGGAGCCGATGTATTTATTTTCCTTGAGTCTTTATTTATGCTGTAAAATGTACCGAGCGATGGTTAAAGGGGACGTCAGACCCAGTAGTGTGATGTTGGTAGATGCTTCTTAAAAAACGTTGTTATCCATCCCCTTGCCCCAGATTCCCCTCCTCCTGCCCCCCAGTCCTCCAGAGAACTAGAGCGTGTCTGAGAGGGTCTAGAGAGGGGCCATGCTTCAGCTGGGCGGCAGAGGTGGGGCCCTTCTCTCCACTCCCACCCTCTGGTCCAGCCTTAAAGACTTGGCCTTGAGTCAAGTTCCACCGAAACCTATTTTGTGCTCAGACTCTGCTCTGAGCTGGCACCACCAGAAGTCGGCCCTCTCGGATCTTTCTCTTAAGTCGTTTTATCATGGACTTGTTCGTGCTCCGTGTCCACCCCAATAAAAGGATCTTTCCTATTTGACCTCGAGTCTTTGCTCCACGTGCCTCAGCTCCAGAGGACGGAGCCACTGAGAGTTCTCCCATCGTCACCAAGAGGAGCTGAAAGGGGCCCCCAAGCACTGGGGCCCCAGGACCAGCTGGATTCTCTTGTGGGCCTGCTGCAGCCACCTTACTCAGAGCTAAGACCTGCCTGGACCTACCCTTTTGCCTCATCTGTCAACTATCCCTGAGGATTATGACACCCCCAAGAGATGGTCCACGCCACCAAGGATGGAGCTGTGGCAGATGCCATACCCTGGACATTGGCAAGCATGGCAGCATGCCCACCAGCCACTGTGTGGCTGGCTTCACGCGCCCCCAGCTTCAAGAGGAGGCATGTGGAGCACGGCAGAACATGGGGGGCTTTCAGTCTCTAGGCAGAAGGTTCAAGGTCCTGAGCACTGGACCTGGGGCCGTGGGGAACACTGCTCCCCACACTAGCCCTGATCAGGGGCTGCAGTGTCAAAGCTGAGGGTGGCAGAGGGGTAGACCACAGAACTGGAGTGGGTGCCTGCCCCAGATTGTCCCTGTGGCGGGGAGGGGGAGCCCTTCCTGAGTTTGACCGCTCAGGCCTGGGCTGCCCAGATCCTCCTGTGTTGGCAGGTTCCATACTAGGCCATCCAGCTGTGTTATGGGGCCAAGGGCTTTGCCTCCCAATTGTGGGCAGTATCCATAGCATGGGCAGTTTTTGGGGCACTGTAGTCACAAGACAGGTGCTCAGGAAGTACAAGCTTGCCCTTGGTTGTGTTGGGGTGACCGAGTCCCTGGAGGCTCTCAGACCTGCTTGGAATCCCCAGTCCTGGGGGCTGGTCCAGCTCTGGGCAGGTCTGTGGCATCACCGATTATTAGTGACTGAGAAGCTGGCAGGACTTCAGCTTCAAAGTCAGGGCAGAGCAGGAGCAGGTGGCACCTGCACCCTTGCCTCCCCAGCCTTTTCATTCTGCCAATGCTGTCTGTGGTGCGGGTGGACAGGGGTCCCACGGCTGTGCCCCATTCAGACCTCCCTGTGCTCTTGGGCGCAGGTCCTGAAGCTGGCCTCCACCCATACCTCCTACCTTTGGGGCCCTCTTACTCCTGTTCCTCCAAACACCTAACTCTGCTTTCCCACACCTCTGTGCCTTTGCACAGGCTGCTCTCTTGCCTCCAGTGAACCTTTGACTTTCCCATCCCCCTACAGTGCCCCTTCCTCACACATGCTCCCCCAGCCCTGGAACAGGGCCCATTTAGGCTCCAAGACTTTGGATATGGACATGCTTGAGGCATGGAGAGATATAACATCCATCACTGATCACACATGGAAAAGTCCCAGCAACTCCAGTCTTAACAGCTGGGCCAGTGTGGCATCCCAGCCACTCGCCCAAAACATCCCATCTGTCCAGGGATCCCCAGAATCTACCATTTCCTCAGCATTTCAACTTGGGTGCAAGGTGCCTTCCGATTTTCATGCCCCAATTTCTTTCCACTGCCTGATGCTTCAGATGGAGGCCTGGGAGGCAGGTGTGCCAGAAAGTGCAGCTGAGAGGGACTGTGTCAGCCCTCCCCCACTACTACCACCCTGCGAGGCTGAAGCTGACTCAGGCCCAGCACCCAAACTGCTGAGTCCTTTCAGCACTTTGAGATTTCTTCCTTTGTCTAGGAGGCTGAAGACATGGCCTGAGGCTCTGCAGCTCCTCCCAGGGGCCCCAGGCCTGGAGTCGGCCCCCAAATCTGGGGCGTCTCAGAGGCAGCACAGTCTGGAGTTTTCCATCCATGGCCTCAAGACCCAGTTCTTAGGAGGAGGCACCAAGGCCACAGGACAGAGTGAGCTCCTGCCCCAGGCCCACCAGGTGCCAGCCTCAAGTCACTGGGCCCTCTGAGCCCTGTTTCCACTGCTCTGTCCTCGGGCACTGTTGAAATATACTTTTTATTGCATTTCTGCCGTTTTACAAAAATATGACAAAATAAATTAAAAACAAATAAATAATCGCCTATTCTGTGTTTTCTGTTGTTTTTTTTGGGGGGAGTGGGTGTTTCCTTTCGTTTCCTCTGGCCTGATCGAAAGGAAAAAACGGCAGATAGGGAGATCCAGGCTTTTGCCCCAGGAGGGGGTGGCCAATACTGGGGTTTTGGGGGCCAAAGCATTTCCTGGGTGGCAGCCGCTGGTCCGTGACTGCTATTGCATGAGAACAGGAAGGCAGGGCGCCCAGAGGAGCTAGTGCCAGCCACTGGGCCAGCACACAGCCTGAGGACTGGGGCTGGAGCTGGGTGAGGCTGTTGGGGGCTCGGGGAGCTCAGAGGATGGTGGCAGTGGCGGAGGTGCGAGGCTGTAGAAGCTGGCATCCCCTGGCAGGGGTTGGGGGGCAGGTGGAGGCCCAGCTAGGGCACAGGGCTGGCACTCAGTGTTGGTGGCAGGGGCCTGGTGGGGGGCAGCACCCTCACCTCCGCAGCCCCATGGCCCATCCCACTGCCAGCAGCCAGCAGGCGGTGTTGGGGGCCGGGGAGGTGGTGTTGGCGTTGATGGCGCAGGGCTCCGGATGCAGCGGGTGCGAAGGGTGGGAGCGCCCACCAGGGTCAGCGCTGTCCCTGCGGAGGTGAGATGGGCCGTTCCGGGGGATGCCGTCCCCACCTTCTGCTGCCGGATCCCGCTCGGGACCCAGCCTACACTCCCTCCCGAGTTCCAGGCACATCAAGGCCTTATTGCTTCTGATCAGTGTCTTGGTGCGTCCCCTGCCTAGGCACTACATCCCTCCTACTCCAGGGAGAGGCTAGTCTGAGGAAGTCTCTGATTTCAGACTTAAGTTTCTGGTCCTGCAGCTGCCACCTCTTGGGCTCCCTGGTACCATTACTGGACCCCTGGCTGGGGTCGGGACCAGCGTGGTGGGAGAGGCTGAGGGTGAGGCCTGCGCCTCTGCTTAGCACAAATTTGTGGGTGCAGCCTGTGCCCAAGTACCCCAAGCTCCCTAGTTGGGCAGCCCTAGCCTCTACCTCAGGAAGGCCTCCTTGAACACTGGGCAGCAGGGTGAGGAGTTGCATAGAGGCCTGGGGGGTCCAGTTCCCCCAGAATGAGCTGGGTGTGGGCAGGAGAGGCTGGGCCAGATGGTTGAAGGGGCCTCCCTCATCTCTGCTGGCACCGATGCTTGGTGGGCGGGGTGCCCTGAGAGAGCACTGGGACAGGGGGCTTTGGCATGAGGCTCCAGGTACTCAGGGTCGTAAAGAGTCTGAGCCAGCTCTGACTAAGAGGCTTCAGATACCATGGACCCAAGTCCCCAACTAGTACCAGAGACTGGACCTCATCTGTCCCTTTCGGCCCCTCCCCCCAGGCCTGGCCACCCCACCATACCCCCAAAGCCTGGCCCAGAATCCCCACCCCCGAGTTAAAGCTTGTGACCTGAGCCTTCCTCTTCGGGCCGGAGGGCATCTGGCTCCTCAGCCGCAGCCTCATCCGCCAGCCCACTGCGCTGGGCCCGGCCACTGCCACTGCCACTGCCACTGCTGGGGATCCCGTCCGGCCGGGCCTGCCCGCCCGCCCCGTTGGCCCCAGCCTCAGCCCGGGTGCCCCCGAAGGGGAAGAGCTTGCCGGCGTGGAAGGCCTTGGGCGGCGAGTGGCTGCGCTCGGGGTCCCGCCGGGTCTCGGGTGACTTGAGGAACTTGAAGCTGAGGAAGGCTGGCAAGCGGGTGTCGCTGCCTGTGGGCGACTGGGCAGAGGGCAGCCGGGCGGCAGGGCCTGGCCCCGTGCCTGTCAGGGAAGATGCAGACCCCGATGACAGGAACTTGCCCTGCAGCGGGATGATCTGCTTCAGCTTCATGACATTATTGGGTGCCAGCAGGGACCCTGGGCGCTTGGGCCGCTCTGGCCCGTGGCCACCCGCCCCGCTGCCCTTGGCCTTGGCCGAGGCCTTCTCAGGGGCAGCGGGGTCCAGCCCAGAGCCCTCAGCCCGCGCCTCCTCCCGGCCACTGGAATCACGCTCCCGCCGGGCATGGTGCTCTGCGTGGCGCTGGCGCTCCTCTTCCTCCCGCCGCCGCCGCTGCTGCTGCTGGTAGCGGTGCTGAGCCTGGCGCTCGTGTCTCTGTGGGGAGACAGGCCATTAGGAGGACTGGGAAGAGAGGATGTGTGGGCTCTCTGCGGAAGCGGGAGAGATCTAAACACTTATTGGGCACCAACTGCATCCCTACACCCAAGACAGTGTTTTCTGAGAACTGAGAAGAGAATGTTTACTGGCCATCAGCTCTGTTCCCAGCCATGTGCCAGACACCATCTAGGAAGTGGGAGAGTGTAAACAAATATTGGATATCAGAGGTTCCCCACTTTCTGGAAGACTGGTGAGACAGAGCTGTGACTGGCACAGACCAGAGTCCACACTGGCCAGCGACATAAATTTGAGTGCATGTTGGCCACTCTGAAAATTTCTGAGGAATGCACCAGAGATTGAGTTTCGGAAGCATCAGCCATGTCCCTGACCTTGAATAGGGTACCGCTGGATGAGCTGGCGGTGATTGAATGTCCAGAGTGCCAGCCTGGTGCCAGATGGCTCTGGGATTCCAGAAGGGACTAGGCCTATTAAGAGCACTAATTATTACACCGGGCTTTGCACAGCTGCCCTCCTGCCAAGGTGTGACTGCCAGCTAGGCAAGGAGGAGATGGCCCACTGACCAGAGGGGTAAACTGAACCCTATCCCATCCTGCGTACCTTGAAGGCCTCCCGGCGCTGGTACTCGAGCTTGGCCATCTCCTCAGCCACCCAACCCGGGATGTCGGGAATGGCCACGTGGATAAGGTACTTGAGAAGCAGAGCAAAGTGCTGAGGCAACAAAGGAGGAGGCTACAGGCCAGGGACCACCACCAGCCCGCCCCCCAGCCCGCCCCCAGCCCAGCCCCCCAGCCCTGCCAACAGCCCCACCTCGAGCACCACCACAGACACGATAGCCGCCTCGGGGCTGAGCCAGGGGAAGAGGCGCTGCAGCTGCCCACACTGGCCGATGAGATAGCAGTTGACTACAATTGCCAGGACACCCATGGCTTCCATCACTTTCTGTAGGAGGACACAGTAGGGCAGGGTCAGCCCTCCTCCCTGGGCCTTATGCTCCTCCCTGTGCACCTCGGCTTGGAGCCCTTGGCAACTCCCACACCTGCCACTGGCCGATGTTCTCAACCCGCTGTCCAAAGGGCCGTTGTAGCCCAGTGCACAGCTTGAGGGCGTCACTGCGGATCTCAATGAGGTTGTTGACCAGGGCGCACAGCGCAGCCAGTGGGAAGGCGGACGAGAAGAGCACAACGTAGCCGAACTGCACGAACATCTCCTGGTAGTCCTGGAACGTGTCCTGCGGGTGGGCACCTGGGTGTGACCTCAGGTCCTCTCTCAGACCAAGACACCTCCCACCTTAGACTGTCTTCCTCTGTCAAGCCTACTCCCTCAAATGATCCTAAACGGACCCAGAGCCTCTCCCTCTGGCAGTTTCCTGACTACATCAAGGGCCTCCCCATTACCCGTACCCCCACCAACAGACCATGTGCCTACTCCCGAGGGCCCTCCTGCCTCCGCCCTCAGACACCTGCCTCACCTCGTACTTCTTCATACAGCTTTCGAGCTCAGCCTGGGTGAGCTGGGGTGAGTGCTCCTCCTCAGGTGGGTCGATCCAAGAGGACCGGTTCTGCCGCCGCTGCCTCCGGGCTGAGTCACCTGAGCCAGGCTCTGGTTCCGGGCCCCCGTAGGGCCCCTGGTCACGGCCCTCACCCCCGGCCCGGCGGAGGACAGTTGAGGGCTCCCGCTCAGGGCTGCCAGTTGCTCCTTCCACCTCATCGTCCTCTTCGGCCAGTGTGAACACACCCGGCTCCAGCCCCTTCTCCACCATTGTGGGGCTACCCTCCTCCAGGAGGGCCTCTGGGCTTGGGCCAGGCCGATGTCGCCCAGCCCCCCGCTCAGCAAAGCTGACTTTCTTCAGGCGGAGCCCACAGTCCAGGAGACCACCCTCCTCACCCTCCTCCTCATCTTCGTCCTCCTCCTCATCCTCCTCCTCCTCGTCCTCTTCCTCCTCTTTGCCTCCCTGTGGTCTGCCCCCACCTCCCCTCCTTCCCCTGCTGGCCGCCGCTCCACTGTGGCCTCCTCCTCCTCCTCAGGTGCCCCACAGCCCCCGCTGAGACACCTGCGGCCCCCTCCGCCATCGCTGCCACCACCCTCTTCAGCCTGGGGTTCAAGGTGGTGGGGTGCAGAGCGCCGGAGGCTGAGCAGGCCAAGCAGGGCCCGGGCCAGCTCCCAAGCAGCCCGTAGGCCAAGCTCGCCACGGCCCAGCCGTCGGTACAGGTGTGGCTGCAGGACCTCGCGCACGTTCTGGAAGAACTGGCGGGTGATCAGCAGAGTGGCCAGCATCTAGGGGCAGGAAGGGGGTGGAGAGAGGCCACGTGGGGGGCAGGCGAGGTCCTGGGCACCAGGACAGGCTGCTGGGATGGGGCGCTTGTCCTCCCAGAGCACGTTTCCAGATAGTGGCTCTGACCCAATTCTTAACTTGCCCTTCTGGATGTCCCTGGACACACAGTCCCCAGCCTCTGCAGCCTCTACCACTGTTTACCTGCTACCAACCACAGCACTCCCAGCCAAACTTGCTGAGGGCTTGGGGCCATCCTGCTCGTAGCATCATTCAGAAGCTCAGCCAGTGCCTGGGGCCTTGAGGGGCCCCTGCTACCTGTACCCAACCAATGGAGCCCCATCTCCCCACAGCATGCACCCTCAGCTTGGCATGAAGCCCCCAGAAGAGTCACACTGCCTGCCCCTGGGGCTCGCCACCTGCCCATACTTTGGCCTGGGCCAGGCGCAGGAGGCCCCGAAGGGAGAGGAGGAGCAGGCGGAACCGCAGGGCCATAAGCGGGACCAGCACTGCCCGAAGCTGCCGCTCGAGGCTCTGGGACAGGGACAGGACGAGCAGGAGCTGTGAAGGGACCGATGGACAGGCGGACGGACAGATGGGGGGTGACAGGCAGAGAGAGGACACATGGATGGACGGACGGACAGAGAGGAGAAAAGGATGGAGGGGGGAGGGGCTGGAAAGCCCATGGACCCCTTGGGCCATGCCCGGTCCCCCGCTGGCCACATGGGGGCCACTGCCTCGGGCCAGGGTCTCACCTCTTTCAGGCGTTCCATGTCCTTGAGGTAGAAGCCGATGTAGAAGAGGCTCAGGTAGGAATTGATGAACTGGAACTGAGGGGAGCAGGAGGGCATTCACCATGCTGCTCTTGTCCCCAGGAATCCCCATTGTGCCCCACCTGCTGGCTGCCACTCACCAGGACGACCTTGATGATGAGGTGTTTCTCGTAGGCGCTCTCCAGCCGGTAATTCTCTGGGGGCCAAGGGGACAAGTGAGGGGGAGACTCGGGCTCCCTGTGGGCACAGGTGACCTTCCTCCCCAAGGCCCGGGCAGCAGGGACCTCTCCATGAAAGGCGTACCCATGTCGTTGAGCCAGATAGCTAGCTTCTTATAGCCCTCTGCACTTACGCTGACCAACAAGGCCAGCACAACCTTGGGCAAGAAGCGGGCAAGACGGGGTAGTCCCTTCACACTCAGTACCAGCTCCTGCGGGGACAGGGGTTCACAGGTCACCCTGGCAGCTGGGCTTGGCTCAGGCTGGACTTAGGTAGGTGGTCACCAGGTTGGGGCCAGGGCTGGGGGCTGGAAGAGGTCACCTGCAGCTGGAAACAGCCGAGCATGAGCAGGAACACGCAGGCCAGGCAGGTGAGGCACAAGGGGACACTCACAAATAGCTGGAAGAACAACCGCTTCCAGGGTGGATAATAGAACTCCTCGGCCCGTGTCACCGGGCTGATACGTCGCACGCCCTGGCAGAGGATGAAGGCCAGGCCCAGCATCAGGAGAAGGAGCTGCCCCCACTCCATACACCTTTCCCAATCCTCTGAAGTCAATTTCTTTCCACCATGCCTTTGCTTGTGTGGTGCCCCCACCTGGTGCACCCGTCACAGTCTCTCAAATCCAGTCTCCCACCCCTCTCCTCTGAGAATGAGGGCCCCCTACTTGGCACATCCTTTTTGATGCTGCAGCTTGATTTCACACTTCCTGTCTTTGTTCCTGCAGTGCTCCCTGCCTTGACCCCACATTGTCAGAGTCCTTGGAATAAGCATCCCCTAACTCACCCTGAACTGGGGTCGTGGCTCTTCCACAGCTTCCCCAGGTGAGTCAAGTGTCCCCCACTTGTAGGCTAGCTCTGCACCCCTCTGTTTCCACTCCTCCAAGAATAGCGTCGACCAGACCACGTTGAACAGGGCAAAGACCACACAGGATACATCTCGGCTTGTCTGGGGGTGGCGGAGGAGGGCTCAGCTGTTGGCCAAGCCAGATCAGGGAAGAGGGTGTCTCTGGTGACCCAGCCCCTGCCCAGCCCACGCCTGGCACCTGATCTGCCTCTGTGAATGTATACAGGACAGAGCCGAAGACAGCTGGGTACACCATTGCTGACGTGTAGAAGCCCAGCCAAGCAAAGTACATGGCAATCTTCACACCAAAGTAGTCGCAGATCTCGTCTGTCAGGTGTAAAAGGGATTCTTGGTTAGCCCTGCCTGCCTCCTGGGATCCCTGCCCACCCCTGGCCCGGGCCACACCTAGCGGCTGGTTTTCACACACAGCCTGCACCCATGACTTCATGAGGCGGTTCAGGATGCGCTGCTCGTGGACCGGGAACACTTGCTGGATGATCCCACGGGCCGCCAACTCAGGGACTGTTGGGGGACAAGAATGGGTGACCCCCGCCCCTCTGCCTATGTCTGGCCTGGCCAGGCACCCTTGGCTGAAACCTAAGTCACAACTTTTTGCCTGCTCTTAAACCTGCAGAGGCTCTTCCCAGGGGTGTTCTGGGTGGTTGGAATATCTAGTTCTCCTTCAAAATTTGAGAGGTGTAGGCACAGGCACAAGTAGCGGAGGGTGTATGAAACCTAGAAGGATGGGGTCCCAGTGGGGAACCATATTTTCAAATAAAGCCGTTAGCCTCAGTTTATTGCTCTGAATGACTAAAGAATGGTGCAAAGTTGACTTCAGAAGGTGAACTTGCCCTTCTAGTGGAGAAACTGAGGCCCAGGGCCACACAGCACAATATACATGGACTGCTGTCTATGGTTCTGCCCCTTCTTCATCCCAGTCTCAGAAAAGGTTCTCTTGGACCTGCCCCCTGGGGCATAAGCTCCACCCTTTGCTATGGCCTCGCCCCTTCAGCGCATTAATTGACTAGCTCCAGGCCCCGCCTCCTGCCCTGATATGTTGTCCTTTGAGAGCCCCACCCAACTCCCCACGAATGATTGGAGGGTTGGCCCCGCCTCACTCACTGATTGGCTGGTCCTCCAGAAAGCGCACATTGTGCAGCGCCTCACCCTGCTTGGCACGCAGGTTCTGAAGCCAGAAGCGGATGATACTCTGGCGCTCCTACAGGGGACAGGGCGTGAGCACAGCAAGTAGCCGTCTGGGGGTTAGGGATATGCGCTGGGTGCCGAGCTGGCGCACCTGGGAGGTGAAGAAGCGCAGCTCACTCTCCACATTCTCATAGATGAAGTCCTCCTCGCAGGAGAAGCCACGGGTACCCCCGCCAAACTCGGCCTTCACTGCTTTGCGCAGACCCAGCTCATCAGCCCCTCGGAGTAGGCTGCGGGAGGGCAGGGGAGATGGGATCATGGGAGACCCTGGCTCACCATCCTGAAACTAGGGATGGTGCACCTGGCGGCCACCTGAGACAAACAAGAGGCTGGACCTCGTTGTTGGCACTTTGAAGGGTGGGGAGCTGGGTGGCAGGGTCAGTGAGAGGCCAGGGCCAGGGACTCGCCTCTCATAAGTGGCGGTGACGAAGAAGGCATAGGCACGCGTGTGGCGGTGGTGGCGGACTTGCACAATGAGCTCAGGGATGCCCACGCGGATGTGGTTCAGCAGCCATAGCAGCGTGTGGTCATCCGTTGTGTCTGCCAAGGGGCACAAGGATTGATGGCTCTTGCCATGAAGGGTACGAGGCCTCCTACAGACGGACTCCCACTCAGGGGAGCCCAGCTCAGGGGAGTCCCCACTGGGCACTGGGCGGGTGGGCACAGGTACCTGGGAAGGTCATCAGCACGTCACAGTTCTCCGTGGGCACAGTCTTCATCCATGCCTTGTGGGACACTAGGTATCGACCTGCTTGCAGGAGCCGCTTCCCAAAAAGCTTATCTGGGGGGCAGGCAGGTTAGGCCAGAATCAGGCTACTCCCAAACCAGGAGCCTGGCTTCAAGCCTTTGCCCTGCTCACACACTAGCCAGGGGTCCTGAGCACTCAGCCTGATATTCAAGGCCCCGTGAGCTCTGGCTTAGGCTTGTTTCCTTCCCTTCATGTCCTTGCACCAGAGAGCCCACCTTCAGGAGTGTCCTTCCGTCAGGCCCTCCTTTACAAATCTTACTCATTCTTGAGGCCCAGCTCCGCCTCCAAAACCACAATCAATGGGGTGCTAACTCAAGCAGCCCTGAAAGCTTCACCACATTATGTCAGCGCGTCCTCACAGTTGGGTGCGGTTCTTACCTCCGGTTCATAGGTGGGGAAACTGAGGCCCAAAGCATTTAAGTCACGCGCCCAAGGTCACACAGCGGAGCTGGGATTCGAACCCAAGACTCTATGATTCTGTTCTCTCTGTGGAGAGGAACTCTCAGGCGCACCCCTGCCCAGCCGCGATCCGGTAGCCCAAAGGGTGACGGGGCTCTGCCACGAGCCTGGGCTCTGGGAGGGGCGTGTCCGTATCTCTGCTCTGGGACCCCCGCCGGCTGCACCGTCCCGCCGGCGCTTGCCCAGCCGCAGTGTTGGGAGGAGCCAGCCCCTCGACTGGGCTCCAGGCTGGGGACAGCTGATTCCAATCCCCCTCCCGGTCCAGCCGCCGTCTGCATTACAGGCACCTGCAACCCTGACAAACCGAGCCGCTGCACACCTACCTAGAACTCCGGACGCCGGGGCTGCAGGCTCGCCCTCTGGCGGGGGCCTCTTGCCGCGCTCGCCCTCCAGGGACGTGCTCCCGGCGCCGGAGGTGGCCTCGGCCATGGCGAGGGTAGAGCAGGTCAGGGGCTGCGGGCGGCCGGGGCTCCTGGGGGCCTCGGGCGCATGGGGCCGGTGCAGCGGCAGAACGCGCGGGAGGAGTAGACAAAGGCCGCGCCCGCCCGCGCCAGCCGCGGTCCCCGCTTGCCTGAGCTCTGCTTCTCGTCCCCGCCCGCGCCGAACCTCGAGTCTCCTGCTCGGCCCTGAGCACGTCGCTCTGGGGTTCTCGACTCCGCCCTTGTTGTTTTCTGGGTTTCGTTCTTGCCCGCCCACCTCGCTCTCTGGTGCTCGTTCCCGCCCGCACGGAAGGTGCTTTCCCCTCCCTGTCCCCGCCCGCGCCGGATTCCAAGTCTCGGTACTGCCCGCCCCGGACTCCCTGTCTGAGTCTGGAAAAGGCACGTTTGGAATCTGAGGTGGTCTTGATTTGACTACAACTAAACGTGAGAGGGGGAGGGCTAATCCGGAGAGATATCAGGTAACATTAACTTCACCACAGCTAGAATGTGAATAATTATAGGAGGTCCTGCTTCAGGACACTGCCTAGGACACCCTTCACCTCCTCTTCGTCCAGTTCACCCCTACATCCTTCAGGATGTAACCGTCTCAGAGAGGACCGAAAGTTGCCAGTTTACCAAGTAAAAATAACAGTCCTCTCAGTTAACCTAAAAATAAAAGTCCTTTCAAAGTGAGAACCAAAAAGTGTGTATTTTTCTTTGATATCAATAAGAATAGCTATCCATTCTGGATAGACTAACAAGGGCAGAAGCCCGAATAGTGTAGCAATTAGGAAACAAAGGCAATGGGTATTTATGAGAAAGAGAAGGGGAACAATTATATCAGTAAAAGGAATGAATTTCTATTGGTGCAGGAAACATAACAGTGATGTTAATTCTAAACAATGTTTTAAAATTTCAGTCCAGCAGTCATAATACCTGCTTTCTTGTTATCCTGGCAAACAGTTCTTTGGGAAACAAGGTAGCTCAGACCCAGTTCGAAGGTTGTTTTACCCCATTTTAACATCCCAAAGGAGGCATGAGACGATGCAAGGCAGTTTCTCTGAGATGGCAGCTCTGGCTCCATTTTAAAGTGGCTTTGTTTATACTATTTTTTACAAATGTGAATTTCAGATAACTGAATACATTTTTAGTATTTCTCAAATATTACATGGGACAAAACTTTATTCATTGTTTATCTGAAATTCATATTTAACTGGGCAACCTGTATTTTCTCTGGCACCCGGACCCCTGCCCATCTTGAGTTGCCTCCTCCCTTAGAGTTCAGCCAGGGTGGGTCTGGTTCTCAGAATGCGCACAGTAGGCGCTTGACGTATGCTTGTAACAGATGGAGCAACTCAGAGACAATAAATGTCATTGTTCCTCTTCTACAAATTTAAAAATTGAGCACGGCGGGATAGTGAGGGGGCGGGGTTGAATTAGAACTCTAGCCCGACAAACCAATTCATCCCAAAGGGCAAGTGAACCGCCCGCCCGTTCCGTCCAAGAACCAGAGAATTAGCTCTGCAAAAGCGCTCTCGAGACCCCTCCCAGCCAGTGTCTGGAATTCCACCATCAGCGCTTTATTCCAACGTTTAGCCCTCTCCTGGGTTAACCTGAAAGTAATTTCCGAGACTCCTCTTTCTGGTTTTCACCAGAGACAGATGATACTCAGCTTTGTAGGAGCAGCCCTAGGCCAGGGAAGCCCAGAAAGGAGAGAGTGCTGTGCCGAGGGTACGAAGAAAGGTTCCTGGCGGAGGGGACTTGGAGCTAGGCCCCGAGAATGAATTTGTTAAATGAGGAAGGGTATTCCAGGCCGAGGAACGGCGGGAGGGAAAGCTGGGGAGGGGCGAAAACCTGGAGAGTTCCGAAAAAACAAGCAGGCATCTTCCCAGAAGTTTGGACAAGATTTCCCCAGGGCCAGTGTGTGGGTCCCTCGGAACTCATCCTTCCGAGCCACTGAGATGCTCTTGCTTCGCTTAAGGATACAGATGGCCAGATAGAAAACACAGGAATCGAAACCTCGCCTCGCTGTAATTCCCACCGCCCTGTGCCTGCCTTCCTCCTGCCCCTTATTGCCACTGTCTTCCATCCCAACCTCTCTAGGATCGTAAAATTCGGTCTAATGTTGTTGTGGGGAAAGCTATTTCGCTGCACCGCTGAGTGCAGCCCCCAGCCTCCTTCCCTGGTAGCAGCCAATAGAAATAAAGATCTTCACTGGGTGGGCGGTACGTCTTTAGGGGTCCAATGGGAGTCGAGAACCGTTGAGCAGTTTACCAGTCACGCCGCTGAGTGGGCGGGGCCTCCTGCCAGGACTTGAAGCCTCTCAGGCAGGGTGGGCAGGCGGATCGCTGGCTGTGAGTCCATGTGGCGGGTACCCTGGACCCTGGTAGCCCGGGCGGCACGTGGGCCTCGCAGGTGGGGTTACCCGGGAAAGGGGTGAGACAGTGTGGGGCGCTACTTGGGCCCCAAATTCTATCCCTGGAGGCTGGGGACCCAGTTTCCTGCGGCATAACCACCTTTCCAGTTCTTCCAAACCCCAATTTCCTCATCTTTCTGTTGCAGAGCCCTAGGTCACCTGGCTTCAGAGTCCTCAATCAGGTCACCCTCTGGTCTCAGGCCCTCCCAACTTGTCTATTCCCCAGCCGCAGAGCCTCCGAACCCTTGATTCCTCTGTCACACTGCGGCAGAGCCTCCCAGATGCACTGACTCTCTCTTCTCCTGTCCCAGACCGTGCACGCGCCAGGGCAGTGGCTCCTCAGCCCCCAGATCCGGGTCCACCATCTTCGCGCTGAGCTCCGGTCAAGGTCGCTGCGGCATCGCAGTGATTCGGACCAGCGGCCCCGCCAGCGGCCACGCCCTCCGGAGCCTCACGGCGCCCCGGGACTTGCCCCCAGCCCGCTGCGCCTGCCTGCGTCTGCTCAGAGACCCCTGCTCTGGGGAGCCGTTGGACCGCGCGCTAGTGCTCTGGTTCCCAGGTGAGGGGCTCCTGTAGTTCCCATGAACCCAGTGTACCCCCTCCAGGCCTTTGTCCAGGCTGTGCTCTTCTCTGACTCCTTGCCACGCTAGGTCCCCAAAGTTTCACGGCTGAGGACTGCGCGGAGTTCCACGTGCATGGAGGTCCGGCGGTGGTGAGCGGCGTTCTGCAGGCCCTGGGTGAGTCTGCAGCTTTGGGTTCAAGGTCTGGCTCTGCCAGTAGACCTGGGTGAGGACCATGGGCTCAGTACCCAGGACCGTCCCGCAGGCAGAGTGCCAGGACTAAGGCCGGCGGAAGCGGGCGAGTTCACCAGGCGGGCCTTTGCTCACGGAAAGCTGAGCCTGACCGAGGTGGAGGGGCTGGCGGATCTGATCCATGCCGAAACTGAGGCGCAGCGGCGGCAGGCCCTGAGGCAGCTGGATGGAGAACTGGGTCACCTCTGCCGTGGCTGGGCTGAGACTCTCACTAAGGCAAGTCCATTTTTTCCCATTGTATGCCTCAGAGACCCCATTTGTCCATCCCCTATGAGCCTCAGTCTGGCCCCTTAGGTTGGGCTGGACTTGGGCAAATGAGGGGCTGGGTTCCTGGGTGATCACAACACCTCCCTTCCTTCCCTCAGGCTCTGGCCCATGTGGAGGCCTATATTGACTTTGGGGAGGATGACAACCTGGAAGAGGGCGTCCTAGAGCGAGGTGGGTCTGCCTGTGGGTGGGGAGTGGGGATACCTGACATCTCAGCCCCCAGAAGCCCCCTCACTCCCTCCCTTCTGCTTTCCTCCATCCATAGCTGACAGCCAAGTGCAGGAGCTGGAGGTGGCACTTGGAACACATCTTCGGGATGCCAGGCGCGGGCAGAGGCTCCGCTCAGGAGCACACGTAGTGGTAGCTGGACCCCCTAACGCCGGCAAGAGCAGCCTAGTGAACCTGCTCAGTAGGTGGGAGGTGGGCAGGGGGCAGGGCCTACTGCTAGGGGCGGGGTCAGGAGCTGGGGAACTGAGCTGTTCAGCTGTGGGGAAGGGGCCAGGGAGGACCAAAGCTCTGTCCAGCTTGGGGCTGGAGCTTGGGGGAGGGGTTCCCTGATCTTCACTGATGACACCTTTCTCTGACCTCCTCCCCCTTCCCAGGCCGGAAGCCTGTGTCCATCGTGTCCTCGGAGCCAGGGACTACCCGAGACGTGCTGGAGACTCCGGTGGATCTGGCTGGGTTCCCGGCACTCCTAAGCGACACAGCAGGGTTGCGGGAGGGCATAGGGCCAGTGGAGCAGGAGGGTGTGCGGCGTGCTCGCAAGAGGTGGGTGGGCAGACAGGGAGGTGGTAGCAGGAAATGGGGCCCTTCCTCTCCCTTTCTCTGTATTGCATGTATTTTTCTTTGTTCTTGAATCACGAAATTAAGTGAGGAGCCCGTGATTTGGGGTGATTTGGGGAGGGCAGCCATTAGATTTTGACCTCTGCCCACATGCTCTGCCCCATCTTTCCCATTCTTCCTGGCCATCTTGCTCTGCTCGGCTTCCAATGCTCTACTCGGCTTCCAATGCTCTACTCCCTCTCGCATTCCCCCCAGCCCAATGTCCTTAACTGCCATATTCTAGGGTCATTGCTCAGTTGGTTCTCTTTGCTCCTCCAGGCTGGAGCAGGCTGACCTCATTCTGGCTGTGCTGGATGCCTCTGACCTGGCCTCTCCATCCAGCTGCAACTTCCTGGACATGGTTGTCAGCCCCGCAGGAGCGGAGAGCCCCAATGGGAACAGACAGCGTCTCCTGCTAGTGCTGAACAAGTCAGACCTACTGCCCCCTGGGGATCCAGACCCCCGTCTGGACCTTCCCCCACATCTGCTGCTGTCCTGCTTGACAGGGGAGGGGCTGGACAGCCTCCTGGAGGCACTGAGGAAGGAGCTGGCTGCAGTGTGAGCCACCCCTTCCTGCCCCTGCAGCCTCCCTCTACCCAAGTTCATGAGGGGGCTAAGCCACGGGCTCTGGGACACGTACCTGACTGCAGACTCAGTTTTTGTATCTGCAGAATGAGTATGATTCATTCCCCCCTTTGAGAGGTGGTGGCAAAGGTTAAGAGCATGTTCTTTGTTCCTACCAGGTGTGGGGACCCATCCACAGGCCCACCACTTCTGACACGTGCAAGGCACCAGCATCACCTCCAGTGCTGCCTTGATGCCCTCGGCCACTACAAGCAAGCTAAAGACGTATCCCTGGCTGCTGAGGCACTGCGAGTTGCCCGGGGGCACCTGGCCCACCTCACTGGTGGAGGGGGCACTGAAGAGATCCTGGACATTATCTTCCAGGACTTCTGTGTGGGCAAGTAAAGAGACCGCTGAAATTTGGACCAGGCTGGGTGGGCACTCAGAAGCCTTGAGGCATCTGGGAACAGCTTAGGCCAAGTGAGATTCTTCTCTCCTCAGGGAAGAACTTGACCCCAAAACGGTGAGTGAGCTCCCTGTTGCTGGCAATGACCAAGCTCTAGCTGGTCACATTCCCTTGCAGGGGCTTGCTGGGGGTTCAGGCCCTGGAGTGGGGCTGAACAGAGGTCTTTTGGGGCGCCTGATGCCAGAGGAATAACAATGGAGGGTTGGGAGAGAGGTAAGAGGGTCTCAGGGGTCTTTGTTTCATAGTTTTTAATTTATTTTGCAAATACCAAAGAAACATAAAAAACTTAGGTGATCTAGAAATGTTTAAATGTGGAAATCCACCCCCACTGGGGTCATGGCTTAACTTGTGTCCTTTTAGAACTTTCTCTTGAATGTATGCATACTTTTGGATGCACCTGTAAAAGACAAAAAAATTTTGTCTTGTATTTTCTATATACACTGTTTATTTATTGCTCTGCAAGTTGTCATTTCTTTTTTAGTATTAATCTAGAAATTTGCTTCTTATACCTTAAAAGTGGCTTGTAAAATCCCAAGGCTCTACTCCCTCTCCAAGCTT
The DNA here is from genome assembly GCF_902729225.1 of Pteropus medius. Taxonomy (NCBI): domain Eukaryota; kingdom Metazoa; phylum Chordata; class Mammalia; order Chiroptera; family Pteropodidae; genus Pteropus; species Pteropus medius. Next base: position 1,361,201 of record NW_024343732.1, read on the forward strand.
AGTTTTCATTGATTCATTCATTCACTCAGTGAATATTTATCAAGCAGCCTGTATAGGCTAGAATTGTACTTGTCATTTTGGTGGATTTTCATAATAGCACAATGTGGTGTGCATTTTGTTACAGTTCTATAGATGAGGAAACAGGCTCAGAGTCGTAGTAGGTTGTTGGAGATCTCAAGCTTTGGGATTTGCACATAGGTCTGTTCAACTCTAATTTGAGTTCACTGTAGGCCTTCTGTGCAACAGGCCAAGTGTAGGGTGCTGAGAACGTGGAGGAGAATGAGCAGGCATCACCCCTGCCTTTGTTAGAGACATAGCTACTTCCAGTGAGGTCCGATGGCCGCTGTGCGAACTTACAATTAGGAGACCTGACCTGGTCAGGGACTGTGGGCTAGCTGCCCTGCAGCGGTGGCATTTGTGCTGACATCTGAATGATGAGAAGAAGGAAACCAGGTGGAGGAGGCTCGTGAGTGTCCCAGGCAGCAGGCACAGCATGTGCAAAGATCCCGAGGTGGGAACATCACGGTATGTTCAAGGAGCAGTGAGGTGGCCAGTGTGTCTGGAGCAGAATGAGTGAGGAGAAGACAGGAGGGAGGTGAGTTGGAGGAGGAGAGGAAGGGCCTGTTAGTGAGGCCTTTAATTTTGAGACTTATGGGGGGCCTGCTATAGTGGTGACAAACCAGCAGAGGGCGCCTCGCTCTAACAAGGGAGATGCCTGTCTGTTCTCTATCAGAACTCTGGCTGCCTAGGGTCCCAGAGATCTAGAGTCCCAGGGAGCCAGGCTTCCACACCCACCTGGCAGTGTGTAAATGGTCAACTTCCCTTGCCAGAGGCGGAAACTGAGTCTCAAATAGAGTCAGGATCTTTTCCAGAATCAGAAAACTGTTTCCACCTCCCACGGTTGAAGATACAACCTCAGGCTCCAGGGGACACATGAGCAGAGGCTGGGAGGTGTCCAGGCCCCACAAAGGAGGTCTTCAGGAGGTGCTTACCACCCAACTAAAGGGGAACCCCAACCCCAGGTCTTCATGGACTTCATTGCAATATGTCACTATTTGTTGAATTCTTTGCTTATTCAACAGCTGGGGTTGCCCCTGAATGGGGGGTCTCTTGGAGGGAAAGGGTTTCTCATGAGCCAGGACCGTGGATATCACTATCATGCTCATTTTGCAGAAAAGCAGACTGATGCCCAGAGAAGAAAAGCAATAATGTGAATCTAGTGAGTTTGGGTATCCAGATGTCATAGTGTGAAGAGGGTCCAGAGGGCTCCCAGAAAGGGTGAGTAGGGTCCGTGTAGGGAAGGAGACGCTCTTGGGGCAGGATGCCCTGGGCCCTGGCACATGGCTGGACTGAGGTCCTTGGCTATAGTCCCTTTTTTCCAAGAAGAGTGAGGTGGTTTGTGGGAAGTAGCTGTGGGGGTTATTTATAGAGGTCACAGGAAATCCCCAAAGAGTCAGAGCCTCACCCGGCAGCTGGAGGGGGTCTGCCAATTGCTCCCAACTGATCCTCAGTCATTCCTTCTACCGCTGCCCCCTGGGGGAGGCCACCAAGCCTGGGTAAGTCAGAACTATAGGATCAGGGCTGAAAGATTGAGGGATAGGCTGGGGAGGCCCCCAGGAGGAGCAAGGGCTATACCTAGGGCATCCAGGAGGGCTGCCCGGAGGAGGAATCTCTAGGGCTGGTCCTTGGAGAAAGAAGAATTTATCAGGCAAGAAAAAAGCATTTTAGTCTGAGGGCTAGTACAAATTAAAACTAAAAGAGTCAGTGAGTTTTTAGTCAGAGAACTAAACATTCAGGACAGCTGGAAGCCGGAGCTGCACTGTGAATGGAAGCGGGGGGAACAAGAGAGCCGAGAAAGTGGACTTTGTGCCCAAGGTAATGCGGAGCCACAGAGGGTATGTGAGAAGGAGAGGGACGTGGTCAGATCCCATGATGGAAAGATCCCTTTGGACTAGCATGAGGGCCATCCTGGAGGCGGAGGCTGAGATCTAGGTGTTGGAGGACTGAGCCAGGGCCCTTTTGGGGGGCCGGTTGGAGGGATGAGATCCTGGGATGTTCTAGATGAAAGAGGCCAACTATAAGTTACAGACATGTGCCCATGTGTCCAGAGAATTTCCAACGATTATTATCGCACCCAATTCTCAGATGAGAAAATGGAGGCTGAGATGGACTGAGCCAAGATTCAAATCCAGGGATGTCTGGCTACAGAAATCTAAACTCACGTCCTGTGATTGCTGGGACTGGCTGGCGTCAGCGTCCTCTCCAGGACTTCAGGCTGCCCAGGCAATAGGCTCAGGATCAGGGACGTCCCCACTTCCTTGGGGCCTCCAGACTGGCCCGTCTGGGCAGCTTGGCCTGGCTGACCCCCCTGCCCTGGCTTGGCGGGGCCCCAGCCGAGTGTTTCCTGCAGCAGCTGTCTCTCACCCGCGTTTCCGTATCCAGGAAGTATCGCTCCTTTGTCCCTCCAGACTTGCCTGCCCTAAGTGTGTGTTGCCAGCCCTGTCCTCATGACTCATCCCCCTCCCCATCCAGGGTCCCAGGGGATGGGCAGGGAGGGAATCAAGGGCCAGGGTGTGGGGGGGCAAGCTGAGATTCTAGATCACAACTTTTAGATTGTTTTTCCTTCGGTAGCCGTTTGCTTTTTTTTTTCCTGGAGTTTTTACTTTTCAGGGATAAAGCCCCAGGAATAGGGTGGCTGAATCGAAGGATCGGTACATCTTTACTTTTATTAAATAGTGCCAAACTAATTTCCAGAAGAGCTATGACAAGATTTTCATTTCTACCAGTCCTGTAGGAAAATGCCCTTTTCTCTACATCTTCACCAGCAGTAGGAATTATGACTTTTTAACTTTTTTTTCTCACAGTCTTCTGGGTATAATGTAATTTCTCTGTGTTCCTCTAATCCAGGGGTCCCTAACCCCTGGGCTACAGACCAGTACTGGGCTGTGGCCTGCTAGGAACTGAGTCACATGGCAAGAGGTGAGTGGCAGGTGAGCCACCAAAGCTTCATCTGTATTTGCAGCTGCTCCCCAGTGCTAGCATCACCGCCTCAGCTCCACCTCAGATCATCAGGCATTAGATTCTCTTAGGAGCACCAGTCCCTGGTGCTAAAAAGGTTGGAGACCACTGCTCTAATGTACTTCTCATGCCTACCTAAGTTAGTGATCGGGGAGTTGAAGCACTCCCAAACTAGATGCTGGTGCCCTTTCTGACATCCCATCTCACCACAAACAACAAAACAAAACAAACGGCCTGAGACTTTTATGATATTGTTCCTGGAATAATTTTGGCGAGGAGGAGTTCCTGCAATTCATGACAGGCTTTGGTAACCTCAGCAATTGTTGTCAAGACCTGGGGGAATCTTTGCAAATCTAGAAAAATGAAAGCTACAAATGGGTAATCTGCTTTTTAAGAAATTGCCTTGTAAATATCTACTGTTTTAAACAAGAAATAGACAGCAATGCCGTCTCTTGCCACATGGAAATGCCTAGACCTTGGGGGAAGCTGGTGTCCCCCAAAGTTTGTTCTGGATTGAAGGATCTTCTGGCCTAAGGATGTTGTGGGAAGGGTGTTAGGTTCTGCAACTTTGGTCTTTCTAGTCTTTTCTCGCTGAAGGCCAAGAGGTACCTTTTCAAAGCAGAAATCACAACTCTGACGTTTCTGAAGGGGTCAATAATATTTATTTAGTGCCACTAACATAGGGACCACAGGCAGGGCTGCATATTGGGGGAGAGGGAATGAAGGGTCAGTGCTCTTGCTGGCCATGAGGCTGGCCAATGGGCTACCTTCACCCTTTGACCAGATGCTCCCTGTTGTGAGAGGGGGTCCTGGAAACTCCCAGGGATGAAGGTAAATGTCTTCCTGTTCTCACTTCCCCAGGCCTGAAGCACTGGGAGTGAGGAAGCATCGAGAGATAAGGGAATAGGAGGAGGAGGGTGGCACAGGCGCAGGGGTGCACAGACGGGGCATAGGGTGTGAGGAGCGCTGTGGATGCCTGGGCCCGTGTGCGTGGAGGGGTGTAAAGCTGGGCGAAGGTTGGGCAGAAGAGTATGAATCACGTTGTCATCGTGTCTGTGTGACAGCATTGCTGTGTCGCTGGGATGTCATCACAGCATCTGGGTGAGGGATTGTGTGGTATAGGTGTGGGTCTGTGAGAGTATTAGGTGGTGTGACAAGCATGGGGCACAGGCCAAGGGTGCCCACTGTGGTGTGTGTGCAGGAGGTCGCCTGAGTGTGGCCCTGGTTGTGTTCTGTGCTGTGGACGTCTTGTTGCACCAGGTCTGCAGATTGACGAGTCAGGGCCGCCCCTCAGTCCTGCAGGCCGGGAGCCTCCTCAGCCACTAGGGCAGGAAGGAGTTGGAAATACAATAGTCAATCAGAAAGCAGAAGGACAAACCGTGCCAGGCCTGCCTCCTCCTACCCTGGCCCCTTGTTGCTACCAAGGACTCTTGGGCTCCCTCAGGGTTCACCCTCCCTGATAGACTCCTATGTGTTGAACTTTGGGTCAGTGGGACTGAGATGTGTGCTTCCTCATTCTATACAAATCTGAAGTTCAGAGAAGCCACCCCCTGTGCTCCAGGCCTCTGCTGCAGTCTGTCTCACTCTCACTTTTGCTCCCTAAGGCTCTGGGGATCCTGGGAGTTTGCCTCAAAGCCCCTGTCCACCCCCAGTTCCCCATAGATTTATTCCCAGAATGGTTTTTCTAATGAGCCTGCCCCTGCTCACAGTTTTCCATGGCCCCCCAGCGCCCTCAGGACAAAGCCAAGTCCTCTCGATCTGGCATTCAAGGTTCCACCCACTCTGCCCCACCAGACTTTCTCTTCAGGGACTCAAACCCTGCCACGGTCCCCCCAAATTCCAAGAACCATCACTTCGCTTCCGCCCCCACCCCCTGCCTTTGCAGGAGCCATCCTGCTGCTGTCGGGAATGCCCTTCCCCCTCCCTGGCCTGGCATAGGTTCTCCCGAGGGGTCAGGGGTTGGTGCAGAGCACAGAAGCTGTTTCCTGGTCGGGGAGGAGGGGGCCGTGGCCAAGTCCTGCTTCCGCTGGCCCCCTCCCTTCCTTCCCCGGCTCTTCCCTGGGGCCCGAGCCTCACGTTCCTTGGCTGGCTCTGGTCCACCCTCCCCGGCTCCAGCCACTGTCTGACACATGCCTCACCCGCTCCCGTCCGCCAGCCTGCAAAGGAGCGTCACCCCTCACCATTTTTCACAGATGGAGGCTCCTAAGCCCCCATTGCTGGCCTGGACCAGTGCCGTTGCCTTCAAGTTGGTTCCTGGCTCCCACCTTCACCCTCACCCGTGACCAGAGGGTGCCTGTGAACACCTGAGTTGGATCATATCCTTCTCTGCTCACAACCTGCCCAGGACTCCCAAAGTCCTTACTGCAGCCACAAAGGCCTGCTTGATCTGTCCCCATCATCTCGACCTTACCTCTTACTCTCCCTCCGTGATAACTCCATTCCAGCCATACTAGCCTCCTCACTCATTAGTCATGGTCCTGCCCCAGAGCCTTTGCACTGGCTGTGCTCGCTGCCTGGTGCACCCTGCCCAGGAACCCTCTTCCCACCATGGCCTCTCCCTCACCTTCTTTAGTTCTCTGCTCAAATGTCACCTTTTCAGGGAAGCCTGCCCTGGCCCCCTGTGGAAAATTCTAACCTCCTCATACTCCCTCATCTCTTCTCTTGCCCATTGCCCAGGGCCCTATAATGACTCATTCATCTGGTTTATCATCTGTCTCCCCAAAGAGACTGTGAGCCCCCAAAGAGTGGAGGTTTCTGTGCCTTATTCCTGCCTGGGTCCAGAAATATGGGTTGAATGAATGAACAGACATCATAATAGTGATGGCAATGAACTTGAGCAACACTTGCTGTGTGCCTGACTCAGTTAGGGCTGAACTCCCATCTTCAGCCTTCCACATCACCGTCACAACTTTTACTACCTCCAGCCACATAGCCCCTAAGCCAATATTTACTTAATATTTGTCTTCATCTCAATTGTGGTTTTTTAAATTAATTAAATTGATCTCCAAAGGACACCTAATCTTACCAAGTAAAGGAAAGCTGGTGCACTTGCCATCAATATAAAATGACTTAAGAATGTGAAATTAAGAAGACAGACCTGTGCTCAAGTCCTGGTGACTCTGGACCCTGGGTCTGCCTGTGCTTTGTGAACGCGAGAGAGGGTGAGTTAGCACCGGCGGAGATTTTCTCGAGGTGCCAAGGAGTAAGAGTGGAAAGGGAATCAGCTGCCGTGGGGCAGCCGATGCTGGACCTCAGACCCGGCCCCTAATTGGGTTCATCTAAAATCTAAAATTTGAATGTTGTGATTCTCTGGCCAGTGATTCGCCCACGGTTGCCCAGTGAGTGGCTGGCCGAGCCAGGACTTAAGCCCCAAGCTGATGGCCCTGGCCTGCTTGTCGATGGCCCTGGCCTGCTTGTCCCTGGCCCCTTTCTCCGGGCAAGGCTAGTCAAGGCTGGAGCCCAGCGAGCCAGAGGCTGTTCCTGCGACCCTGCAGAGAGAAGCAGGAGGGGCCCAGGCTTAAGTGCACATTGTTTTCTTGGCAGGTCGAGGTCCTTTGGGGTAAACAATGTCAAGAGCTTCCCCGTTCTCATCTGGGACCCAGACAGGTCTGGCTCTGGCCCTGACTTGCTGACGCATGACCCAGGGCTGATCACTTCCTTGGGGCCTCAGTTCCCTCTCTGAGAAATGGGGATAATAATAGAACCTCCTTCCTTGCCATGATGGCTTCAGGCCAAGATGGAAAGAGGAAAACTACTCAGAGCAGGGGCTTCTCCCTATCTTCCTGCTTTCCTCTTTGTGGGCTGCCTGGCACAGCCATCCAGAGCAAGGGGACCAGTTCTGCAAGCGATTGAGCTCCTGTTGGAGGGAGCATGTAAGACGAGGTATAGTGGAGATGGAAGTGGATGTGGAGAACCTTCAGGAGTTGGCGAGAGACCTCTGGAAGTCTGACCCAAGGCTTGTGATCAGCACCGAGTCTGAAATGGATCTAAGGGGACGGCAGTCTGGTGGCAAAGCCGTTGAAGGAGGCCACAGGCTTTGTGGTCAGCGGGATCTGACCTAAAATCTCAGCTGTCTCCCTGGGCCTCAGATCCTAACCTGCAAATGAGACTGTCAATCCCCAGGTCCTAGGCCAGTAATGCATTGCTGAACGGGGAGTGTGGCCTCTCCCGAGGAGGGAGCACAGGGTGTTCTTGGGGCGGTAGCCTGAGTCACCTTCCCCATGACGCACAGGGTGCCATCGGATGGATGACCGGGCCCTGGGAGGCGGCGAGGGGGTCACAGGCATTGAGGCATGAACTGATCATGTGCCAAGCGCCCTGAGGTTCCCTACTGAGGCCCCCGGCCCCTTGCTCCAGCCATTGCTAGACAGCACTTTACAGTTGGCAAAGCATGTCCATGCCCTTCACTTCAGAAGCCCCTATTTTTGTAGAAGTAAAAAGTGAGGCTCACAGGGACAGGGGTGGAACGAGAGGCCGAGGGTCACTCACGGACACTGTTCCTCTTCCTTCCTTTCCTCCTCTCCGGCCACCCTCCCCTGCCCTAGTCTAGGCCACCTGGGCCTTTGCCCTGGCTGCTCATGCTCCTGCAGCACTGTTCCCCTTGTCCTCCCCAGGCTGGCCGGCTCCTGCCCATCCCCCATCTCAAAGGTTCTCTCTCACCAAGGCCCTCCCTTGCCTGTTTGGAGCCTGATGCCTGGGTTCGTGTCCCAGCTCATCCCTCCCTGGCTGCGTTACCTGGAGCATCATGCACACCCTCTTCGTGCCTCACTCTTTTCATCTAGAAAGTGGGAATAACAGTAGCCGATAGGTTGTAAGGACTGAATGAGTTAATAGTGCAGAGTGCTTAACACTGTGCCAGGCTCCTACTAGCTCCTAACAATTGTAGAATCTTGATCACTCTTCTTATCATGGTTCTATCATTGTCTCTCTTGCCCACTATTCAGGGAGTTTCATGACTACAACTGCATGTGTTTTGATCACTGCTGTGTCCCTAGAGCCCAGCAAAGGGCCTGGTAAACAGCAGGCGCTCAATTAAGGAAGCAGTAAGTGTGAGACAGGCCTCCCTCCACCCCTAGTCTTGAGACCAAAGCCCTGAAACAACCAACTCGGCGCCTCACCTGGACAGGACTACATTGCCTGCAGGGGGCCGCTGGGACTCCAGGATCCTCCTCTTGAATTCCTCCAGGCCAGCTGGGTCTGCAGAGAGAGGGAGAGGTTAGACTCAACATATTGCCTTAGTAGCCCCTTCCCCTGGGCTAGGGATAGGCTGGCAGCCCGGGATACGAGGCGGGGAAGATCCCCCACCCTTCCTGGGTCTGCCCTGACTCACCAATGGGCGGCGGGTTGGGGACAGGGCTTATAGGTCTTGGTATAGGCATCGGCTGCGACTGTGGAAAGACGGATAGAGGGAGGTTGGCAGAAGCTGGGACCCCTGAACCAGAGTGCCAGGGAGGTTCCTGCCCCTTTATGCCTTTGGAGACCTGGCTCTGTGGTCCTTCCAGGGTGGAGAAGCAGACAGATAACTCATGGGGAAAGATACATGTGGTACTGGATGTATAATCATCTATACCCACTGGAGACTGCAGAGACGGGCTTCCCTTGGAAGACCCCAGAGATGTGCGGGGCCAGCCTGCCTCAGTCTCTGTTATAGCCTCAGTGCCAATCTGACCCCAATCCATGACCCTAGCTGAGTTCATCCACCCAACCCAGCCCCTCTCCAGACTGAACTCGACCCACTCTGTAAACCACTGGACCTTGATTCTCAATGTCATGCCTCAAACAAAGCTTAGTCAATGCTACAAACCTGAAATCCAAAACCAGTCTGAACTCAATCACTTAAAATCCGATTCCAACATGAAAATGGAACCTTCCTTAGAATTTAACCCCAACCTAAACCCAATCCCAATGACAAACCTGATCAGACTATAATTTTAGATCTAACTCTGACCCCAACCCCTCCCCTAGACCCAACTGTATGAAAAATCCACTCCCCTAGCCTCAACCCTGGGCTCCATCACGGCCACCCACAAACACCTTTCCAAGACCACGTTATTTGAAATTCAAACTTAGACCCCCAGCTTCTACCTGAAACAAACCCCCAATCTAGCCCTATCCAAAGATCAGCATCAGCACAGCTTCTACTCTAGACCCAGCCTTGAACCTAACCCTAATCCAATATATCACCACCCTAACCCAGGGTGATCTCATCCTTTCCCTCAAATATATCCCAATGCCAGCCCAACTCAACCCCTAACCAGCCACCCTAAACCCAACCCAACCTCAATTCCTAACCCATGGTCAATGCCAATTCCTGCCCCTCCTCATCCCCATGAAATCCTAAATCCACTCTTGGCCCCAAACTTGTAATTATCTCTAGACCACCAGCCACCTGCACCGACCTGAGCCTGTTTCAGTGCCTCAGTTCAACCCAATCCCAAAGCCACTGACATCCTGGATTCACTTCTCACTCAACACCAGATGCAACAAACACTCTCACCCAACTTTTAACTTTTTCTCACAATCTAAACTCCAAACTCAAGCCCAATTCTAAGACTCATGAGATGGAACCCTAACGTTAACCCATACCAACTCTAGACATGGCAGTCACCAAGAACTCACTGTGACTTAACTAAACGCAAATTCAACGCCCACATCAAGCCTTCCTCTAGACCTGCCATAACCCTCTCTCTAACCCTAATGTCATTCCCAACTGTAACCCATTGCCCCCTGATTCTTCAACCAACTCCCAACCCTGACACCAACCCTCCATGAATCCCTAATCCTCACCCTAAACCAATTTTGAGGCCCATCCAACTACCCTAAACCCCAACCCTTAACCCTTTCTCAGTGTCATTGTCAACTTCAAACCACTCCAATCCTAATGCCAATAAAATCCTACATGAATATGTAACCATAATACTTAAACCAACTCTAGACTCCACAGCCCACCTATGTGTGACCCCAGGCTCAATTCTAAATCTAACCTCAGTGCTTCAACTTAGCCTGATCCCAAAGCAACTGACATTTTAGATTCACCCCTCAGTCAACCCTGGACCCGACAGCCACCCTCCCTCCGACTCCAGTCTTAATCCTACACTCTTCCTCAATGCTGATCCCATCACGAACCTGGCCCCAATCCTAATGTCTCAAGTCCTAACTACCCTTGAATCGACCTCATACTCAAGTTCAATATTACCACCAATTTGGCCTCTAGACCCAACCCCACTGCCACCTAAATCCGGGGCCACCAGCCCACCTTGGCCTTGATGCAGGTGTCCAGGGCTGAGTTGCTGACAGCCAGCTGCATCTTGAGATGCTCAACCTCCCGCTTCTTCTCCTCCAGCTCCTTGGCCAGATTGTCTCGCTCCTTCCGCAGCACGGCCTTCTCCTCCAGCGCTAGCTGGGTCTGCCGGGCGCACTCGGCCTGGAGCTTGGCCTCCCGGGCCTGGGCCTCCTTCTCCGCCTTCTCCTTGGCCTCCTGACTGGCCCGCAGGGCCTGCTCGGCCTCCAGCTTCTGGCGCTGGAGGTCCGAGTTCTCGCGGGCCACACGCTCGATGCCAGCCCGCAGGCTCTGGGCCAGCTCCTCCACCTTGGTGTTCATGAGGGTAGGCAGGTGGTCGCAGCTTCTCCGGATGGAGGCCACCTCTGAGCTGAAGGGATGGTATGGGCTGTAGCTCAGAGAATCAAGAGAGCGTGAGATAATGGAGTCCCTCCAGAGGTTGCGCAGTTCTGTCTCGAACTTGGCCTTGTCCAGTGGGAGGCACAGGGTCTGCACCTTCTGCAGGCGCTCCTCGGCCAGCTGCCGCTCCTGCTGCTGCTGCTCCCGGGCCTTGCCGCACTCGGCCATCTGCTCCTCTACCACCCGCTTGCTCAGCCCCAGACCCTCCTTGTCTTTGGCGCACACTGCCTTCTCCTTAGCCAGCTCCACCTCTAGCATCTTGGCCTTCTGGTTCGGCACGAGGATCAAGGCTATAAGTACGGGACAATAGGACCTGGGAGAGTTATGGTGCTGCCAGGGAACCGGGCGGGGAGGCCACCACCCCGGCTCCCTAGTGCCCAGACCACTCACCATTGCAGCTCTTGTTAGTCTCCTTGAGTTGTTCTTGGCACTGTTTCTCACTCAGGATGATGGCAGCCATGTACCTCTGGTTGTTCACATAGACCACCTGCCCAGATGGGACATAGAACAGAACTCAGAGTCTGGCCCCTGTGGAGCCCCTTGACCCCTGGCTGCCCAGACCCTCAGGGCTGGGGTCCCAGATCCAGCATCCAGATGGCCTGGGTTAGCCCAATCCACAAAGGCATGGCTTCTTTGTAGGGAAAGCTGGTCTGATCTTCAAAAGGTGTTACGATTAATACATTTTGACAATAAAAAGGAAGGAGTCACTGATACACACTACAACGTGGATGAACCTTGAAAAGATGCTGCTGAGTGAGAGAAGTCAGTCACAAAAGGCCACATTGTGTCGGACTTTACTTAGATAAACTGTCTAGAATAAGCAAATTGGTATGAGACAGAAAGCAGATTTGCGGTCGCCAGCATCTGGGGAGGGAGGAATGGGAGTGACTGCTAACGGCAATGAGGTTTCCTTCTGCGGTCATGAAAAACGTTCCAAAATTAATTGCGATGATAGCGGTACAACTCTGTGAATGTACTAAAGATCATTGAACCGTATGCTTTAAATGAGTCAGTTGTGTGGCTTGTGAATTAAGTTTTTACGATTCAACAAAGGCTATGCCTTCCAAACTGTGGAGCAGAACCCCCTTCGGAAATATAAGTAAAGATACAGAGAGTGCAGAAGGTTTGTCTTTCTGCCACTCCTTGTCCTTACTCCCTAGGAAGCTGGGCCTGTGCTAATAATGCCCTGGGGTTAGCAAGAGCATAGCAATAGTTTGGGAAGTTCCAGTGACTTCTGCTTTCGAAAATCTTAGCCACGGAAGGAGAAAGACTCCGGGTGGAGACAAAGTGAGTTGGGTCCAAACATGAAGTGAGAAAGAGGTTATCTGCCAGTTAGAGCAAATGTCAAAAGGGGGTTGGTCCCACGATGTCCAGCCACATCTTGGGTCAGATTCCTGGAGCCTTGACACAGGTGGTGGTGAGACAGACCCCCCACAAAAAAATCACTGAGTTCAACGCTCTTCTCTCTTCCAGGATCCCAGGGCCAGAAATGCAGTTGCATTTTTGCAGAAATTTTAAGAAAAATCATGTTTCTTGGCACTGCTAGAACCGGGGAGAGACCAAGATTCATATCCGCTACCGTCAGATACTGGGGTGGCTGGGGTGGGTCTGGGCACTATTTCCCAGCCATTAGCACCTTGCTCCTGGAGTGGGGTGCATGGGACCCAAGGTCCCCTCAAGAGAAAACCCTCAGGGATTCCAGTTTCGAGGAATTTGTCAACTCAAAGGGGGAAAAAAAAAAGCATGATTTTCAAATTTTAAGGTTGTAAAGATTCAGAGTCTTAGATTTCTAATCTTCTGTGATGGGGAGTCAGGATTCTGGGATGTGTGAGAATGTCTAACACTTTATGATCCTGATTCCTTCCTAATGGCTCCTGGGCCGGATGGTGGTGTGTGTCCTGGATGATCCAAACGGGCTCATTCTGGGAAGTGAGAAGACCGAGGGAGCCCGTCCTGGCTTAGGGGATCCAATGGGGTACACGGCCCTGAGGCCCCAGAGGTCTGAGGGGGAACACACCCCATTCTGGGGGTCTGAGGGAGGACCTACCCTGTTTTGGAGTATGAGGGAAGAGTCACCCCATTTGGGGGTCTGATGGGGATCTGTCCTTCCCTGGGGATCTGCCCTGCTCTGGGGTCTGAGAAGGGGAGATGTGGCCCTTCCTGGGGTAGGTCTAATGGGGGCCTTTCTGCCCAGTGAGGAAGTCTGGGTGGTTTGAGAATCCAGCAGGGGCTTATCCTTCCCCCTGCCCTCTACCCCTCCCTCACCCCAGCCAGCCAGGACCCCTCCTGTGGGAACAACCAAGGTTGTCCCCATCCGGCTTCCCTCCCTATCCCAGCTGAGGCCCAGGGGGCCCCCTCCTCATTGTCTCTGGCGCCAAGACCTCCACAGAGGAAGCACGTGCGTGTGAGGGAACACAGTGATTGCCTAGTGAGTTTGACACAAGCTGGGGGTGCTAGGGGGTGACAGTCTCCATGAGACCCCCATGTGTGCTGCTGTGACTTTCCCCCTGGGGCCACCTGCTTCTGCCCGCTCATGAAAGCCATCTCCTTCTCAAGCCTCCAAGGGTTTAGAGTTTCTCCCTACTTCCTGGGCTCAATGATGAGATTATATTTCTAAAGCTGATGCCTTTAGAAATATAAGCATAAGGCAAATATAAGCCATTCATACTTATTACTAAGTAAGAACCAAATTCTGAGTTTTTATTTAGCCAGCTCTTATTTGCAGTGTATTTGCAGCGGGCACATTCTGGGCACTTTATGCATATTGAATCATAGGCCCAGTTACACTTGAATTCCAGATAGATAATGAATACTTTATTTTTTTAATTTAAGTATATCCTAAATGTTGCATGGGACATACTTACACTAACACGATATGCATTGCTGATCCACATGGGCTCCTCAAGCAAAATGTAGCGTCTACGACTATCCCATTTCATGGATCAGAAAACTGAAGCTCAGAGAGTTGATATGACTTTCCCAGGGTCCCCAGGGCCAGTGTCAGGCCCTTGACCTTACCCGATCGGCCTGGCACTGGCGGAAGCTGGCATTGATCCGGTCCAGGTCACGGCGGGCGTTCAGCAGCATCTGCATGATGGTGTCCTTGGCACGGGCAGTGAGATTGAGCTCCTTGGACAGGTTGGTCTGGCTGGCCGTGAGCCCCAGGACCTGGCTGTATAGGCCCTCGGCCCGGCGCTCGGTGGCCTGCAGGTTGGACTCGGTGCTCACATGCACATTGCCGTAGACCATGAAGAGGACAAGGCCTAGGATGATGAGGAACTGGATGAGTGACACGAAGAGGAAGAAGTAGCGCAGGTAATACCAGCAGCCACGTGGGCTGCTCCCCGCCCTTGAGTAGGAGCCCCCGTGCTCCATCGCCAGGCCCATTTCTTCCCCCGCCTGCTGCCCAGTGCACCAGCGCTGCTCAGCTGGCTGGCCTGCTCTGGGTGGCGGCTGTGCCCCTTCTGGACCCTGCCGCCCTTGGGGGGAGTGTTTATATTACTCCTCTTAATACTTCCTCTGCCTGGCTCCTTCCTGGCCAGGAGGAAACGGGGGCGGTGGGTTATCTCAACACTCCCACCCGGGCTGTGAAGGGAAAGGGGGAGGGAACCAAGGCTGGCTGGCCTCTCTGATTAACACTGGGTGGGGCACCAGCTGATTACTAAGATTTTTTGGCTTCTCTGAGCCTCGGTTGCCCTTGCTCTGTGCCCGACACTGTTCTCAGTACTTGCTGCATGTTAGCTCATGTCATCCTCCCCATTGTGCGGGGGAGGAAACTGAGGCACATGGAGGAGAAGGGACTGCTCCCAGGTCTCACACTGTTATTTCAATGAGCTGGGCTTATTTCCCAGCAGGTTGGCTCCAGATGTGTGCCCACCTCACGAGGCAGTGTCGATTAAATGAGCTATATTTTGCAGAGAGCTATATTTTGCAGGGCTCAGTAACTGGTGATCAGAGCCTCACGGAGGGCTGATCTGTGGATGGTAGTGATGTGGACTCCCCAAGCTGTCATACCGCCCAATGCCTGGCTCACGTAGGTGCTTAAGTTCTCTGGGAGAAGCAGCACAAGCAGCAACGAACTTGTTGCTGGGAAGAGCTGCATTGGTCTGTGTAAGCTCAGGGGAAGAGCTTCACCTGTCTGTGCCTCAGTCCCCCACCCCTCCCAAGTGGGGTATGCATAATGCCCAATCACAGGGCTATGGCAGGGGGAGCTTTTATTATTATTGTTATTTCCTGCTGAGGCATTATTTTGGGGCTCCTCGAGATACTGAACAGGAAGAGCTGGATAGGTGGGGGCTGAGCTTTACTGGGGGTCACTCCCAGGTGGGCATGGAGGAGATTTTGGAACCAAGGAGCAAAGGCTTCTGGGTGCACCCTCCTGCCTGTTTCCCCAGATCCAGGAGCTCCAGGGAAACCATATTGGGTGACACCAAGGTCCCCCAAGAGTCATCAGGCCCAGGCCCAGCTGGGAGGGGCCCTCAAGCTTGTGGAGACAGAGTGGACACAGCTCCTAGCCCCATGGGATAAAGGGTGGCAGGAAGTAGGGACAGGAACAAAGGGAAAAGGGACAAGGAGATGGAAAGGAGGCTGGACCCTAGATGGGTAACAACACAATTGTTGTCCACTGCGTGGTGTGAGGTACAGGAGGGCGAAGGCTCCAGCAGGGGGACCCATCCCCCCATTAGCCAGTATAATGAAGGGGGGGGCAGGTAGTTGACAGGGGGAAGGGGTCCTCCAGAGTGGTGTTCATCAAGGAGTTGGGAGTTAGGTCGGGAAGGAGGAAGTTCCCAGGGGTGGGCAGGAAACCCCTGTCTGACCTTTGGTCCTTGCAGCTACCCCGTGATTCCTGATTCCCGACCCTTCCCAGCTGCTAGTGAAGGGAGGAGGGTTGGGGGCTGCAAGTGGTGCCCAACCAGCTATTCCTCTAGGTTGGCCAGGCCCACCCAGAGTCGTCCCCCCTCCCCACAGTGGGTGGGAGGAGGACATCTTCCACCTTCGTTAACCGGGGCCATATAAGCAGAGCAAATTCATGGTTACAATTTAGAGCTCTGGAGTTCAGTTCTGGCTATGCCACCTACCACTGTGTGACCTCAGGCAAATTACTTCTCCTTGAGCCTCAGTTTTCTCCTGTCTAAAGTGGAGGCAACATAGCCAGTTATAAAACACTTGTTACAGGGCCTGGCAAACATTCAACCCTAATCGATGGTGTCATTTTTTTTAAGGTGGCAGGGTCTAGATCATGCACGGCCTCTGATGCCTGGATGAGAAACTGAGACACCAGGAAGGAGCCCTACATCCACATACTGTTGCCTAGGGCCTGTGGGAGCATCGGGAAAGGGGGAATGATAGGAGTAGAGTCTGAGTGACAAGGGTCCGGTGGAGGAGCTCAGGCATGGGGGCAGTGCCTGGGCCAGTGCCAAGACGTGTGACATTCTAGGTGTGTACTTAAGATTCTGGCCATCCTTCATGATATATTGAAGGTGTTACATATGTATAAATACAAACATGATATCTGTTGTCAAGGAAAAAAGAAAAGCAACCATAAATTCCCAGAAAAGTAAAAAGCCACCTTAGACGTGATGGTGCCGATGTGCTACAGTTTTGAACAATTGTTACGATCTCAGAACAAGATTTTTAAATATGCGCACTGTCTTTATATCAAGCTCAAAAATAACATTGTTTCTTTTTGACAATTTGATCTCACATCTTTGGCTTGTAATGTTTCTTTTTGAATAAGTTGTTTTAATAGCTAGATTTTTGTTTAAAGGAAGAAGTAATGATGCAGTTTCTTCTATTTGTTCAGTATTATGTCTTTGGGATCTGTTGATTCCTTTTGCCTCTTGTTTAGGTTTTCCCCACATGATAAATTCCATAATAATTATCAGTGGGCATTTAGACGGTTTTTAAATGTTTTTTAAATTTAATGAACAAAATAAAATTCCATATCAAATCTCCACAAATGAAATCACTGGGTTCCAAAGCAGTCACATTTCACATTTTGACACCTTTCACCAACTTGTCCTCCAAAAAGGTTGTTTCTATTGACGCCCCTGCCAGCAGTGTCTAAAATCTCTAAAAAGAGATTTTCTGAGCACATTCTGACTGTTTTGCTGGACAGAAAATTCCAGAGGGAGGAGGTGAGCGACTGGTCTTTGGATTCACATGAGGTAAAGTGCATCGGCCCTGATGTGTTTTTTTCCTGAAAACAATTTGTTACGATCACAGGAAATTTTGTGCATGAACCTCTCTGAATTCCCTCAGAAGGTCATCCCCAAATTAGGCTTCGATTTTCTTAAATTAAAAACAATCAATTTGGTTTTATTTGTTTGTTTAGGCAGAGAAGAGAAAATTTCCATGAGGAAGTCAACTTCATGTCACTACCTGAAAAGGGACACTGAAGTCCTCCTGGAGACACGAGGTTTTTAAAAAAAACTTTCACAGAACTTCTGGAAGGTCTTCGAGGAAGTGATATTTCTGGTGAAGAAAAATTTCAGCAAAGTTCAGAAAACCCTCCACGTTTACACCGCTGTGTTTGGGTTTTGGTTAAATTCAAGCGAAATTAAGTTTTGTGCTTTTGGAGGTGACAGAGGAGGCAAAGAAAGCACTTTAGAAAGAAACAGCCTGTTCTCTTTGGGCCTCTGAGTTCCTGGCTCAAAAAAAGGTGACCCACTTTCTTACCTGGAACAGGGGGGCCAGCGAGGTCAAGCTGCTGCTGTCCT